>NW_027491617.1:600000-925500 GCF_021521415.1 Bidens hawaiensis | reverse complement strand
TACACCCCTACATGTCGGTCATCACCGTCTCACTTGCAATCTCAACGTGCTGTATTTGAACTTATTTGTGTGTTACTATAGACATTGTCCCTAAAAAGATTATGGAACTGATGAATGTTCCCGGGCTCACTCGATTAAACGTTGGAAGCCATCTCCAGGTTCTAATCACACTCCATATTTTTATGTGTGTTTTTATACAAATGGATAGTTTTAACAATTATTATTTATGGTTCAGAAATATAGGGACAATCTCAAGAAGATAGAAAAACTCAACGAGACTTCTTGCTCCGAGATAGTTTCGATCAGTACGTTTAGTTCAATGGATGCATGTGATGGTGTTCGTCTAAGGATTCCACCGGGTATGGAGCGTAACTAAGGTTGTTTGTGTTTTGTTATGCGGGTTGTTGTTTTATGAAGTTTATTTAAGAACAATGTTTTGTTATTGATTATCATTTGATGGTATAATTTTGAGAACTTTTAAGTTTGTGATGTTACAAATATAATATGGAATGTGATGGGTGAAATAATACTAATAATAATGTTTTGATCAAATTATGTATATATAATTTTGTTTGGGAGCAATCTCCCCGGGCCACATTGAATCCATCTATGTTTTTCTTTGTAAAAGAGATAACTGACTGCTACGAACCCGAAATGCGTGGAACTTTTTTCGGGTTATGCTTGTTTGTTTCGGCCATTAGATAGTTTAAACCCGCAAATTGACCATGAGGAAAAGTTGTGCTTTTGGAGCCCGTAAGGCGACTGCCTTTGAAAGAGTACAGATTCCAAACCCTGTCACCGGTTTGACTAACTACAAGGTTACGAATCAATCAACATAATTAGCTTCGCTACTTTGATTCACAAGTTTAGCACGTTAATTTAATCTGTATTTGATTTAAACCCTTGTGTGCATGTGTTTAATGTTTTAAGTTTGACGGTTATTTAAAGATTCATTAAACAAAGTTTTGTGTTATGTATCTTCGAAATTAAATTTCCAGCTCATATGTCAGTTGTAACGTAAATCTTTTTGTTCACATTCATTATCTTTTACATTTATTTTTCTAACTAATTTATTTAAATAACAAAATATTTGTTTTCTATATTGTATTATTAAGATTATTTTATTTTTTGGGGCCCAAGATACTGGCCACTTTGATTCGCACCATTTAGCACGTTAAGTTAATTTGTTTTTGATTCAAACTCTCGTGTGTGTGTGTGTGTTTAATGCTTTAAGTTTGATGGTTATTTCAAAATTTGTCAAACAAAGTTTCGTGTTCTGTTTCAAATTAAATTTCCAGCTCATATATCAGCTGTAACGTAAATCTTTCTGTTCACATTCATTATCTTTTACATTTAATTTTTCTAACTGACTTATTTGAATAACAAAGTATTTGTTTTCTATATTGTATTATTAATATTTTTTATTATTATTGATTGTCATTTTTTTTCTTGCCCATTAAGAATTTTTTTATATAATTTATAAATAACAATCAATAATAATACAAAAATTGTGAAAGTAAATTAAATAAACTTACTGAAATTAGTTTTTGCTAAGTAAATAAATTTATTATTTTCTAAAAAATTTTACAACAATAATATAGTCATGTAAATCCTATGCCATAGACATATGTTATCTTAGAATTAATATCTAATACATCCTTGTTTAGACAATTGATGAGTACATCAAAGACAATTGTCAGGCAAACTTCTTTCTTCTTTCTCGGTCACCCTTTCGATCAATCGTCGTGAATCAATCGCCGATCATATCCATGAAACCTACGTGTAGGGGGCGAAGCATAGTGAAGGCCCCCCCCCCCCCCCCCCCCCGTTTTTTTTCACAGTATTGTAAATTTACCAAGGTTCCTTCTTATTATTGTTCTAACATTCTCACCCATTACAATTACTAATTTGTATTTGTTCTTGATTGTTGCGGTAACCCTATGCACGCAACGAACCGAAGGTTTAATGGTCCTCCAGAAAGATGACATGTTCAAGTTTGATTTGTTCATAACCGAAGTCAATTTCTCACCATATACCCAATATTCATAGTTTCGATCATTGTTTTTAGAAGGTAGGATTGAAAACCTGATGGCGTCGTAAATAATAAATAAATTAAAACTATACATACGTATTTAATAAAGAATAAAAGTTGTTAATAATTTTTTTTCTGTGTGAATTTACAATTTTAATAAAAATAGTAAGACTTACATGAATTAAATGACTCATAAAACGAGATTTAGAATGAAAAAAAATGGAAATACGGTCCGTGAAAACAATGGTTGACTTTTAGTGTTTCTTATATCAGTCGATTCGATTACCAGTCGTGTCAGAAGAAAACAAAACCAAAGTCATTATGGAGCATGCAACAAAAGGATGATGTAAAGTGTTTATTGCAACATGTTGCTCGCAACAAAATGTTGTGTTCCAAACATAAGGTAAAAAGTGAACTGAATTAGAGTCACTAAGGAGAAGAAAAAGAGTATTGTGGAAGCTCAAATGGTGTTCCGATTGAGGGCAAGCAACATAAGGCTCGCGGTTATAAGCATCGGTTGGTCTGGACTCATGAACTACATAAAAAAATCGTGGATGTTGTGATACAACTCGGATACGAAAGTATTACCTTTATATGAGTCTATTTTTGTTATATGTTATCTCAAATGGGCAAAATGGGTTAAAAGTACATTTGTTTTAACTATTCAGTATTTAAGTATTTAAATCTGTTAAATGGTTTTTATTCAATCATACCTAGTACTTACATTTTGGCCACAACTAAAAGGCTTGATTCAACCTGAACTCATTTGTTTTGTTACCCAACCTCTTAGTAGGGTATTTGACCCTGGGTCATGTAAACCCGAACACGACATGTGTATTTGCGGGTTGACACAAACACAACCCATTTAATCCAAAAAAATTTTCATATTAATACTTTTAAATTATAATCTTACAACCAAAAAGACAAATTTTTATTAAATAGTTGCATTTCTTTATAAAAACCTTATTTCACTTTATCATTTAAGATGTAAATTTTGGCATAAAATGCCCAACAAGTTTGAATTATGACTTAAAACACACTTTAAAAAATAAATAGGCCAAGCATTCAACTCCCATTATGTTGACACGAACACAACCCGTTTTGAAAATCGTGCTCAAAGGTTCATCCCAAATTGACCCAGACATGTTTACGCTAAACCTAAATCCACGAACATCGTGTTAGGTTCGCATGTGTTAGAAATTCACAGCCCCACCAGTCGGTCAAATGCATCGTGTAATCTTGCCCAAGATGTATGGCATGCAATCTCTCGTTGGTGTAACGTTCCAGAGATTTATGCCTTTCGAATTCGAGATTTGATCTAGATGTACAAATACTCTAGGCTTTCTAAGAAGAACTTATGTGTATAATATTTAATAAATTGTTCCTTTTTAATAATGTGTGTGAAAGTTATTTTATGATGGAAGAAATACAAATGTATTAGATCAAATTATGTAGAAACAATAATAATACAAGTGTAAAAAGACTTGAACCAACGGCAACGATTGTTCGGGGACCATGACTTGTGATGGGAAGAGTCGAAGGAAGCGAGCATTCTAACCCGTTAAAATAGACCTTGCTCGGAAACCCATCGCCTCGGGCCACATTGAGCCCGTCTATGTTTTTCTTAGTAAAAGAAATAACCGATTGTTGTGAACCAGGGACACGTGGATCCTTTTTCGGGTTACGCCCATTTGTTTCGGCCACAAGATAGTTTAATCCTGGGAGACCGTGTAGAAAAATTGTGTTGGTAGAACCGGTAAGGCGACTACCATTAAATGAGAACACATCCTCGAACCCTGACATCGCTTTGTCTAACTCCACCGCCGCAAACCAATCGGCAAAACTAGTTTCGCCCCAGTTGAAAATGGTCATTCTTGCGGTCCATCCGCCTTTGAAATCTGATAGCAAGTGCCAGTTGATGCTGACACCGCAGTTATCTGCACAGGGCAATGGATCGGGCAAAGCCCAATCATTGTCCTTTGCAAAACTAACTGTCAGCGAAGTCCTATTTTCGAATGGCACCAAAAGTGCCTTCGAAGGTAGAAGAAGTGCGGGTGCAGTCGTACTGCAAGTACTTGCAGTACTACTGCACCCGCATGCACAGGTACTACAAGGTACCACAGACTTATTAAAAAATGTTGAAAATGATACACAACATTTTGGCGTGTTTGGTGTTGTTTGTCATATTGCAAACCACTTGCCAACTAGCAACTGCGGTTGAGTAAGCGTTAAGGCCGCTTGGATTCGGTAATCGAGCCGGGGTAACCCTTAAGGGTGGCCCACATTGGTAACTAGGGTTCATAGTCCCATTGATTATCCAATTTTGAGGTGGGATGAGTTGCGTGCGGTTTAGGTCCGGTGGCATCTTGAAAACTTGCATTGTGAAAGCCGAGACGGACTTGCTAGGGTCCATCGATGGTGGTAACAGGGTCCCGTTCCTACAACAGAACGGGACCAATCCCAACTGTGTGTCATTTGTCATGTCTAGCGGAAGGTCAACAATAGTTGGCCTTCGCTCGCAATTCAAAGCCTTTGAAAAATCAAATTTTTTATAAAACTCGCCTTGTCGGCCAAATATGCATGCGTTTGTGTCGACAACCGACGGGTAAGCACCCTTCATGGAGTAAATGAATTCATCTCGCATCCAATCCCAACTTAACTGCCAATAATCGAGGCGGCTAAGGGGATTGTGATTTGAAACCGTGACTTGTGCCATGTATTCGGTTTCTTGTGAACTTACTACATCGTACATAATCACGACATCGCCCTCTTGTTGAGTCTCAAATACTTCTTCTTCTACGTCTTTGGGTGTCGCGTTCGGATCCTTTTCGCAACAGACGTGTGTCTCGTTGTTTGCTGCATGAAATCCGACTTGCAAGTTAGAATATACTAATAAAACTGTGTTTATAATCACCAATAATAAATTCATGTTGCAAAGCACTAAAATGTTAGGAAAGGAAAAAAATTTTAAATGACCCAATTTAAATTTTAAATGTAAAATAGCCCCCTTTTTTTAAGATTCCATAAAGTGCCTTTGAAACTTTTTTACGGAGACAAATTTTGAACCAAATCCGTCGTCTTCGATGAGTTTTGTTTGAGCTAATCAAAGCTATTCCCTCGTTTTAAATCCGTTTTCGTTGACGAGTTTTAAACGATATCTATCTTCGCCGATGTGTTTTGAACGAAATCAATCTTGAACGACAACTTTTGAACCAAACTTTATATCCTTTTTTTATAATTATTATAATTAATTTTACTTGTAATTTAGTTTTTCTTTTATAACTTTTGAAATATATGATTTTAAATTTTTTTGAATATATCGTTGAAACAATCATATTTTTATTTACGTGCCGATATATATTTTATTCAAAACTTAGTTAGGTCTAATTTATGTCGAAGCGTTCAATACAAACTTGAACAACTTGGTTTTGGATAAAATTTATGTTATAACGGTAGGTAGTAGATAAAAATAAGTACGTCTTAACGGTATATTCAAAAAATTACAAAACTTTATATTTCAAACGTTATAAAAGAAAAACAAAATATAAATAAAATTAATTATTCTAATATAATATTAAAATGAAACATGAAAAGTTTTATTGGAATTTGAATTTGGTTCAAAAGTTGTCGTCCAAGAGAACAGTGGTTGGTTTTGATTGACATAAACAAAACTCATCGACGGAGATGGATTTGCTTCAAAACTTATCGTCACCAACGAGTTTTAGAGGGACTTTATTGAAATGTAAAAAAAACAGGGTTGTTTTAAGAAAATCTCTTCTTAAATGAACTATTTCGGGAATTTTCCCTATGTAACATGTCTATCGTATCATATGTCGTATAATTCTATACAGACCATTTGGTACAACGAAAACGTACATGTGGGCCCGCATTAGAGTTGTTATGCAAACTCATAAATATACTAAAACCAGCTTTTATGTGTTAGTGGTGTGTTGTGTTGTGTCAAAAGTGATCATACGAGCCGTATAAGGTCTACACTTTACAAAACAGGTATATACCTAGAGTAGTTAGATCAGAACACAAGAACCCATCATTAACAAGATACATATTCGCCGGAAACGAAGCATTCGGTGGCGCGACACCAAACTCGGTCCCCACTAATTGAACCCGAGCCTGCATTTGATTAAAATCACCAGCAGTCTCAACCGCGGTCTTAAGATCAGTAACCGGAAACCCCACAAAGACAGCCCCACCATTGACATTGGCAGGAAAAGATGTCCCATTAGCAAGTATGGCATTAGAAGCCGAAACCAAGACTTCTCGGTGTTGGAAACCGACGAATACTCGCCATGAGTTTAGCCGTTCGGCAGCGTTGTTAGTGAGAATGAGAGTGGATTGGAAGTTGTAGGCTTGATCGGGCGCGTTGGCGGCCGATGGTGGGATTCGGAAGCCGGAGTTGTATGTGTAGGATATTGAGATACCATTGCATGTTGTAGATTGACAAAATGTTGTTGGTATTGAAATGAATAACAAGAAAAACAAGATGAAAATATTATTAATGATCATTTTGAGGTTTGTTTGATTGTTTAGAACATAGTAATGAGAAGTGTGTTTGGAACAAGAAGTTATATATATATGATATATGTTTAGATGAAGAGTTGACCGGTTCAGAGGTTGTTTAATTGTTTTAATGCCGGCTTATGGCCGGCTTTTGAACATAAAATGGTTTACGTGCATGTGTTGTCATTGTAAAGGAAAAGATAAAATAAGTGTTTGAATTATTAGGATTAAGAAAGTATAAGTTTAAGCCGTTAGTGGTTTGTTTTCGAATAAATTGGTTACACAAAACTTGTAGGGTTGTATGATTTTATATATATGGTGATTGGTATGAATAAAAATATGGGTTGGGTAAGGATTATTTAACTAAAACATGCTTGGCCAATATGGCTGTGCAAGTATCTTGTCTCACTTTAGGTTACATGTATGAGCGAAAGCACGAGTAGGACAAAAACGCTCTGTGCACCGAAACATGGTGGCGTTTTGGGGGCGAGTTGTGGACACAACACAGGAGTGCACACCCAAACTTAATACATACTTATGATCATTAACAACTATGGTGCAATGATCATTAGTTAAATTTTATCTATTAGTACTATATGCCATGTCGTTTGGATTTGAGGTGCACAAATCGAGTTTTTTTAAATACCCAGTTTCGAGTATGGAACCGTGTTTGGGTATGATTGGGTATTAAGAGAAATCGGGTAGGGTATTGAGGAGAAAAACTTAACCCTATGTACCCAGGTAGGGTATGATCGGGTTCTGGTATAACATGGTATTGGAACGGGGTATGTGTCCGGGTATTAGTACCGGGTTTTGAATTTGTAATCTTTTATGCATATTAAATTCGTTTAAAAATAAATTTGCTTTGTAATTTATAAAAATAATTAAAATGTATTACAAAGCGTATCGGGTACAACCGGGTATGGGTATAGGGTATGACCGCTTTCGGGTATAAATCGGGTACGGGTGTTGAGCTCAAAATGCATACCCTATCCATACCCTCTAGATAGAGTCGGTTACGGTTTCAAGTATAAATTACCCGTGTATAAAAAAACCTTATCCGGATATTTCTTTTTCTGGTCTGGTTTCTGATACGGGTTTTTTGTGCACCTCTAGTTTGGATATCAGCAAGATATTCTGCTAGCTTTCTTTCTTATGGGCATGTTCTCATTTGTTCAGCCCAACTATTAAAATCCATGTATTTCTTTTATGGACTTAGTTTACATTTTAATTCTAGCTCAGAACGCATTCTTTATTTGATGAAGCCCATGTGGTTGATTAACCTGATGAGTGATGACCCATTAACTCTAACTTAACGATAATTTTCACTTCTAGATTAATCATTTATTTGGCCATTAATGTCAAATATGAACATGCATATATCCTTGATATGTTTATCTCCGACCCGTTCCAGACCTAAAAAACCAATAAAACCAGCTAAAGTAGATTTCGTTCAACTGAACAAGTATTGCAAAAAATCATGAGATGTGTGTATGATAAGCGCAATATATTTGATAAAAATCATAAAATATTTAATTTTTAAGTGTGTAACATATGCCAAAAAAAATGCAACTAACCTTTAAACATAAAATTGTATTTCTTTTTTACATAGATATTACATCAACATAACAGGTAGGCGGGCAACAAGCTGCGCCGCCACCCCTTTCTGAATTGTAAACCCTAACCTGCTAAAGACATACCCCTGCCCCTTCGGAGTCGACACATTGCTATGCACAACCCGTTGGACCTTGGTTAGGAAACGGATAGCTTCCGGTAGAGGTGCACAAATCGGTTTTCTTGAAAAAACCGGTTCGGTTATTAACCGGACCGGTTTTTTTTATCCAGAAAAAAACCGGTTCGGTTAATAACCGGACCGGTTATTAACCGGTTTTTGTCAATGAAAACTCAAACCGGCCAAACCGGTTTGGACCGGTTTAGAAACCGGTTAGAACCGGTTATTAAACCGGTTTTTTTACAACCGGTTTTTAATAACCGGTCTAACCGGTTAACCGGTTTTTTTTTTTTTTTTTTTTTTTTTTTTTTTTTTTTGCTTTAGGGTTTAGGGTTTAGGGTTTCGTTGTTAGCATTCTTTGCTTGGAAGATTAAAAACACATAACTTTCATTTATAGCTTTTACATTAAAAATACAAACATTAAATCGTTATCGCATATTCGTAACTCAAAAATACAAACATTAAAGAATGCTTAGACACGATTACATTAACAAGTTGATGTTTGTTACTCATTTTCTTCGCTACCCGATCCCGAGCTATTCCTTAGGTAATCGTCGTACGCGGCTTCTTCATCGGTCATTGGTTGAGTGTGTCCTTGATTGACCTCGTCTTCATACAAGGCCGCCTCATACTCCATTTCCCCCTCGAGTGAGCGTTGATGTTGTGCCCTATCTAAAGAGTCCAAGTAATCCTTGTAGCAAATCGACATCTCTACAGCTGGTGGAGTGAGTCGAGTCCTCCTAATCGATATAACCCTGCCAGAAACAGAAAAAGCAGACTCCGAAGCTACCGTGGAAGCTTGGACCGTTAGTAAATCTTTGGCCATGGCGGCGAGGATCGGAAACTCATCCTCCTTACCTCTCCACCAAGCCAGCAAATCAAGACTTCTAAATTCATCCGGAGTCATGTGTTTCACAAAGTTGGTACCACCATACCTTCCAAGTTCACTGCTTGGGGTGTTTACCCTTTGACGTTTACCGGCGTCTTCCCAAATCATGTAGTACATCCCCATTTCAAGGTCGGTTTGGGATTGGGATTGGGCAACAGCTCTTAACGAGTCATGAATTTGGGAAGACGACCCGTGTTTTGTAAGGTAAACATCATACATGTTTGCCAAGGTGGTGTTGAAAGCATTCTTTAAAGTTTGGTTATAATGGGGGTTTTGATCGTCGTTTAACTCTAGCTCATCACAAATTTTTTCTATTAAAGCTTCAACACCACCAACATTGATGCAAGGGTTTAACGCAGCCGCACAGGTCAAAACAGCGGGTAGTTGTTGAAAATATTTTCTAAATTTTTCTTTCATTTTTGCACCCATATCAAAATAAGGTGCACCCCTACAATGAATTTCAGTCAACTTTGTGCACATGACAGCAATTTTTGGTAAAGCAATGGGGCTTGTTGGATAGTAAACCCCGGATAAACTAGTTGTGCAAGATTTAAAAATTTGAAGAACCTCCGTAACGATCTCAATCAATAACCAGTTTCTAGGATCGTACGATGCACATTTACCCCTATTTGACAAAATTTGATGAAACGCAATTAACGATTGTTTTTGTTGGATGGCTTTCTCAAACATTTCACAAGTCGAGTTCCATCTTGTTGGACAATCCCAATTAGGCCCCAACCATTGACAGTTAGCTTCTTCACAAAATTTTTTGTATCTTGAAAATGTTGAATTGTTGCTAAAAACATCTCGTAACATTCTTTTAAAATTGTTTCTTTGCGTTTCGATCACGTTTAACCCATCTTGCACGGCCAAGTTGATAATATGTGCAATGCATCGGCTATGAAAAAACGCTCCATCACAGATAGGTTTATACTTTAATTTTAAATGGCCAACCGCGGCCGTATTGTTGGACGCGTTATCAAACGATATTGAAAAGATTTTATCTTCAATCTTGTATTGTCGAATGACTTTATCCAAGAGTTTAAAAATATTTCTACCCGTGTGCGGGTAATCAAACAATTGAAACGCAACGGTTCGTTTCATCATTTGCCACGACCGGGGGTCAACCCAATGAGCCGTCACACAAATGTATGAGTCGGGCGAACCATTAGGTACCGACCACACATCCGTTGTTAAGTTCACACCAGTTTGTAAGTTTGAAAAGTATGAAATTAGTTCGGATTTAGCGTTTTTCCATGCTTTAAGACAATCTCTTCTAAGGGTCGAACGACTTACGTGTTGGTAGCGTGGTTGAACATACTTTTGCATCATCTCCGTGAATTGAGGGTTGTCGAAGTGGTTGAAAGGAAGTGATTGTTGAATCACAAAGTTGCCAAACTGTTGACGTACCGCTTCAAGGTCGTACGTAAACACCGTTCCTTGATTCGTCATCTCCGGCTGCGAACTACTTCCGGATTCGTCCTTCAAGACCTTGCAAGAGGGCTTTTCTACATGAGCTCTTAAACTGGAGTTTGCTTCTTTGTTATAAAACTTCAAACAATGTTTGCATCTAGCTTTTTGGGTTCCGTTAGACATTTCGCATAGGTCGAAATGTTGCCAAATATCTTGGTTTCGTTTCGTGGGGATGACCCGAACGACGGTTTCTCCCGTGTTCGAGGCACCCATGTTGACCGATGAAGCAGCACTTTGGGAGGCCATGATAATCGACTACGAATTAAGAGTGGTATACTCGAGTATGAAATAAACGACTACGAAAGAAGAGCGTTTGGAGTTGTATAATCGCGTATGAAATAAACGTTTAGAGCGTTTGGAGTTGTATAATCAAGTGTGATCTAACCAATACCCAACCTAAACTATATATAGATGTTTGTGGGGGTAAAATGGTAAAAAAACAAAAAAAAAAACGGCTAAAAAACGGTCAAAAAAAAAAAAAAAACGGCTATAAAGCCGTTTGGTAACGTTCGAAAACCGGTTTAACCGGTTAACCGGTTATTAAAAAACCGGTTAACCGGTTTTTTTTATAACGGTAATAAACCGGTTATTTTAAAAACCGGTTAACCGGTTTTTTAATAACCGGTTATTAAAAAAAACCGGTTATAAAAAAAACCGGTTATAAAACCGGTTTTGGCTCCAAAACGTATAACCGATACGTAAACCGGTTACGTAAACCGGTCAAACCGGTTTTTAAAAAAACCGGTTTTTAAAAAACCGGTTTCCGGTTGAACCGGCCAAACCGGTTCCGTAACCGGTTTTTTTGAACACCTCTAGCTTCCGGTGCCAAGGAGCCAAAGGTATCAAAAGCCAGAGGGACAAAAACATGTTGGTTCTCTTCGCAGGCTTTAGCATGTTTCTCCACATTCGTTTCAGCCCTTTTCATTGCTTGCCCAGCTACAAACCCATTATCCCTCAAACCAGCTAAAGGAGATACCCCTGTGAGGTCAACACAAGCGTGTTTCCCCCGGCCCAACCAAAGACGAGCAAATCTGCCGGTCGTAGAGTGGATCTCCCTTCCGTGGGGTCTGTAAGGAAGTTTACGGGGGCTTCCTTTTTAGCTGATATCCCAGCTCGCCTTAAGATGTCCAAAAGAACGTCCCGCACCCAATCATGTCGGTATTTGAACCCAGGCATCTCCTTGCAATGAACCCCATGCTCTCCGAATTTATCCAGGCAAGCCTTACGGCAGATCGGACATGTTTCATCTTCTGGGTACATTGGGACCATCAAACGGTACTTAAGAATGGCCCTATATTCGACCGCAGACATGTTTTGGCCCAAGCCATCAATCGGGATAACAGTCAGAAAATCTTGGGCAAATGGAGCGAAACTATTTTTAAATATATTATTTAAATTCGACTGCAGACATGCTTTGGCCCTATACTCAAACGGTACTTAAGAATGACCTTAAAAGAAACCAATTTTAATCTTTAAAGATATTATTTAAATTCAACAACCAAAACTATTTTTAAAATGGAGCGAAACCATTACACACCTAAATGGAAAAGCCCCTCGTCCCACATGATGGTGACGCGAAGGGACTTTTTTCAATCTAATGTGGATCACTTACGGATAGTCTTAAATTAAAAAGCTTCTAAAAATAGGGTCGCAAGTTGTTTCCGCCGATTTAACACATATACACATACAGTACTCTACTCTAAAAGGTATATAAATTGATCTAGTCACTGCTCATTGCATGCTAAAATTGTTAGTTATATAAAGTTAGAACTTAGAATACATCTAACTTCATATATCAATTTGTAATGGTAACATAAAGTCAGAATTTTATTTTATAGTAATTTTAAGTCAATTCGAATATGACATGCATGGAAGACCGAAGACTAATGACTTTCCACTGTTATTTGTTTAAAGTTATTACGTGTGAACTATCAGAAAATAAATTAAGTTTAATACTACCGGATATGTGCGACTAAAACGTGGATGATGGTATAAAATTAACTTTTAAAAATAATTTTCTGACCTTAACAATATAATTTTAAAACATATCTTTTGGTATAACCAACTTTTCAATGGTCTTTTGTCTCGAACATCTGGAACCAGGTGAAATTTATTAAAAGTTGGTAAACATATATTTTTCTGTTCATTTGAAAAACTAGAGATGCAAGGATCTTCAACAAAGAAATGCGATCCGAGTCAAAAGTTATTTAAGAGATTAAAAGTCGGCTATTTAAGTGGATCAGCCATAGAAATCGACACAATTTAGAAGCAATACGTTGGATATGGAATGGCCTTGTGCGTCTCTTTCATGTTTCGACTAGTTTAGGACTAGGTTTCCTGATGGTTCGTTTTGGTATTTGGTGTTTCGGGTTTCATTTTGTGTTGATTTCTATATTGCTATATCTGAAAAACATAATGTAGAATTAGGCGATCCTTATGGTTCTATATATTTAAAACTGATTATATGTTGAACGTGCTTAGGTATGAATATCGTCATAAAACTTAATAAAACTCTAATTAGTTATTAGTTACTTTTAAGGTTAGCATAAAAATAGTATTATTTCGCAAAAATTACGGAGAACATTAGAACGTAACTAATTAAGTTCAAAAATCTTTCCAATTCATTGACTGTGAACATGACCATAAATATTATGATGTATATACGATATTTTTAGTTTTGACGATACGATTTATTTATACCAATAGAAGTACTAGACACATCAATGATGAGATTCTTTTATTTCTTAAAGTGATACAATCTTTTAATTTTTATAACTTTTAGTGTATAATATTATATGTAATTTTGAATGCACCAATGTGATGAAATTGTTTTTATTTACATAAAATACTAGAAATAGTATATGGTTTCACATAGTGACCTAACGTGTTTTAGGACATATTGTCAGTCATGTGTTGATATTTATTAATGTCGGAGTAAGCAACCCGTACCTAGTTGTAAGATTAATATATAATACACATGCTAATTAATTCATATTTTATATTTTTGTATTCAAGCATGTAACAAAATGTTTTTTTCTTGGTTCAACAATATAATTATATGACTTTTTTTCTCTCATTTTTTATGCAATGCAGTTCAAGTTACTTCTCGTATACGCGTTTTCTTAACGACGACACCTTTCAATTGATAATGGACAAATTATGACATATTCTTTCGACAAGTATAAAAATATATATGTATATATTTAAGAGCATCTCTAGCCCTAATCCTTTCTGATAGGGTTGTGTAGTGTAATGGTCGGTTTTGGCCTAAAACCAAAGATAGACCTGTCTAGGAGTATTGGGTCGTCCGCACTCCCTGGAAAAAAATACGTGGACACTGAACCCATTTATTTGTTTCGTTTTATTTTTCTTTAATATGTGCCTGACATGATGCCGCCAATTTTTTTTTTTAATATAGGCATATAGCAAAAAAAACAATAAATAAAAAAATCAATCTCATGAAACAGACACAAAATTGAATGAAAGTAATTATAATAAAACGGTTATGTAAAATATATATGTTTTAAGTGTTTGACTACCTATTGTGGTAGGCGGCGTGAGGGCGCGAGCAAGGGTGACACGGCCACAACAGTTGCGAACACCACAACACCCCAACATGAGCGGTGGCGCGATGGCATCCCGCAAGTTCACTAGCGCCATCAAAGGAAGAAAAGGTAAATGTTTGGTTATTTATGGCTCGCAAGCAGGGGTTTTATCCACAACAGGGACAAGTGAGCGAGCATGTATTTTATTCGAAGCCCAGTCAGCGTCCATGTATTTCTTTTTGGCGTAACATTAAAGGATGAATCCGGGACCAACAAATCCTCACAACACACACTCTTATCAATAGTAACCACAGGGAATATTCTAAACTTTTTTAAACCTGCACTTATATCCATAAAACTTTGAGTTTTTGGACTTTTGCTACTAATCAACATGAGATTATCTTTTATTATTTTTCAAGTGAAAGAGACAAATATACGAACGTGAACAGAAAGAAATGTTTAAAAGTTTAAACGCCAGGTATAAACCGGTGGCATTATTAGACCAGGTGGAAATGTGACTGAATACATTAATATCATATGCTTTGTCACCTTTGAATTGTTCATATAAATATAGAATTAAAACATAGTATTCTTGTCTTTGCTTTGTTATTTAACAAAAATGTTGACCAAGTGGACTTACTTTTTGTTATACGAAAACAAGGTTTGGTTGCATTATTGTACCTAGAATTGTCTTCACTATTTTCCTTATAACAAAACAAAAGGCTAGTAGTTTAGACCCTACACACATGGTATAAAAAATCCCGACTAATCGCTATCTAATCTCAGTTAATCCTGATTAACTCCATTAATTTCTTATTAAACTCTAGTTCTCATGCCATCACCTGTCTAGCGACTAACGATTTCTACAACACTGTCTACACACAACCATTAAAACAAATGTTCATTTTTTAATAACTGCATCCATTTCTTCTTCCTACTAATTTTTTTAATATGTTGAAGGCACACTTATAAGTTAACATAACATATCAACTGATAATTATAATCCTGATTCGTTAAAGATAAAACTGAGGGGTGGCTAGGTTGATCTCATGGGGAGGATAAGGAGGAGATCAAAATTCAAATATTTTATTATTTAAGTTTTATTTATTTAAATGTTTATGTTTATCTTTTTAGTTTCCTAGTTCTAGTCAAAGTGTGATTGTTAGGTTTATAAATACTTGAGTTTGTTTTCATAATAATAATAAGAAAGAGAAAAGATTTGAGTTTTTTGAATAAACCTCCACTGCATTCCTTCCATTATCGATTATCACCACATCTCCTATTTCAATATTAAATCTTTACAACACTTTATTATTAATTCTTCTTGTTTTACCACCAACGAAAAGTCGACAGCAAAGGTATATGTGTTCTTGTTCACGTACGGTGTAAAATAAAGAATACGATCAACTCAAGTGAAAGAGTTATAAGTCCAATCTGGTTCTCCAACAATTGGTATCAACAGATCTACGATCTTTGGGAAAGAGCGGTGTGGGGGGAATAACCACATCCGACCGACGGGAAACAATTTAGCCGTAAGTACGGCTCACGTTTTTCCGATCAATCAACAAAGAAGACGGTGACTATGGGAGACGAGGTACCGGGTGCGAACCAAGTTGTGCAAGCAAGGGAACCAAGTTCAACTTCGTTGCAGTGTCCGAAGTTAACAAAAACAAATTACAACACGTGGGTTGTAATTATGGAATCGATCCTTGATGCTCAAGGATTATGGGAGGTGGTGTCCGGTGAAGCCCTAGACGAGAGAAAGAACAAGGTGGCCAGGGCTATTATTTTCCAAGCCTTACCGGAAAACGTGTTGATGCAAGTTGCAAGAACCCGTGATGCTCAAGAGATTTGGGAATCACTACGGGTTAGATTTCTTGGTGTTGATCGAGTGCAACAAGCTCGCTTACGATCGTTAAAGCAAGATTTTAATAAATTGAAGATGGGAGAAAAAGAATCCGTTGAAGACTTTGCCGGGAAGGTAACGGAATTCGCCTCGCAATTTGATGGTTTGGGTAGTCCGATGGAAGAACATGAACTCGTAAAAAAATTGCTCGATAGTGTTCCGGACCGTTTTATGGCTATTGTAGCAACTATCGAACAATGGGCCGATCTTAACACTATGGTGTTTGAAGATTGTATAGCAAGGTTAAAAGCTTTTGAAGAGAGAATCAAAGGCAAGGAAGCTATGGCCGAGATGGGAAAGTTATTGTATGCCAAAAACGATAATCAAGGAAAAAACTACACCGATCATGACCGAAAAAATTATGCTCGGGGTCGTGGCTCCTCGGGTTATGACCAACGGGGCCATGGAAGAGGCCGTGGTCGAGGTTCGAGTAGAGGAAGGGGTCGGTTTCATCAAAGCAATGATAACCGAAGAGACGGTAACCAACCGAACACGAACAACCAAGGCAGAGATGGCAATCAAGGTAATAATCATAATAATCAAAATCATGGTAGAGCTAAAAGCGGTGTTCGGTGTTATA
This sequence comes from Bidens hawaiensis, assembly GCF_021521415.1. Taxonomy (NCBI): domain Eukaryota; kingdom Viridiplantae; phylum Streptophyta; class Magnoliopsida; order Asterales; family Asteraceae; genus Bidens; species Bidens hawaiensis. Next base: position 908,825 of record NW_027491617.1, on the reverse strand, counting down.
ATTGCAATGTTTTGGGCCACTTCGCGTGGGAATGTCCGAGTCCACCGACTCAAGAAGCGAATCTTAACCAAGCCGAGGCTAAGCCGCCCACTCTTATGATGGCCTCAGTTGAAGTTGATAAAGATCAAGTTATGTTAAACGAAGAGAAGGTTCATCCAATCCGTTACGCAAACGACTCGGTAAGCGATTCAATTTGGTATTTAGATAATGGGGCGCCTAATTACATGACCGGATGTGAAGCCCACTTTGCCCAAATTGATTATCGAGTGAGCGGTTTGGTGAAATTTGGAGACGGGTCCAAAGTGAATATTAAAGGGAGAGATTCCATTCTTTTCGATTGCAAGAATGGTGAGCAGCGGGTTATGAATGATGTTTATTACATACCCGACTTATGTAGCAACATATTGAGCATCGGTCAGTTAACCGAAGAAGGGTGTAAGGTTTGGATAGCAAACGACCACTTGTGGTTATACGAGGGAGGAGATCGCTTGCTAATGAGAGTCCCGAGAAGTCCAAACCGTCTTTATAAGATCGAGCTTAGAATCGGAACCCCGGTATGTCTTTTAACTTCCGTTAAAGACCAAGGATGGCTATGGCACGCTAGACTTGGTCATGTTAGTTTTGAAACATTAACTAATATGAAGTCTAAAAATATGGTACGTGGTGATATTCAAATTTTACATGGTGAGCATGTTTGCAATGCATGTATGCTAGGCAAACATAGGAGAAATCCGTTTCCTAAAGCCACCATGTTCCGTGCCACAAGACCATTCGAGTTGGTTCACACCGATTTATGTGGACCAATCTCACCTCCTACCTTAGGAGGAAACCGGTATTTTATGCTTCTTGTAGATGATCATACAAGGTACATGTGGGTTTATACCATTAAAAATAAGAATGATGCTTTGGGTATTTTCAAAAAGTTCAAACAAGAAGTGAAGTTAGAGCATTCGTTAAAGGTTAAAGCTCTAAGAAGTGATCGAGGTGGAGAGTTTCTCAACAAACTTTTCACCGAATATTGTGATCAAGAAGGAATAAAAAGAATGTTTACGGCTCCTTACTCTCCTCAACAAAATGGTGTAGTCGAAAGGCGAAACCGAACGGTCCTAAATGCAACAAGAAGTATGATGAAAGCTATGGACCTTCCACAAAATTTATGGGGAGAAACGGTGAGACACTCGGTTTACGTATTGAATCGGGTACCAACTAAAGCATTGAAGACGGTAACCCCCTACGAAGCCTTGATGGGCTGAAAGCCCAACATAACACACTTACGAGTGTTTGGGTGTTTAACGTACATGAAGATACCCACCGTCAACCTTCAAAAGTTAGATGATCGGAGTATGGAGGTTGTACATCTCGGAACCGAACCGGGATCAAAAGCTTATAGATTGTACGACCCGGCTCAAAAGCGTATTTATGTGAGCTGGGATGTCCGTTTCGAAGAAAGTCAAAAGTTTGACTGGTCTCGACATACCGACTCGTTTCAAGTCGGAACGGACCTGAATGGGTTGAATTTATAATCGAGCATGTCCAAGAAGAAGTTCAACAAGAAATTCCAGTTGAAAACGAAGACCCAACAAGCCTTAACATGCCTGAATTTGAAGACCAACCGGAAGAAAATCCCGAACCTGAGCTGCGAAGAACTGGTCGTCAATCGGTCCCACCGAAAAGATTTGAAGATTATGTAATGTTGAGTGAAGGAGAATGTCTTCTCCTAGATGAAGAGCCAGCTACCTTTGAAGAGGCAAAGAATTCAAAGAAATAGCGGGAGCAATGAGATCTGAATTAGTCTCAATTGAACAAAACAATACGTGGGACTTATGTAACCTACCAGCGGGTCACAAGGCGATTGGTTTGAAGTGGGTTTTTAAAACCAAACGTGATGCAGACAGGTCAATAACAAATTACAAAGCAAGACTAGTCGCGAAGGGGTACGTGCAAGAGCACGGGGTAGACTTTGATGAGGTTTTTGCCCCGGTGGCGAGAATGGAAACCGTACGCTTGATTTGAGCAATTGCAGCGAATTATGGTTGGTTCGTTTACCATTTGGACGTTAAATCGGCGTTCTTAAATGGCGAGTTGAAGGAAGAAGTGTACCTGAAACAACCTGGTGGATTTGAAGTTCCCGGGAAACACGGTATGGTTTATAAGTTACGAAAGGCTTTATACGGTCTTCGCCAAGCCCCACGAGCTTGGAACGAAAAACTCGACAAGACATTGAAAGGTTTGGATTTTACTCGATGTCCAAGAGAACCCGCGGTGTACAAACGGAATACGAGAACCGACATTCTCATTGTTGGTGTATATGTCAATGATCTTATCGTGACTGGTTCGAGTCAAGCCGAGATTGAGAAATTCAAAAGTCAAATGAAGAATGAGTTCGAGATGCAAGATCTCGGAATGTTATCATATTACTTGCGCATTGAAGTAACCCAAAAGAAGCACGAGATAAAGTTGAAACAGGAAGCTTATGCTAATAAAATTTTAATGAGTGCAGGTTTGAGCGAGTGCAACCCGACTTGATTTCCTATGGAACATCGGTTGCAAGTGACGAAAGATGAAGAAGGAGAACCCGTTGATGCAACCGAATATCGAAGAATAATCGGTAGCTTAAGGTATTTGACACACACGAGGCCCAATTTGAGTTACTCAGTTGGAGTTGCTAGTAGGTTTATGCAAGAACCGAAACAATCCCATATGCAGATTCTAAAGTATATATTAAGATACGTACAAGGCACGAATGGATATAGTTTAACGTATGGATGCGGTAGTAGAGAGTTGGTTGGTTTTTGTGATAGTAGTTACGGTATGGATCAAACGGATGGACGAGGTACCACCGGAATGGCATTTTATTATGGTGGTGCATTGATCTCATGGCTCTCACAAAAACAACAAACCGTAGCCTTGTCGTCATGTGAATCTGAGTACATGGCAGCAGCAACCGCGGCTTGTCAAACTATATGGTTAAGGGGATTGTTAAGCGAGTTGACCGGGCATGAAGAAAAGGTGGTGATTTTACATGTGGAGAATAGATCCGCTATCGATCTGATGAAGAATCCCGTGTTTCATGGAAGAAGCAAGCATATTAATATTAGATTTCACTTCATTCGCGAATGTATTGAACATGGTGAAGTCCAAGTTGAGCACATTAGTGGAGAGAAACAAAAGGCGAATATTCTTACAAAAGCACTACCGAAGATAAAGTTTGAAGAGATGAGGAAATTGCTCGGGATTGAAGATATGAAAGGAACGAATCAAGATTAAGGGGGTGAATGATAATTATAATCCCGATTCGTTAAAGATTTGGGGTGGCTAGGTTGATCTCATGGGGAGGATAAGGAGGAGATCAAAATTCAAATATTTTATTATTTAAGTTTTATTTATTTAAATGTTTATGTTTATCTTTTTAGTTTTTTAGTTCTAGTCAAAGTGTGATTGTTAGGTTTATAAATACTTGAGTTTGATTTCATAATAATAATAAGAAAGAGAAGAGATTTGAGTTTTTTGAAGAAACCTCCTGTGCATTCCTTCCATTATCGATTATCACCACATCTCCTATTTCAATATTAAATCTTTACAACACTTTAGTATTAATTCTTCTTGTTTTACCACCAACGAAAAGTCAACAGCAAAGGTATATGTGTTCTTGTTCACGTACGGTGTAAAATAAAGAATACGATCAACTCAAGTGAAAGAGTTATAAGTCTAATTTGGTTCTCCAACAAATAAAAAAGATACGTGTTCGAGAAAGTAAACTTCATAAAATACATATATATAAACAAATTCACATCTTATGCGATTTTTACAAGTGAAATTTTTAAGAAGTAAGTCACAAGTGCGTACATGACACGTAAAAGGTGTCACCTTTTCCAGGATCAAAACCCTACTTAGTAACCAGGAGGTGTTGTTCCCACCCGATACCAGGTTCATCCCGGACTCCATTACGTCCACTCTAAATACATAATAAACAAAACAATTTTACTTAAAGATGAAGCATATTAAGCTATTTCATGTAAACGAAAACCTTATCCCAGTTTATCAAAAGTTAAGAACCAGTCCTATAACTATCCATATCCTTAAGTTGTAGCAATTTTAACAATATGTAAACTCGCTTTCATTTGTAGTACCATTCGTTTAAAATACGTAACTAATTAAAACAATTAACAACTAATCACTTATTTAATATACCTCATTTCACGCTAATAACGTACCAAATAAATCTTAGCCATCCTTAGTCAAGGTCAAACTCAATAATCCAACGGTCTAGATCATAGTCTTCACATTAAAGTAAACCCTCAAGAAGTATAACACACGGCCATATAACCCTACACATGACATATCCACGTTACTTCCATTGTCACACTCACACTCTATTTATAACCCTCGCTAGCCACCCCTTTCTCCTACGATTTGACGAACACCACCTCAATCGATACGATTTATAGTCGTACTATGTTTATCTGCATCACTGCCTTCACATATTTCAGCAACTTTTGCTCTTTGTGAGATATACTGGGTACTTTTTGGGTACTGTTATTACAGTTATACCACTTCACAGTTCACCACACCCTGCACAGTCCCTGCTAATAATAAGTTTTATTATTTGTGGGATTTACTAGACACAGTTGTTTTCTGAAGAAACTGCTTCGATAAATCACTAAAATGGAACGTGTCACAACTCGAGTGTACCAAGGAGTTAGAGGATACTGGCGGAGGAGACACTACGAGCGGCTAGGGGGCAAGCGCCGCGACGTGTCTAGACTAAAGTGGCGAAGGCGGTTCTGGAGGATACGAATAACACCAAAGCTTAAGTTTAAACTAAGGTTGTCTCCAAGGAAGTTAATAATCGGGCTACGTAACGTTTATGTTAACATGATGATGCGACTCGCTAACTCGTCGTTGGTGGCTGGAACTGGTAGTTATGGGGAAGCGAGGTTCGGGATGAAACCCGCGGTGAAAGGGTATGATGAGAAGGTGATCATGGAGTTCTACAAAGCATTGGTGATGAGGCAAGCTCTAGTGGCTCCGGTTGATGGTTCACAGATTGGTGTTACTCGGTAACTCTTGTTGGAAACTTGTGAAATGTTTGTTGTATAATATTATTTAAGGGATTTAATTAAGTAATAAGTTGTTTATCAACTATTGGTGTTTTAAGATTTGCTTAAAATTTGTAAAGATTTTAGTGTTCTTTTAGCAATGTTGTTTTTCGAGTCTACATGTTACGGAATTTCAATCGTCACCAATTATTTGATGCTTTGGGTCTGGCTTGAAAGTCCCCCTTAGGTCGAAACCCAACAACCGGATAATCCTCTGGATGTAGACGACGAGGCTTGAACAAGCGATTGGTCTTAGGAGAAGCAACCGAGCTACTGCTAAGCAAGAAGGCTTGTGATTGGATGTTGTGTAGTTATGCAAAGAAACACGCATAAAAGCGCCAAGTAAGGCTTGAGCCAATTCTAATGGTGTAACTTAGATCACGAATCATTTTGCGTCCATTAATTCACTAGCCTTTGAGATTAGTAGGTCCTTAGGGTTTGGTTTTGTGTGATTACGAGTGAAATTTTTTTAAATCAATTTTATTGTCTTTTGTAACTTAAAATTCAAAATAATACGTGTTTTTAAATGATGAAGGTTCAAGTTTTATTGTAGACAAAGTGGTATAAATTTAAGGGGTTAAATAAAAGGTTAATGTTTATTAAAAGTTGATTATATATTGTAATAGTTATCATAAATCCTCACATGATCATCACTTAATCTCCTTTGTTTTGTACCTACTTTATTGGTTTTTAATGGAAAAGATATATTCACTCTTAACTTTATTGCCACCCTCTTGTCTTAAACCTCACATCAATATATATTTTTTCTATTGTTAATATTATCTATCTTTTTCTTGTACTTCTATCTTTTTTTTTCTTTTTGTATAATTATTAGTATTAATAAATGGCATATTTGAGAAAATATATATAGAGAAAGTGAATACGATAATCTTATACATCTAATTATTTTACATGTAAATCCTATTAAAATTACGACTCTTTTTAATTAAACTTAATTGGTTATATTTAAAACGACATACGTTTTATAGGTTATCCATAAAATGATAGATGTCTAACAAAGATACAAAACCATAGATCATCGACTCGACCGATTGTAAGTATTAGCACACTTAACATGTTTATTGGTGACATGCAAAAGCATCACTAGTATTTTGAAGCAGTTGTTTTTATTGATTTTTATTAACCACTTAACATTTTCTATATGTTGTAATGTATTTATATGTACGTATACTATTAAGATAAGATAAATATATATATATATATATATATATGAAAAGGACACATTGTAGGGGTATGGTACTAAAAGAGAAAAGAAAGAGTGTGGGAGGAAAATGTATCACTTTATTTCGTGTTCCCGAGTTTAATGAAAATGAAAGAAAAGGAAAAGAAAATGTAGTAGTTAATAGACAATTAATGATACAAATATATTTTCTCTCTTAATCTCTCCAATTTGGAAAAAGATGATTATACACTAAAATTTTCTAGTCTTTTCTTTCCCTTCCCCACCCCTCCCATCCTTAAAAAATCTCTGGAACATAATTCATTCACCTTTTCTTCTCCTTTCCTTCCCCTCCCCTCTTTAAATAAGACTCGGGAACACGGCGTTAGTGTATCACTCCAATGAAACTTAAACGGTGTAAATAAACCTCATTACAACGGTTAAATAAGGCTCTATTAAAATTGTTAGACTAAAACGGCTTATCTTTCACAACGGTTCATGAAGAACCCCCTTTTCAAATCACATCACTCATAGCAGGTTCAAAAAACCATTATACGGGTTTGGTACGTTTCATTAGATAACATTAGAAACAAATAATGCAAAACAACCTCGTAATACGGGGGGTAAAACTGGTATAAATGTATATAATGTCGGTTCAAACTTGCAAGAATGTGACGTGACAAGTTTTTCCCATTCTAGCATATTAGGTGTAACAAAATTAGTTTTCCTTATAACAACCGTCTAAAACAAACATAATAATAAAGATATAAAAGTCTAGTACATTTAGTGTAACAAATTCATTAAGCAAAACGTCAAATAATATTATTTATTGTCAATATTAGGGTACGTAACTACTTGACAACGTTGTTGTTTAATATTTATAATATCGAAAACTCTTTATTTGCGTTAGTAAACTTTAACTGCGTCCATTTCTTAGGATTTATGAAGGTTTTGGGCCAGTTTCGGGTTTGAGCTCAAATTAACGACAAAGAAAACACGAGCTCGGGCCCACATTGGTTTCTTATTCATTACGTTATTAAACCTAATTTTATCTTGATATGTACAATGTTATGTAATTGTAATCTTTAATACTCTGTTAAAATATACCTACAAAGGAAATGTTATTAGCAGCAAGAGCCGTAAGAGATTTGGATTAAAGTGGCAAATGTGGTTTTGACTTTTGACAAATACAAATGTCACACCATGTCAAAAGGAGCATATACACATGGTCGGCTTTGTGTAAGGCCCATTGAGGTTTGAGGCCCATAAGTTTTTAATTTTTTTGAATTTATTTTATATATTATACGAGTTTTTTTATTTCTTTTAATATATTTTGAGTTCCCACATTTATAAATTGTGCAAGGCCCACGAAGACCATTAAGTTCTTGGAGACGACCCTGCATATACATAATACATTACCAGTTGATACGACACTATGCATAATGAATCATTTTACATAACGTGAACCAAATGTTATACCAGGTAAGAATACAATCCAAGGTATAAATACGTACTCAAAACATACATAGCTATAAAGTAAAAAGAATTCATAACAAGACGCATGCATAAAGTCAATAGTCATAAAATAGTAGTAGACGTACGTATGCATTTTACATATGTGTTCCACTAATCAATCCGCACTCAAGGTCGCAGCCAAGAGCCCAAGATGTTAGTAACTTTTAAGTATTAAACCCTGCCAACATTACAATACTAGATCACACATATAAGATGTTAATCCGTGATGTTTAACAAGGTTTGCCAATTGATATTAGCAATTAAGTGACCGTAATAATTTGGCCATTTGTCTAGCATTCCTAGTCTCATTGGGGAAAGAACCATGCAAAGGCGGATACGTTTGTCCCAAGGTCAAGTAGTACTGCCCACACATGCTTGTGGCTCAAACGCTCAACGTGGCATACACCATATATGAATAGCTCAAATAAAGTGTGTCAAAACGTTGTCCGCTTTGCCTTGATGGATTGCTCATATAGGAACTCATGGTTTTGTATTTAGCTACGAATTGCTCCTTTATGCAAACTAATGTTTCGCTCCCCCTCCCCCCCCCCCCCTAAAACCCACCCCACAACAATTAAATGTTGTTTTGCTTCAAATGGTGTCTCATAAATAAACTTGGGGCCTACACCCTTTTTTTATATATGACTAAAATGGAAAAATGTCCTTTTGTTTATAAAACATGGAATCTTTGGTCCTTTTCCAAGTCACAAGCGTTTGGTAAGTTTCGTTAGGTATCAATATATAGACCATAAAATAAAACGTTTATCGGATTAAAACGAATAAACTTAGATGCTTTATTTTTTTATATTGCTAGTATTTACTGAGTTCCATTTGTTACATCCAAAAAATACTACTTGCAAATCAACAGTATCGCTCATTCGCTCATACTAATTGATTATTGTAGGGGTATGGTACTAAACCCGGTTTTACGACCCTAAATTTATTATGTTTGGCTTATTTTATTATATGGACTAATACAATGTTATTGGGCTGAGGGGGTTTTGTGGAGGTAACCCTAACTGGGCTAGGCCCATTAGGGTACCATGATGGTGGCCATGAGACTCTCTATATAAGGAGGTCTCCACCTCCTTATTAAAGGGTCATGCTCAATAAGAGCCACCATCACTTTTTTGTGTCTGTAAACAAGAGATCTTTAAGATTTCTTAGCAGTCACCTCCACACCCCCGAAAAACCATTGCAGGTCTCAAGCCACCGGAGAAGAAGATCAAGACGTGGTTCGTTCATCTCGAAAATCCGTGGAAACATCGTCATGGATCAGGTCAGATTCATTTCATGCTTCGGCATTGGCGCCATCCGTGGGACGGCAACGAACTACCCTTCGATCTCCCTCTCGGTTGTCAGATCTCTCCCAGGAAAAACCCAGATCCGGAAGTTTACAGAAAAAGGCTTCAAGGCTTGTTCTATTAAAGCTCAAAAAGATCCATAGATCTAAAGGAGGCTTCCAGATCTGTGCAAAAAGAAACTGCCTGATTCGAATGATCAAGTCTCCGGATCTGTGATGGTTTTAAATCCGCTCCGAGCTTCAGATCTATCCAGATCTGATTTACAGATCTAGATCTAGATTACAGACCTAGATTTTAGGTTTAAAATTGCAGATCTAACTCTTAAATTGCAGATCCAAAAATTACCAGACTTCCGCCGCCATGTACGCGCGCCCGCGGATTCTCACTCCGCAGCCATGCATGTGCCGCCGCGGGAACCACCATGTGGGTTTCGCGCAAAAGACCTCCACCATGTGGGTTTTGCGCAGAAGACTGCCACCACGCATGCTCGCCAGCGGGTCACCATTCCGCCGACATGCGTGAGCGCCCATGGAAACCACCGCGGAAACCACCATGTGGGTTTTGCGCAAGAGACCTCCGCCATGCACGCGCGCTCGCGAGTCACCACTCCATCGCCGTGCATGCGCGCATCAGACCACGCGCCAAACTTAAAGGTTGGGAATCCTCATAATATCCCATATGGCTACGCGCCATACTTAAAGGTCGGGAATCTTCATAATATCCCATATGGCTACGCGCCATACTTAAAGGTTGGGAATCCTCATAATATCCCATATGGCTACACGCTATACTTAAAGGTTGGGAATCCTCATAATATCCCATATGGCTACACGCCATACTTAAAGGTTGGGAATCCTCATAATATCCCATATGGCTACGCGCCATACTTAAAGGTTGGGAATCCTCATAAACCCATCAGGCCACGCGCCAAACTTAAAGGTTGGGAATCCTCATAAACCCATCAGGCCAAGCGCCAAACTTAAAGGTTGGGAATCCTCATAAACCCATACGGCTTCGCGCCGAGTACAAGACCGAACGCGGCTCCGCTCCGTTCAACATGCACACCACCATGATGCTTGAGCGCAGTCGCATATCATATGCTCATGCACCACATATGCTCACGCATCACATATGCTCACGCATATTATATATGCTTACGCATCACATGCTCACACATATCACACAGTCTACGCGCACGCGCACGCAACATCTGCGCATGGCGCATGACACAAAGTCTACGCGCACGCGCATGCAACATCTGCGCGTGGCGCGGGATATAAAGTCTACGCGCACGCGCATGCAACATCTACGCGTGGCGCATAACACAAACCCAAAGCCTATGCGCAAGCGACACAGCAAATGAGAATAGTCTAATCCCAAATCAGGATAAGGACAACATCATTTAGCAGCAATGAACTAGGGGACTATCGTGGTATACCACCACTGCATTATCGCGATGGAAGACATCCGAATCTTAGGGCGGGAGCCTAACAATATCCCAAACGGCCACGCGCCAATGTTCGGCTACGAGTCGCACAAGCACCCATAACATTATTACTATGGCCGTTTGTGCCTCCATTATTATTTTGAAGACAAGCTGGGATAGTTATCCTGCGTAGAAGAGGCCCTTGTGGGCCTGTCATTATCATTATTATTATAGCTCGTAAGCCGCAACTCGCGCAAGCTTCATTACTCTTATAGCTCATAAGTCGCCTCGCGCGCAAGCTTCATTATTCTTATAGCTCGTAAGTCGTCTCACGCGCAAGCTTTATTATTCTTATAGCTCGTAAGTCGCCTCACGCGCAGGCTTTATTATTCTTATAGCTCGTAAGTCGCCACGCGCGCAGGCTTTATTATTCTTATAGCTCGTAAGTCGCCTCACGCGCAGGCTTTATTATTCTTATAGCTCGTAAGTCGCCACGCGCGCAGGCTTTATTATTCTTATAGCTCGTAAGTCACCACGCGCGCAGGCTTTGTTATTCTTATAGCTCGTAAGTCGCCTCACGCGCAGGCTTTATTATTCTTATAGCTCGTAAGTCGCCACGCGCGCAGGCTTTATTATTCTTATAGATCCGTAAGTCGCCTCGCGCGCAGGCTTTATTATTCTCATAGATCCGTAAGTCGCCTCGCGCGCAGGCTTTATTACTCTCATAACTCGTAAGCTGCCTTGCGCGCAAGTTATGTTACATTATTATCGAGATGCGCGCTCTACCTTTTATCAGGCCTCGCGCCACTATTGTTATGATGCGTGCTATATCTTATTCATGCCAGGGCACCATCATTATCATAAAGACCACAACATGTCACCATCATGAAGAAAACCTCCCAAAACTCAAAGACAATAAAGGCAAGGCCGAAGAAAAGGGAAAAAACCGCCTCATGGCCTAACACACCTCATAAAGTCCAGCGCTCCACCTAGACGCTTGCGCGCCCAGGAGCAACGCTGGACTTGGGGGGCTTGTAGGGGTATGGTACTAAACCCGGTTTTACGACCCTAAATTTATTATGTTTGGCTTATTTTATTATATGGACTAATACAATGTTATTGGGCTGAGGGGGTTTTGTGGAGGTAACCCTAACTGGGCTAGGCCCATTAGGGTACCATGATGGTGGCCATGAGGCTCTCTATATAAGGAGGTCTCCACCTCCTTATTAAAGGGTCATGCTCAATAAGAGCCACCACCACTTTTTTGTGTCTGTAAACAAGAGATCTTTGAGATTTCTTAGCAGTCACCTCCACACCCCCGAAAAACCATTGCAGGTCTCAAGCCACCGGAGAAGAAGATCAAGACGTGGTTCGTTCATCTCGAAAATCCGTGGAAACATCGTCATGGATCAGGTCAGATTCATTCCATGCTTCGACAATTATGTTGTCGTTTATAATATTGATAGCTCATTATTTTTGTTTCTTTGAAGGTTAAACCTCTCTCTCCGTTACTTATAACTTTGAATTTACTTATAATCACCCGAACTTAGAAAAATCTTTTATTGAAGATGATCTAGTAGCTATGATTAGAGGACCAACTTCACAAAGCGAATCAGACGAAAGATTCACCTTACTGTTAGGTTTTGCTAACATAAGGATTTACATGAAATCTAAAATAATTAAATGTATTTAGGAATATGACTATTACAACTTAAAGTAAACGAAACAAAACATTAAAAAGTTTGAATACAATGAAACTTGAGTTTATTTTTTTTTTTAATAACTAAAAAGTAAAATTGTCCTCAGCATTGGACCTAGCCTGTCTTGTCATATTAAGAACATTAATACAACCTGTGTATTATATACTCTCGAACCATTTGCCTTTAAGACCATCCGTAGTGGAGAGTTATGGGACAACTTTATGGTCTATAACCCTGGGAAACACCGCCCCCTACAAGTTATGGGACTTTTTTTTTTGCAAGTTATACACAAAACGCCAGATAATGGCATCAAAATCAAAAAAGAGCCGTTACTTTTACCTTTAAGGATTAAAAAAAACAAATAAACAAGTTATAGAGGCTTTATGACTACACTTGTTTTTTGTAAAAAGTTTCTGACTGGGCGCCACGTGACGCATAATGTCCAGGGGGTGAACAGATTATTATTAAATGGTACAAAAACAAATTGGTTTTTGTAACATGTATGATATATTGTATAATTAAATAGCAGAAAAGGGGGAATGCTATGTTAGATAAACATAAAGATTAGAGGAATGATAATTAATAGCATAATAATAAGAAATAATAATGATAATAACTTATATTAAGATACTTTAGGTTTATAAAATAAATAAAAAAGGATAGACATGCTAGCCTGTATGCCAAATTATATATAGTAAAGTTACTGAAGAATAACAATAGGTAAGTCTTATAAACAAATCAAAAAGATATCACAGTATATAGCAAATATGGCATGTCTTGTGGTCTTGTGGATGTGTCATCCATATCATATGGGCATGATAGAGCCTACTACACTGCGCCAGAAAATTTATATGGGGCGCTATAGGTGAAGAACGCCACCCCAACAACGTTATACAAAACAAATTGTGGGTCCACCCAACTAACAATCAAAGAATTTATATTGTATAAACCAATAAAAAAATCCATGTAATCCCACTTTACCACTTTCTTTTTACTTTTTTTAATAGTTTAATTATTATATTAACGGGTATTGGTTGGTTAACCCATAATATTTAAATTAATGAGATAGCTAATTACCTACATAATAGTAACGTTGTGCAATAACTAGCTTTCATTAGATATTCCCAAACACATGGCATTATAGAATTTTAAAATTGTGACATTATGGGCCATGAAAATCACTATGATGTCTATATATACATAGTGATAAAGATTAAAGACTACTCACCGGCCAACCCAACCATATAAACTCAAAATACCTACGTCATCCATGTTTTACAACTTAAATGCCTACGAATTGTCAAATAGTTAGATAATGTCACCAAGAACAGTCTATTTAAAATTGGCTTACTTTAGTGCACGAGGTTTCGGCATACTCAAGTTCGGAAAGGTGTCGGCCCGACTTGGATTTTTATGGAAAGACCTTCACAAATTTGACGAACCGATGATTTTTTTTCATGTGGGACGATCAGAGGGTTCAATCAAAATTACATGTAAGTGATGTAGGATTTTCATATATAAATAACATTAAAGAAATTATGAAGGGCAACTTTTTTTTTGAATGTTCAAGCTTTTCCTCCTACTATTTACATTATACCGCCAATGCCAGGAATCGAACCCTGAACCTCTCACCCAAAGGCCAAAGCCTTTACCATCCCACCAAAGTGGTGATGGCAATTATGAAGGGCAACTGCCAATCATATGAATAGACTTACCCACCCCTTACTTTTAATCATATCAGTCAAAATCAAGATCATTTGAAATGCAAATTATTTAATCATATATCAATCATTACTTTAAAGAAACCAATAAAATTAAAAAGCAATAATAACATGCCTCTCATTGTCACAAATGAGCCAAAAGTGGTTTTGAAAACATTATTGGAGTGTTGAACCATGATACAAGGCTATGTGTAGTGGAGGAGTTATAACTGGGAGCGAATTGTGACACGTGATGCCTAGTCAGTATGGAGTGGAAATTTGTTTTTGGGGTGTAATGGTGTAGAGGCTACAAGTTGGGCCTACAGTGTGTTTTTTATTATTTTCTTTTTATAATTAAACTAATTAAATTAAAACCAATTTATTTAAATAATTAAATAAAAATGCATTAAAAATAAAAAGAAATACAAAAAAAAACATAACTAAAAAAAATACATAACTAAAAATATTAAAAAACATAACTAAAGAAACAAAAAAAAACATAACTAAAAAAGAAAGTAATATCCGTAATATTCGCGCATTTTTTCACGTCGGCGTTGCATCAATAATGCGGCATCCTCGTGAAACCCCTCCGCTTTGAGGGATTCGTAGTCGTCTTTCATTTGTTTTAATTCGAACGTCTGGTTCAGCTTTTCTTGTTGTTTGTTGGATGCTCGAATGTCGGCTCCAATTACGGTGACATTTGTTTCCAAACGACCGACCAACTCGTTTATTTCAACGGGCTCCGTATTGAATCGTGTTGACGACGAACCTTCCCCCTTATTTTTCCTCGATCTCCCGCGTGGTCGAGGCAACTTCTCTACCTCATCTTCGTCGGGTATATTCAAATCATCGGCTAAATTGACCGTGTCGTCGAGGAAGAATCTACGAGCATCGGAGGGTGTTTTTGGTGTGCTCGGATTTGTCGACGACGATGTCTTCGACCTTTTTGAAGGCCGGGATGAGCCGGCCGGAACGGTTGGTACCACATTCCATTTCGAGCAACGCCATAGCTTTTCCCAAGAACTCAAATACTTGAACGATTTCCGGGCCGCTCAACAGTGTGACCCTGAGCTCGAAAGTCACTCAAGGCTTGACCTATAATGTCGACGTCGTTATTTCCGCTACGCCAGCCGGACCCCTTCAACCGGTTAATTATCCCGGCAAATTTTTGACAATAAGCGTTAAGCCCCTTCCAGTGGGCTTGAACCGCTTCTTTTCCCCGGTAGTCTTCGGGTTTACCGGTTATCGCGAGCCAAGCTTCAAATACTTTCTTCCAAAACACCCCGGTGGCTTGAAAGTTAGCTACAAATTAAATTTATTTGTTACAATTAGTATATATGTTAATAAACACTAAATACATTTTTAATAAATACTTAATATTAAAAAACTTACCGACGTCGGGATCCTCCGAATGTTAATCCAAGCCCTTGCAAGGGCCACCTCCTCCTCGTTCCAATGCTTGTATGGATCACGTTGCGCCATTGTCTCCCCCGGTTGTTTTTTTTTTTTGTGTTTACGGGTCGGCTTTTTGCTTGAACTGGAGGCCCATGACGTTTGCGTATCCGGTACCGTCACCGGCTCCGACTCTGGTGGTGTAGACCCGAACGCCGACATTGTGTTTTGGGGGCTGAGAAAGTTGGCGTACATGTTTAGGTTCGGGTCGGAAAGTTGATACGGATAACTCGGTTGGTTCGGTTGGCTCGGTTGGTTCCATTGTAAGTTCGGTTGGTTCGGTTGGCTTGATTGTGAACCATACGTTTGACTGAAAGCAGGGAATTGATAGTTCGGTTGGCTCGATTGCGAACCATACGTTTGACCAAAACCAGGGAATTGGTAGTTCGGTTGGCTCGATTGCGAACCATACGCTTGACCGAAAGCAGGGAGTTGGTAGATCGGTTGGTTCGGGTTGTTTCTAGGTTTCATTTTGTTTATTTTTTGTAAGAAATTGGGTATGGTTTGTGTATAAAATGGAGAAGAAGGGTGTATGTTTATATATATATATATATATATATTTATTTATTTATTTATATATATATAGTTAATTTTATTTTTTTTAATTTGACAGTTTCACAACGGTCATTTTATTAAATTATTATTATTTTCTTCTTCAACGGGTGACAAATATATCCTGCCCCCGCCCATTTTCGCCTAATTATCGTCGGGGGGCGGTGTTCCACCAAAAAACGCCCATTTTCGCCCATTATTCCCGCCCAGTACACAGAGCCTAAGAGCAATTACAAAGATTATAGAAATACATTGTAAAGGAAAGTCTATCTATACAAATTTTGATGATTCGATCATAGCCCCATAAGATCCAATTTATTCTATATATTAAAAAAAAAAGGAAGAGGAACACAAAACACACAATATGACGTAAAGCAAAGTACCGCAGTTGATAATTTATCAACTCAAGCACAACTCGTCTTTAAACGGGTTGCATATGTCAGTCAAAACCCTAATTATTTTTGTATCAAATTCTGAATGTTGTTTGAAATTACCATTTGTACAAGCGTAAACAATGCATGTAAGACTACAATGTATATGTTTAATTTAAAAGCAATATGGAGTCATGCATTACGCAGTTCTAACGGTTCTCAATATATTATTGGTTATGAAATAAACGTGCAATATATTAGTTCATAACTCTTGAATATTATTGATTTTTTGCAGCTGTATATAAAAGGTTAAAAGGTATTTTTATTTTATTTTTTTAAATCACAGTATTGGGCTAGTTAAAGCAGTCTTATTTGGGCTAACTGATGTAGACCTTAAAAGCCCTTTTGTGTCAATTGTTCTGACAACGGTCTAATATGTTTGGGCTTGCCTATCTAACTTAATTAATAATATGAAAAAGTAAATGGCCATTTATGACAACTTTAACTTCTCTCTTCCGATATAAAATTTGTAGATTATTAATTATCAAATTTGTTTTAGTGGATGGTAGTTTTAACTTAACAGTGAAACTGCACTTAAATTTCAGAGGTCACATTATTTTAAATAATTATAATTACATGCTATGCGGATCTAGCATAGGTTCAGGGGTAGCCCGTACTACCCTCCAGTGATGAAGCTTTGGCAAAAACGCCCTCTGGGCCCGCGCGGGGGAGTGGGGGGGGGGGCTCAAAATTTTGGATGAAAACAAGTAAATTTACACTACGTATACAAAATTTTTAGCGAAAAACGGATTAATTTACACCATTACGCAAAAACACAGGGGGTCGGAGTCACCTTTGACCCTCACTATGCTTCATCCCTGCTACCCTCAACTTTCTTGGCAAAAGATATTATTAGTGCAACTTTTTGTCTTCTTCGTTTTATGTATTGGCTCCCCATGAACAAATTTTTTTTTGATGCATTATCTCTCAACTTTTCTTTTACATCCGTCACTAATTACATATATGCTAAAGCGCTAAACTCTCATTGTAATAATTATTTTTTCCTACACAACAAATATCTTTCTCACAAAAATTATAATACTAATATTTAACGTAAAGCATCACAAACATTCATTTATTTGACGAATTTATATGTTGATATAGGCATTGATTTGACGTTGGTAATGTTATCATACAAGTATCCAATAATACCATTTTTTTGTTAACTATTTCCAGTTTAGAGAAATTATATAATTGCACAACTCATTGGCATGTGTTTTGGTGAAATTGAGCTTTCAACACTTACAATGTGGACGATTATATGAATAAGTATAGAGAAAAACCAAGATAAGAGAAAACAGATTAAACGTACACATCTTCTTAAAGAGGCAACAAGCCACTAAAAAAAGTAATGCTTGTGCTATTAATTTGTATTATTGATTGCCTAATTTAAAAAAAAAATTTCTTTTTAGTTAATTGTTGTGGTCCAACAAATTTGTTGGTAATCGATCATTGAAACCAAAACGATTTTAATTTTTAAAATTAATCCTCATTAGAAAAATAAGTTCAACATATATGGATGAGCAAATGGTACTGGTATCGGTAGGTAGGCATGTTCAAAACGGTTTGGGACTAGGAACCGGAACCGGTTCCTATATTCAAAACCCCCTTTTAAACCGGTTCCAGACTCGAACCGGTTAGGGAACCGAACCGGTTCTCCCACCCTCGGACCCCTAACCTATCTAACCGGTTCTTACCGGTTCCTAACCCGGTTCCTGTACCGTAACCGGTTCCAACCCATGACACCAAATACAGTGGGGTGCTTGGGGGAGCCAAAAAACGGCTATTTTTGACCCCAACGGTCAAAAAACGGCCAAGAAAATGATTTCCAACGGCTATATTTGATCCAACGGCTAGAACCGGTTAGGAACCGGTTCCAGAACCGGTTCCAGTTCGGTTCCGGTTCCTACCCGCCCCCACTCAGAAATGCAAGAACCGGTCACGGATCATCGGATTGAATCAGATAGGGTCCGGTTCCTACAAAAAACGGGTAGGAACCGGTTCGGGTCCACCGGTTCGGTTCCAGGAACCGGTTTCGTTGAACATCTCTATCGGTAGGTGTTCAAACGAGCCTAGCTGCTCACGAGCTACTCGAGATCGGCTCGTTAAAAAGCCCAATCGAGCCGAGCTTAATCGAGCCTAAAAGTAAGTTCATTTAATAAACAAGATTGAGCTTTACTTTTCGAGCTCGAACCGGCTCACGGGCCTAAATGAGCATGTCATTTATATATTTTATAAAAATATATATTTAATAATTATTAATTAATATATACAATGTTATGAATAAATAAATAAAAATAACTAAATAATAGATATTATTTTATACATAAAATTATAACAAAAAAAATATATAAAAATAATTATAATGATATAAAAAATAATTGATAAATAGTAAATGAGCTAAGTTTGAGCTTGAAAATCTACTCAGGAGTCGAGCTTAAGCTTTGAAAATAGAGCTTGAAACGAGCTATGTGTAAGTTAATCGAGTTGAGCTCGAGCCTAGTTGAGCTCGGGCTTGGGCTCGGCTCGTTTGCACTCCTCAGGTACCGATACCAATCTTTAAAAAAATCAGGATTGGTATCGAGCTTATCTCTGTTTCAACATATTTGTTTTTATATATCAACAAACATATTATTTGTGTAAATGTTAAGGAAAAGTAAGTGTGAGTAGGTGTTACTTGAGGCAGACTCAAGTTAACAATTTGTTTGAAGAAGTATTATTCGGTGGGTTAAAGTGTAGTATAAAGTTTGACTTTTAAAGTTGTTAAAATAAAATATGTTTGGAAAATTTAAAGATGGAAATCCAAAATAAAAATACTCTAGTGAGACCTGGCTTTACTCAACCGGTCATAGCTGGACTGGATTTAAAAACCGGATGACGTTGTAAGTAATATAAAAATTTTAAAATTGAATATATTTTTATGTTTTGGTATGAATTTATACTTTTGATTAAATACGAAGTTGTTATATGTAATATAAAAGTAACTAGTTCACCGGTAAATAAAAACGGTTAAATAGGCTTTACCTAGCTTGCTTCATACCTAGTTTCTAGCCGGGCCAGTTGGTCGGTTGTTAAATCAATGTCTAAAATTAATTATGGTATCAGACAAGCCCTGACTAGATGATCCTAAAATTGATGTCAAACATGCTTTCATATCAAAGTCAATTTTCTTTTTTTGAACGACTATTCATATCACTGACCTATTTATTCATAGGTGAGAAAACCCCGTTGTTCAACCTGAAACCCGCTATTTTACGTCACTGGTAAGAGTTGAACTCAAGAACTCCTCTTATTTAAATGAAGTCTTTGGATGTCTCACTTCAACCTCTTGAATTAGGAATCATTGGCTATCAAAGTTAAATGCATTATTTTAATACATTATATATTTAAAATAATATGGCAACTAATTTTATAGTAAAACATATGGATCGTTTACTCTTAGGTTGTGCGGATGAAAAATTTGGATAAGATTCGAAACCTAACACGAAAATAATGGGGGTTTGGGCTGACCTTTGTAACTCATTCAAAATGAGTTTTCAGTTGTGCTTTGGTTGTCATATTTAACTCGTCAACATATATAATTAAACATGTTGACCCACAAACCTGCTTAAACCCTTTTTTACAACCATATAATTGCCTGGCTTCAAGCAATGACGACAGGGCAGGAGAGGCAAGAGATAACCGGTTATAACTCAAAATAAAGTAAATCCTAGAATATATCCGGTTATAACTCACGTGTCATACCAATTAAACTCTTGAATCATGGATAAAATCGATTAAAGAGATTAGAGATAAAAATTAGGAGGGATATTAAACCTAGGATTGAATGAGGTTTTAACAAACCATTCTTATTTTTTTTGTTTATTAATATAGTAAGATAAGATAGTAAGATTATATATTGTGAATTGATGGTGCTATTATTATCGTATTTTAAGTCGTTTTTATGAGTTTGAATTTGGTTTCGAATTAACAAAGTCTTAACATGAAGTTTAACCGTCTAAGAGAATAAATAAAAATACCAAATTAATCTAAACAGTAAAATTCCAGACACCCGAGACCACCTTGACAGGCTGACAAATAAATCACCCTTCCGTCTAAAGAATATAGTATGTTGACAATCGGTTAATCTTATAACAAAATTAATAATATACCTAAGCCTATGAGTTTATGACGTACTAGTGTGATTGTTCAATTGTGAAAGGAGTTAAGTGTTTGTGGAAAATAATGGTGGCGTATTCTTCAACCCACCGACTCCTGCCTCCCACTTTCCTCATTATACCTTTTTATCATCTACATTTGGGAATTGCTTAACTTACTCATTTACACTCAAGAACTTATATAATTTATATAGGTGTTAGATCAAATACAAATTAACAACTGGTATAAAACATATGATGTGAGGGACGAAAATGATGCAGTGACACTTTTTTATAATTACGTACATACCGTAATTATGTTATAACACAATATTTAACTAGTGTAATAACATTTACACTATAGTATTTACAACTAACGTAATATAGGAGTTATATAGGAGTTAGATCAAATACAAATTAACAACTGGTATAAAACATATGATGTGAGGGACGAAAATGATGCAGTGACACTTTTTTATAATTACGTACATACCGTAATTATGTTATAACAGACCTTTTTGAAATAGTTATTATCAAAGTATATTGATGTGTTCGCGTGGCAACTCGCGGATATGACTGGTGTCCCGCGGAACATTGCGGAGCACAAATTAGGGGTAAACCCGTTGTTTACGCCAATTGTTCAAAACAACGTAAGATGGGTCCGGAACAAACAAAAGCAATGAACGAGCAAGTCCAGGACCTCTTACAAGCTGGAATCATCCGACCAATTCGTTATCAGACCTGGGTTGCTAATCCAGTTATCGTCCCCAAAAGCAATGGGTCATGGCGGATGTGTATTGATTTCAAAAATCTAAATAAAGCATGTCCCAAAGATTGTTATCCCTTACCAGAAATAGATCTCAAGGTTGATGCTGTGGCACCATTCAAATTCAAATGCTTCCTGGATGCCTACAAGGGCTACCATCAGATCCGCATGGCAGCGCGCGATGTGGACAAAACAGCATTTCGCACTGATCAAGGCACCTTTTGCTACAAAATGATTCCTTTCGGACTAAAGAATGCGGGAGCCACATATCAACGATTAATGGACATAGCGTTCAAAGATCAAATTGGTCGGAATTTAGAGGTGTATATGGATGATCTCGTAATCAAAAGTGTTGAGGAAGACCAGATGTTGAGAGATATTGAAGAGACTTTCGAAACCTTGAAAGGTATTAATATGAAGCTGAATCCGGCTAAGTGCTCATTCGGAATGGAAGAAGGAAAGTTTCTTGGAGTGATTGTCACGGATGCGGGCTTCAAAGCTAATCCGGATAAAGTTCAAGCTATAGCTCGTATGCCTTCTCCTTCTTCCCTCAAGGAAGTTCAAACACTCAACGGTCGATTGGTTGATTTGAATCATTTCTTGGCAAACCATGCAGCCAATTCTCATCCTTTTATCTCAACACTAAGAAACTGCCTTAAGAAAGCACATTTCAAATGGACTACGGAAGCGGAACAAGCTTTTGTGGAGGTTGAAAAATGTTTGATGGAATTGCACACGTTAACAGCACCCCAAGCGGGAGAACCTTTAACGTTATACCTATCGGCTTCAGACATTGCCATCGGAGCTGTCCTTCTGACAGATCGAAAGAACGTCCAAACGCCGATCTACTATGTCAGCAGAACGCTATCGGACCCGGAAACAAGATACTCCATGCTTGAAAAACTTGTTTAAGCACTGGTCTATGCTGCCCGACACCTCCGTAGGTACTTTCAAGGACACCCCATCAATGTCTTAACTGGATACAAGCTCAAAAACATTCTCAGTAAACCAGAATTGTCTGGGCGATTGGCCAAGTGGGCCATCGAGTTAGGTGAACACGCAATAGAATACAAACCTAGGCCAGTAATCAAAGGGCAGGTGTTGGCGGACTTCGTAACAGAAGTCCCGCATCACAAGGAAAAAGAATGTTTGATCGAGCAACAACCCCAAGCACCTCCGGAATCGGGACAAATGTGGTCTTTATTCACGGACGGAGCTTCAAGCAGTGAGGGATGTGGCGCAGGTCTTTATCCATGAGTTTACATACGCCATAAAATTGGACTTCAAAAGTACCAACAACGAGGTAAAAATATGAAGCTTTCTTGGCGGGCTTACGGATAGCCAAAAAGCTTGGGGTTAAGCATTTGGAAGTCTGTGTAGATTCCATGTTAATTGCGGGACAGATTAATGGCACATATGAAGCAAAAAATGATATCATGGCTTCATATGTGTCACAGGCGAAAAATTTGATGCTCCAATTATCTTCTTGCAAAGTCATTCATATAAAGAGACGCGAGAATAAATCAGCGGATGCTCTCAGTAAATTGGCTTCAACAAACTTTGAACATTTTGCCAAAGACATCCGCAACGAAATATTAGACCACCCGTCTGTTCCGCAGCATCAAGTTTTAGTGATCCAAACGGGAGCAGAATCCTGGATGACACCCATTATAGCATACTTGTCATCCGGAACACTTCCGGAAGCAAAAGCAGTGGCCCGGAAGATAAAGTACAAAGCCTTGAACTATCAGATGCATGGTGTTGTTTTATACCGACGTTCTTACTTCGGACCACTACTTCGATGTGTGGATGCCGAGGACGCAAACTACTTAATCAGAGAGGTTCACGAAGGCATTTGTGGTCTTCACGCTGGCCCGCGCATGATCGTGGATAAATTAATGAATGCCGGATACTATTGGCCAAGGATGCACTTGGATGCTGTGAATGAAATCAGAAAGTGCGATTCTTGCCAACGGCATGCCCCTAACACCCTACGACCAAAGAACGAGGTAGTTCCAGTCACTTCAGCTTGGCCGTTCCAAAAATGGGCTATTGATATCATGGGACCTTTCCCTGAAGCCCAGGGACGGGTCAAATTCTTAATAGTAGCCATCGACTACTTTACAAAATGGGTGGAGGCCAAACCAGTTGCTTCTATAACAGCAGCGAGTGTTAAAAAATTCTTGTGGGAATTCATCATATGTCGTTTCGGCCTCCCCCTAGAGCTCGTTAGTGACAACGGGACACAATTCGCGGACAGTGGGTTGCAAGAATGGTTAAAAGAATTACACATTTCTCAAATCTTCACCTCCGTAGCTCACCCACAAGCGAATGGTCAAGTCGAAAGAACCAATCGGACGATCAAAGAAGGAATCAAAACGAGATTAGGGACGAAACTAACGGGATGGGTGGACGAATTGCCCCATGTACTATGGGCCTTTCGCACTCAAAGGAATTCCAGTAATTCCGAAACCCCCTTTAGTTTAACATATGGTACAGAAGCCATGATTCCCGCCGAGATTGGTATCCCATCCGCCAGAGTTCTTATGATTGAGGATAATGATCATGAACTCCGGATGAACCTTGACCTCCTTGAGGAAAGGAGAGAACTAGCATCAATCCGCGAGCATAATTACAAACGACAGTTGCAAAAGTATTATAACTCGCGGGTTCAAGGATGTTAATTCGATGCGGGAGACTTTGTCTTTCGCAATAATGAAGCCTCCGGGAAAAACCCTCTGGGCAAGTTGGCCCCAACTTGGGAAGGACCTTATAAAATTCAGAAAGTTTTATCTAAAGGTGCTTATAAGCTAGAAAAGTTGGACGGGACGGAGATCCCTAGAACTTGGAATGGGGCCCAACTAAAGAAATGCTACATATAGTCGGTTTTTCTTTTCTGGTCTGCGTGCCTAGTTGAATGTTTACAACTTATGTATTTTTATTTCTTGTAATTCGGCTTATGCCTTTCTAATAGAAATTTTCTTTTTAGTCACTTATGACTTGTAATCCTTTATTGGCATACAAAGAAGATCCTATACACATTTATATTATGACAAAATGTACCAAACGAAAAATTAAACCTTCTATATTTACACAAATGGGATTACAACATAAACAAAAAGAAGATCAACTACAAAAACAGAAAAATTTATGGTGCGACGTCATTATGCCCGGCATCCCTGCCTTCCGCATCTTCCTCTTCTTCATCAAGTTCAAGAAGAGTTTTTAATTGCTGGAGGCCGTCTTCCTTATCAGCAAGCTCGGATATATGATCCGTCAAGGAAAATTTTAGCGAATCGAAATCCTTTGATTTCTGCTTAAGGATGGCAACAGTATCCTGACCAGCTAGGATGTATTCTTCAGGACGCTTAGAAGTTGAACCAAAGTGGTAACCTTCTTGGAAGCCTTGTTGGCGACCAGCTTGTTTAGAAGCTTTTAGAAGGATAGCAACACAATTCCCAAGGTCATCGCTAGCCCTTACATCGGCGATGACCTGTTAAAACGGCTATGTTTAATTAACCTTAAATACTTAGATTATTTTAAAAAAAATATATAAAAGATGTACCTTGGGGATAGCTTCTGCTAATAGCCACTTTTGATCCGCCTTGGCCCGGACAAGCTCCATCTTGTGACCAGCGCACTCCAAAGCTTGGTCACGATTTTTGGCATTAAGATCAGATAAACGCTTGTCTTTGGCCGCAGACTCAGCCTGCAGAGCTTCAATCAATTTAGCCTGTTCAGCCAGTGATTTGGTTTATTCTTCTAGTTGCTTTTGAAGAATAACCTTGGTTTCCTCAGCAGCGGATCGAGCAACCTTCTCCGCCTCAAGAGCTTGGCGGACCTCTCGGGATTCGCTCATCACTTTAAGAGCTTCCTGCTTGGCATCAGTTGCAGAGGCCGCCAGCTTATCCCACTGCTCATTCATCGCCAACCAATCCCTGGTTATCTCTTGGTTGGTGGAAATAGAATTCGCCACATAGTAAGAATGGGAGTTCAATAACTCTTGGCGAACACTATGGCGACGACGCTCCCTCTCAGAGGGAGGAAGACATTCCCGCAAAAATTCGAAATATTCTAATACATAGCGGCTTACAAGTAAAAAGACGTTGCATACCTAACGATGGATCGTCAGCATCAAGCTGTTCCAGACGTGCTTCCAAGGCGGCAAGATTTTCCTTCCTGGATTTTTTCTTCTTCAAAACAATCTTTACCGGGTTAACTTTACGCTTGCCCGCCACCTTAGAAATGCCCGCATCAGCGACTGGATGTTTACCCTCAGCGGTAATATCGTCAGCTTCTGAACCCTTGACGTTCGCAGCAGTATCAGCGTCATCTTGACCCACCGCCTGGCTAGCAGTGGCTCGTTGACGGGTAAGACCTGCAGTTGAACCCACAGCTCTATTAACATCAGTTGAACAAATTTCTTCACAAAGTGATGACTCCTCGCTAGAAGAAAAGAGTACGATCACTCCGCTAGAAGTAATAGCAGTCACAGGTCGGGGTTTCAAAACGCCCTCACCTTTCTGGATGCAATCTTTAACATATGCCTCGCCTTTGGCATACATCGCCTCGGAAACTTTGGGTTCCGGGCGGAAAGCTGTGGGAAACACAAAGTTAGGACGGGTGCGTTCAAGAAAGGCTGCATCCCTTTTATGGATGGGACGATGCACCATCATTCCCCCTTCATGATCCAACAAAGTGCTGAAGGCGGAACCCTCACCTGTACAAACAATAAAATAAGTCAGAAATTAGGCGTTTTATAAAAAAAAAACAGATATAACACGAAGCTTACCCTTGTTGGTCATTTCGTAATATGGTTCTAACTTGGGGAATGGCAACAAACGGCTCATCTTGGCGCTCACCATTGCCCCTTCATGAATTGGGCGCAGGGGAGTTGGCGTGGAGATTAGCGTTTTATACCACGCCTGACCCTCGTGAGCACTGGCAAGAACCATGGGCATGGGAGCTTCCGCCTTACGCTTCGTCATCTTGAAAGGAATGACGTCTTCTCGGATCCAGAAAAATTTTGGCTTCCAGCCATGAAGACTACGGAGCCACTCCGTGCCTATGGTCCTCTTCTCGATGGATGCAAAACTGTACCACCCATCACGAAAGGTCATTTTGTAAAAAACGGCAAACAAACCAACAGTCGGTTCAAGGTTGCGAGATTGGCAACAGAATTCGAAATGTCGAATCCTCAACATCCCAAAGGGATGGATCTGGGAGAGATGAATCCCATAAGTTGTCAAGATTGATTCGACAAACTTGGTCACCGGAATCCGGATGTTCCCTGTTGTAAAGTGGTCCACGTATACAACCATTTTCTTCGGAGGCGGACTAGTGGCAATAGAACCACTAGCAAGAAGTTCCGGTTCCCACTCCGTCGTTAGTCCATATACGTTAACAAGCCATTTGAATAACAGAAAGATGAAGAAATCTCAGAAAAGGGGAAGAAATCCAGAGAAGGTTGGAAAGTCTAGAGCGTTTGAGAGAAATCTGAAAGTGATAAGGATTAAATGGAAATCACAAGGGTTATATTTATACTCATCGCAATTAATGCGATCCATAAAGTGATAGAGGAGAGAGAAACCGCGGACCGCCAGATGGTTGACACGTCAGGCGGGAAATTCAAGATAATGTGAACAGGCTGTCAACGGCGTTCTCCACGTCTTGTCAGTTGTCCTCAAGGAGTCTCTCTCTGCCACGTCATCATAGTTATCCAAACTTTTAAATATTTCAAAAAAGTTGTAAATTTCAAAAATATTTTTTAGAGATATTTTCTCCAAACAGTTGAATGTCCACAAAAGTTAAAGAGTTTTTTCTCATTAATTATTCAACAAATAATTACAAAAAGAGAAAGAAAAAATTACAAGTTACAAACATCTAGGCCTATCCTAAGGATTCGAGGTCGATGGGTCTTCCGGAGCCTTTAACGAAATATCTTCCGAAGAATCGTCCTCAGACTCTTCACCAAGATAGATCTTCAAAAGTTGCAAGCCGTCATCTGCGGAAGCAAATTCCGGGAGCATATCTTGTAAAGGGAAGGTCAAAGTATCATGCTCTTTAACCCGATTAGCACGGTCTTGTTTAACATTTACACCATGAAGCGGATGACCTTTAAATAAACGATTGCTTTGAGCATAATTCATCCCTTCATGAAAGCCCGCCACACGCCCAAGTGAAGAGGAGGCAGCCATCAGATTGGCAAAACTGTCATTAAGCTCCTTACTTCCCTTGACATGGCGGACGACCTGTTGGGGTAGAAATATAAGTTTTCATTACCAAAAATAATAAATAGACAACAAGTGTCAAAGTATAACTTACAGCATCAACTCCACAAGTAAGGAACCACTGTCGGTCCTGCTCCGCACGTTCTACTCGCATCTGGAGTTCCTTGGATTCCATGGTTGCTTTTTCATGAGCTTGAAGGAGAGAGTCATAGGCAGTTTGAATCTCAGTCGCACTCTGGTCCTTAAGATCGACTCGCTCCTTCTACAATTTTAGCTCAGCTTCAAGATCATGGATTCGAACACCTTGAAGAGCCACTTGATTTTCCAACGCCGAGTTTGCTTCTTGGGTCCGGACTAAATCTTCTCGGTCCTTTTGAGCCTTGGCCCGATCAACTTCACGAATGGAATTTTGCCTTTCACAGGCTTCTTTCCATCGGCGGGCAGCATCAGCGTTACGATCTTGCTCACTCTTAAGGGCATTCTCTGTGTCAGGCTGTTTCCACTTAGCAGTTTGGGCAGCAATACGATGCTCCTCAGCTTCTTTCTTAGCAGCTTCAGTGGCCCGCCGAGCCTCTCCCACTTTCCCGCCAAGAGTACCCCACTCACTTAAGATCTCCTGGCTACCGGCAAAAGCATTAGCTAGATGATAAGCTACATTCGTGTGAAGATCATGGCGGGAAAGGTCACGTTGATATGCCATCTCAGCGGGTGGCGTACAATGTTCAACGAAATCCATACAAGTTCTAGGATGGGAGAACCGTGACCCGTTAGTAATGCCCCATGGAGGGACAAACAATTCATGTTTGTCACCCAGGCCCATGTCCCCGTAGTAACGGGAACCCGAAGGTTTAAGGCGAGCTGGGGTTGAAAAAGCCTCAGTCCTGTAACCCTCCTCATTAACAGTAGGATTGTCCTGCTGACCATCAGTACCACCCCCAGCCTGGAAAAGATAGTCAAAGCAAGTATCAGTTTCAGACTGGACGTTAGCTCCCTCTACAGTGGTAGTATCAATCGGAGGGGTTGATACTCTTTCTTCTACGACAACCTCAACCAGAGGTGAGGATGGTTGATCCTCCGTATTAATATTGCTAGGAGGAGTCGGAGGCTTATCCTCCACATTCTTCTCTGGAGAAGGAGATGGTTGCTGTTCAGTTTGAGGAGTTGGTGTAGGCAACTTCTCAGAGACATCTTCACCAAAGATTAGTGGATCTACAAAAACAAAAGCTAGTTTTAGTTACACATCTTATGAGAGTATAATACTTTAAAAGATTAATACATACCTTCCACTGTGTCAATACGATCGGCAAGACTGTACAGTGGCTTCTTAGGACGATGGGTTTTCCGTTTCTTCTTCGAAGGTCCCACCTCAGCATCCGCAGTCTTGACGCCCGCTTGTCCTGCTCGAAAAGCCATAAAAGCTCTCTTCTTCTCTAATTCTGCCAACAAATGGGAGATAGAAGAAGGTTCAGGTATATCGTCATCAGATTCCCTCTCCCATTGGGAGATCGAGAAGTCAGAACCATCGCCGTCATCATCACTCGACAATAAAGTGGCGATCGTACCGTCAGAAGTAATAGCAAAAAGCGGATGAGGGTTTAGAACATACGCAATTGTCTCAAAGGTGGCGTTCGAGACAATAGGTTCAGCCTGCACCTTATTTGGAAAAAGGAAGCGGGACTTAGTCTTCTCAAGAATAGGCATGTCACCGGCATCCCGGATGCCATGTCGGACACA
The DNA here is from genome assembly GCF_021521415.1 of Bidens hawaiensis. Lineage (NCBI taxonomy): Eukaryota > Viridiplantae > Streptophyta > Magnoliopsida > Asterales > Asteraceae > Bidens > Bidens hawaiensis. Next base: position 879,600 of record NW_027491617.1, on the reverse strand, counting down.
ACCTCTATCCTCAAAAAAGGCATTGAACATAGAACCTCGACCTGAGGAGATAAAGAATTTAATTATAGAATACATCGCAAAAGAAGGAAAAACAGTAAGGATAACTTACGTTCATATAAGTCAACAAAAATAGGCTTCATAAATTCTGAGGCCGATAAGCTACTCATGCCTGTCCACACCAAGGCTTCTTCTGGTAATGCCCGCATCGGCGTTGGTTCCATCGTTAGGGTACGGAACTAGTCACGACCTTCGTGAGCAGCTGTAACAACGTTCGGAAGACGAGAGTTGACCGGACGACGGACCATGGCAACGGGTACCACGTCCTCAGAAATCCAAAAAAATTTACAACGCCAGTCGGAAGGCACTTTCTCGACCTCATATCCAATACTTTGGTCAGAAAATCCCTGGCAGGAATACCAACCATCGCGGATGGCAAGACGGTAGAAAACCGGGAATCGATCAACATGTGGCACCAGGTCCCGTGATATACAGACAAATTCATAGTGTCGAATACGCATCATAGCACGAGGATGTAGTTGGTATAAATGAATCCCATAAGCGGTTAACAAATTCATAAGGAATTTCGTCAAAGGAAGACGAAAATTCCCACAGGTAAAGTAATCGGCATAGACAGCCATTTTCCCAGGTGGAGATAGACTGGCTATCGAACCCGGTGAAGGAAACTCTGGTTCCCATTCCGGTGGAATGCCATACGTCTCCAGCAGCTTCTCATATTTTGAATGGTCCCAAGAAATTTCTATCTCATTAACTTCAGTCTGAACATTCGACATTACAGACGAATTTAGTAAAAGAATTATAAGAAAGTTCAGTGCTTTATCAGAGAAAAAGCAAAAGGATGATCAGGTAATAAAGGCGATAAAACTTCAACTAGAAGATATCTCTCACTATTTATACCCATTGGAATTAATGCAATAGGATATGAACAGTGGAGAGAGAAAATCATCGCCCAATTAGTGATTGCCACATCACGCGGGAAATTCGAAAAAGAGAAAAAGTTGCACAGTCGGGTACAGTGACAACCGTAAAAACCGTCCCATCATCTATTCACGCGCCTGTGAGTGGTCAACTTGTCATTCTTTCATGATTATCCATACCAACAGAAGATATTTTTACTTAAACTTCAAAATTCAAAAATCCCCAAACTCATTAGAGTCCAAAATTTCACCCGCATAAAGACTTCACGCGGAAGAAACACTGGACTGGGGGGGCTTATAGAGGTAGGGTACCAAAAAGACCCAAATACTCTTAAGTACCACCCGCGGGTCATAGAGGAACCTCCAATAGACCACCCGCGGGATATACGGATCACCCGCATATCACGGTAGAGGAAGAACGTCCTCATACCACGTGCGGAAGCATCCTTGCACCCTCGAAAGTCATTCGCAGGATAGGATATCAGTCCGCCCAAATGACCAAGAGGAAGTGCCAGCGGGACAACTGTCACCAACCTATTACCATCTAGAAGAATATCCACGATTGTTACTTGAGGAATACGTGACCTACCGGCCAATGAATAAAGGACACCTGGCTAGGTTGTTATAACCGTGCACATGGCCAGGGTGCGATCTATCCTATCATTGGGCGACACGTGTCCAGGTTGTTATACTCATGCACATGGAACATATAGCTCAACCCATCATAAAAGGACACGCGTCCAGGCGGTTATTGAAGATCTTCTAGAAGAGGACAGCTGGCCCAATCACCTTCCTACGCCCTTCGGCTATAAATACCTTGTCAAAAGGTACGAGGTATCCATTCACTCACTTGCATTCTGACTACACTTAGTCTGTTTACTTCAGTACTTTCGCCATTTACGAACGTTACTGATTCTCACGCCGGAGGGTGGTTACAGGAAGACCCCCCCTCTTGTCCTTCCTGTAACGAGACTCACGGTGTTTGTTTTGCAGGTTCCGGTCATTGGACTTTGGGGAGTTATACTCATATCATTAGTCGTAACTATCGTATCTTACCCTGTAGACTCATTGGATCCAGGACCCATACCCGGGGATTGGATCCGTGTTTCTTCAGAGACCGAAACCAGTTTGATTAATAACCTTAATTATTTAACTACTGTACTATAATTAAAAATCTTATACATATTTAATTGTTAGAATTTTATACATGAAAACAACATTTTATTTTCTCTAAAAATAAAAAAAAAATTAAAAACAAAAAAAAGTTATTTACTTTTATAATATCTCAGCCAAAACCGTAAACCAAAGTAGAGGTGCACAAAAAACCTGAACTCGGAACCGGTTTTTTATACCTGGGTTTTTAATACTTGAACCTGTACCCATAGGGTACAGATATGGTATGCATTTCAGTACTAAAACCCGTATTCGGAACTGGACCCGATTTGTACCTGGTATTACCCGAACCCGGAACCGGTTTCATACCCGAGACCGGTTTTTCCTATACCCGAAACTGGGTTTATCAAATACCCGATTTATACTCTAAAAATATTTGGAAAAGACCCATAAATACCCCTATAAAGTGCAACCCTTTAAAAAAACTCAATCTATACATTAAAAAAACACTAAAAAAACCCCGAAAATATGATTTTTTTCAATACCCGAAAATAGGGTTTCAAATACCCGATCTATACCCGACCCGAACCCAATGCATAGGGTATGGTTTTTAGAGAATACCCGGACCCGAACCCAACTCGGTTATTGCCTATACCTGATTTTCCAATACCCGATCATACCCGAACCTGATTCCATACCCAAAACTGGATATTTGGAAAACCCGATTTTGGCACCTCTAAACCAAAGTACCAAACAACCAAGTTAGCATATTGCATTTGGCATCACCAGGCAGAAATGAAAGGGGCCAATAACAATAGCCGTATTTACGGTACGAAGATTGGATTGATAATTGAGTGGGCTTCTTGTAGCTTAGTGAAACTGCTTTTTGCAAATGTTGTATGGCCCATAAAGGCTTATAATTAGTTACACTAGTTCAGATGATTTGATATGCCAGTTGTTGTAACTCATGTCGTTTCTTGTCTTTCCTTTCATGTTTTTTTTTGTTTTACAGTTTTACCAAATAAGAATCCTTATGTTAATTTTACCATCAAAATCTAACAAAATATATTTGATCAAAAAATTCCTTAAATGTTGATCTTAAGTTCGTCGTACGTGACGTTCTAAACATGTCAGACGTAGGTATTGTACACCTACAACATGAAGCTACATAAATAATTTTTTTTGTTAGTTATGAAAATTTTTTTGTGTGTTCCGACGAAATTTTTGTGATGCCAGACGAATTTTTAGAATTTACAACCCATTTATTGGACGGGACTTGGTTAACAACACCAAAAGTATAATTTATCAGCCATCCATCTAACACCCGTAACTGTAAGATCGTTGCCAGTCCGAACATACGTATTCATCATTAACACAAAATGTGAACGAGTTGTCCTTTTTTTTCCTGTTAATGATGAATAGATGCATATTCACTATGATCTTATAGTCATGAGTGAACCAAAGACCATTCAATTTTGTATTTGGCATTGTTTGCCACGCCCCGTCAACAAAACATGTCTTTTACTCGAAGACCTTCATCTCTTCTATTTTAAACTTAAGAGATAATTTCAACGGGCATCACAAAATTTCGTTGAAACTGACAAAAGTCTCGTCAAACCTTACTAAAAGTTCGTTTAAACTCACAAAAGTTTCTTCGGACATAATTTTTTTATTACGCTTGACTGCTAATTGTATGTGTAAAATACCTACGTCTGACCATCTTTCAACTGTCATTCCGACGAATTTAAAATGGTCATATAAGGAATTTTTTGGTTATATGAACATTTTGAGGATTTTCACTTATCTTTATCAAAAGATGAGAATACTTTAACCACAAAACACATTAACGGCTACTAATTTTACTTCACACACAATATCTCAATGTCTTGTTCAATGTTACGCGCTTAACCATATATGAAAAACCAACAAATTACCACATCATTGTCTTTCTTCATTCACACCCTAAGAATCATGACTCATAACATTACCAAAATCTACAATCCACTAATTCTTTCCCAATATTATTATTCATCTCCTAAAAGGCCGGATTCATCATCAACTTTTTATCTCCGGCCACGTTTCCGATCACCCTGGCCTTTGGGCAAATGTCGATGAACCCCCCACACGGCCCACCGCCTACGATACCCTACACATCTCCTCCTGTCACCGTTGTCCTTACCATTATTCTCCTCCTATTCTTTTTCATAGGATTTTTTTCCATATATTTTTGTAGGTGTTTCATGCAAAGTTTATTTTTTAGGTGGCATGTGCGTCAGGCCCCAGCAGGCTCTACAGGGGACAACTGCGTGCCACCTGGGCTAGACCCCTTGATCATAAGTTCTTTTCCTACGTTTACATACTCGAGTGTGAAAGAATATCAACGCGAGAATTATGGATTAGAATGTGCCATATGTTTATGTGAATTTAAGGACGAGAATGTGTTACGCCTTTTAACGAAATGTTACCATGTGTTTCATCAAGAGTGTATCGACTTATGGCTAGCGTCACATAAATCATGCCCGTGCTGTCGGTGTAGCCTTGACACACCTATCAACTCACCCGAAAAATCCCCCGTTTCGGCCAATAATGCATCAATGCACGAAGTTCAAGACGACAGTTCACGAGGCGATTCGGATAGTGTCACTATCGATGTGAAAGACAGTAACGAGGACAGAGATAAAGCCGAAAACAAAAAGGAGAAGCATGTGGTAATTGACATGGGTCCGGAGGACAAGATAACAGACAGATTCACAAGGTCCAAATCTACCGGACATTCAATTGTAATTAGGAACAACTTAGGATGTGAAACATATGATAGGTTTATGTTAAGATTACCTCAAGATGTACAAGATATACTCATTCCAAGACATAACTGGACAAGAAGCTGTACTGAATTCGGAGAATATAAAAGCAAAACTTCGTCCAGCAGTAGTACATAGGATAGGATAGTTAACCAATTTTTACTAATTTCATTAAGTTTTTAGTATCTAGGATTTGTTACATCTTATGTTCTTTAATGTTTATATATGGTAGCACATCAAACATAGTATTTAGATTTAAAACACATCCAAAGAGTCACTATTATTTTAAGTTCCAGTTTTTTTATAATTATTTTGGTTTGACGTGAAGTCCCGATCAATAATCAAACACCAAGTAAACGACTAACTCTCTTTATATTAATCAGAAAACTGATTACATCTCTCAAGCCCTGACTCGGTTTGACTCTTGATGAATCCTAACTCGGTTGCATCTCTTGTGTCTCTAGATGAACATTAACTCGGTTGCATTTCACAAGTATTATAATGCCAAACATTACGCGGTATATACAGACTAACATAACTTTTCAACCAAGACATTACTAATTATAATAACAAAACGAATTAGGAAACATGTTGTACAAACTATGACAGACATATCATTATTGCTCCATCAAGTTCCCCGACTTGGAGTCTGAAACTACGTTCAACATGACACTTAAGGTAGAAGATAGAAACAGTGTTTTGTGTAAAAATGGTAAGTGTAACATGTGGCATCTCTTTTACCCCTCCACTTACTAGTAGGATACAAAGATGCTATCATCAATATTGCATGCGCATTGAATGTGGCTTGTGTATTCACATCAAGGGGTAAAATGCAGAGTTTCATGTTACTCTACAATAAGGAACCATGAAGAACACTATACATTTTTGGTGTGTCTAAAGGCACCGTCTCTTACTACTCTAACTACACATGCCATCTTGCGAGTGAGAACATATTTTAATGGTGGGCCAACACTCATGTTTGTGAGAGAGGAGAGTACAATTAACAACATCCAAAATTTGGAGAGATGTTTAATGTTTGATATTGTTATTTGTATACTAGAGGAATGCTCGACCGACGCGGTGGAGAACAATACTTAAATGTTGTTATGCTAAGCTGAGTTGAGCCATGGCTTGGCTAGGATCCAAATTAAACACGAGCTGGCTCGCGACATTACAGCCTATTTGTCATAAAGGCCAAACGTATAACTTATTCTTGCCAAATGTTAAAAACTTAAAATAAAACTTTACTTAGCCAAATGACTAAATATGTAAGCCACACAATTTATATCACAATAAAATCTAAATAAGAAAAAGAAAACCCATACCCAATGCATATACGGTGTCGCAATGAGCCGTCCATGGGTTCCCCGCCCGTGGCTTTCCACCTAGTTGTCTGTGGGCTCACACCATCGACATTGCGAATGGTCTTACAAATAATGCATTGGCATATCCACCTAAACCGAAAGAAAAATATTCTTAAGTACATTTGTGATTTGTCCTTTTACAATTACATTCGACTATTACGAAGATAACATATTGCATGTTCCTTGGAATATATGATGACTCGTAAGTTGCAAGCTAGTCTTTGATTTTTGTTTATTGTGTTAGCCAAAATATGCTTATATCTATTGTCTTGACCATGTAAAGACTTGCTCAGTGTTACATGTGTTAAGAAGGTTTACACTTTTGGTAGAACACCATAATCTTGATTTTCTTTATCTACCAATATTGCAACTATGCAACTGAACCGATTACAATTTTTATTAAACTGCAATGTTTTGGAAATAATATTGCTTTCAGAATATCTCTATTAAAATAGATCGAAAAACATTCAGGTCAAAAAATAAAGATTCGTGGGATTGGGTGGGTTTGGGCTTTCGAGGATCAAAAGGGGTTTGCGGTTAACGAATTAGGAATTCGATTGACAAGTAAATCCTTTCAGAAGTGGCATGGCAAACTAAATGGAATAATCATGTTCCCCCAAAATTAAGCATTTTCGTTTGGAGATCATTTATGAATAGACTTCTCGCCAGGGTTAATCTATTCGATAAAGGGTTCGACGTTCTGTTTATTATGTGCCCCTTTTGTTCGAAGATACAAAAACGGTGAATCACCTTTTCAACCAATGTGGAGTGGCATCGGCAACATGGAATTCGATTTGTGCATGGCTTCAATTAACAAATACGAATTCTATGGATCGTAATACACTAATACATTTTATAATTGGCTTGATCAATGTTGCCTTTCTAGAGAAAAGAAATAATTTGTAGAAGGAATTATGTTTACTACTTGGTAGGTAATATGGAATAATAGGAGCTAATTTTTTATTCGATGCTACATTTTTCGTTGTACGGATTATAACTAAAATGTAAAAACATAACACTAACCATCATCTTCACCCAACCCGCTTCTCTTCATGCAATTTGTTTCTTTGATGTTTGGTTAAGTTTTTCTAACGATCATCTTGGTTTTTTTTAATAAATCCTCTGCCGTTGAAAGATTATAAAAAAAAATAAAAATAAAATGTTATGACGGAATTACGGAAGCAATGCCACTGAAATAGTGAAATTGGAAAATGTTTGCATACAAATGTGTTGGATGGGTCATGTTGTACAAGTATTAGGTCCGGACACCACATGCCCAATTGCCCATAGATTTGAAGAAGCTACTAGGTAGCTAGCTAGTTAGCTAGCATGTACAAATGTACAACTAATTTTGCCTTGGATTGCAATGTAGTGATGTCAAATACATAAAAAAAATTGTACACTGTTATGCTGCAGTTGTCCGGTTTTTGATCTTTGTCTTGAGATGGTGGAAATGATGAACCTAGTGGGGTGGCATGTTTTGAATGTGAATGATTGGTATTTATTATTATTATTATTTACATTTTTACATAATATGAATGTAGAGTAGAGAAGGGTAGATAGATTCTTGTTGTCACATGGATTCTACTGGTGTCAGTCAGATCAACAGGTTGGACCATGGTCCAAGTGAGACCAACCCCCACCCTTATCACCCTCTTGGCTTATCTTCTTACCATGGTTACCAGTCATCTTAATGTTTAGAGATTTGAATATTTAATTGAGTCTCTAACTATGCCTATATTATTAGGTTATCTTCAATGCTAAGTGCGGGACGTCCTTAACTGTTACGTCATTTGTCACATAATATCTTCACAAATCTTTAAAAATCTTAGTTTCATTTCCAATCCTACAAATATCTTTATCCTCTTTAATTTTCACCTCCTTACCTAACAATTACACGCAATATTTATATAAAATTTTATTTTATTTTATTTTATTTTTTTACTTTAGACCCACCTATTTATAAGGGCACATACCTTTATGTAAATGCACTTCTCTTAAGGGCAATACCTTTCGATGCTAAAGGTGTCCAAGTGCCTCCAAAGATTTATCTCCTAATGACTCATTGGAGATAGTCTTAGAAGATGGTGTAACACTAGTCGTGCGTGATTAAAATGGCTTTGTAATAATGTAAACTGCTATGGTTAATAGGTTTTAGTCATGAAATTTTGCTACGGATATGACTGTAGAAAATACCTGATAATCGTAAAAGTTAAACAGATCTTTGTACCAATACATAAACAAATGAAACATATCATTTTGTCCTTTTCTTGTTACTATTTTTACCAATTACATATGTAAACTAATAATCAAATTAATGGATAGAGATGATAATGAAACCCAATTTTGTTGGGAAAGTTTGGAACCCGAAATATATGGGACGCGTAATAATCATCCCATTAGGGTATGGAAGAAGTTTGGGATAACTTTTAAAACTTTTCACGAGGGTTTGGGACTTGTACGGGACTTGCAATATACTCAATTACCCGAAAACATAGCCCCGTTTACTCGATTATATACCTAAGTAACCCGACATATATTTTTTTTAATTTATTTATTTATCTTAAATATATTGCCCATTTAGTTAATTTTTTATGGTTAGTCATTTCATGCATTTTATGGTATAAATACTATAGTTATTCGATGTGATTGATTAGTTTTTGTCAAAACCCGATAGATATACGACGAGTTTGAGCCGGGTATATCTGTCATGTATTTCTAAAAAACTAGCAGTTGTGTCATAAACCTACGGATTTGCCCAATACTGGACGGGTAATTACCCGATAGAAACCGGCAAAAGTGGATCAGGTATTAGACAAGTTTTTATAAACTAGTATGGGATAGAATTACCTACCCCGTTTTCATCCCTACTAATGGGTATAGTATGTGGCTGTTATCCAACTTGTGTTCAAATTATATGACAATTAAAATGGTTTTGTAAAAAGAATGACGAATTTAAATACACAAAAATGAAGTTTATATCCATTTGTAAACAACAGGGAATAAATCTTTACTTTTTCCGTTGTATCAGCAAAAGAAGTACAAATAAAGAGACGGGGCAAAAGATTTTCTTTCTTTTCTTTTTTTAATTTTTTTTTATTTTACAATGTTTAATATAATATATATTTTTCGTTAACTTATAATCTAAATTGGTACCGGAAGGCTGTTGGTATTAAGTTGCATTAAAGGTGTGTCGTGTGAGTCAGTGAGTTAGTCGTTATGAAAAAAGAAACTTAAATTGATATAATAAAAGATTATGAGTTAGACAAAAATAATATTAATTTTTTAAAATAAATATTTGCCTATTACTAATGATGTAAAAAGTTTTCACGGAACTGCATATGTTCAAACAACATACTCTAGAGTTAGTCAGGGTTGCCATTCATTTAGCATCAATGACATTTGATAAAACAAACAAAACAAAAATTATAGCTATGACAATAACCAAGATGAGTAGTAATCATAGCTTGTTTAACTAATTTATCCTATCAATTTATTAACTATTTCATTATATAATATAATATTTTTCATATTATTCTCACCTCTCCTCTTCGCTTCTCAAGTTTGTTGGCATACAAAATCTCTCTAATCTCACTCACTAGTTTATAATGAATACAAAAACAAGGACTGAAAGTATGATCCTTGAAAATGCAAGTATAACAAAACTAGTGGTTAAACGATTCTTGTGAAATAATCAAATGACTTGGTAGTCTTCACTCTTCATTGGGCGATATATCATACATTTATAAATGCACGGATTAGGCAGGAATAACTATCAAACTGGTAATCAGTTGGTTTTCTTCAACCGTCATATCTTTAACTAATTTTATACTACAAGTCATAAGTTCGATGAATACATATTACAATTATAATAAAAGATAAGCAAAGTTTAGTTTAGTTAATAGTTGTAAAATAACATTTGATATCAATGCATGACACTTGATTGAAAAACAAACTAACATTATGGCTGTGACATTAACCAAGATGACTAGTAATCATGGCCTGCTTAACTAGTAATAATGTATCCTTTATTTTTCTTTAAACAATTCATTATTTTACTATTTTTTTAATGCTCTCCTCTTCCCTTCTCAAGTTCTCTTTTCTTTTATAGTTTTTTTACTTGTCACAGGCATATAATCAAAAGGGTTAATCAAAAGGGTTATTTGATTTAAATACTTTAAACTGTCACTTGTTAGCCGGAAACACTCTAAACTAACGAAATAATTACCATCACTAATAACTTTTATCTTATTTTCTTGGGCACTTCTAGACTAACATGAAACTTAATTATTTTTATATTTTATGATGTGACATTTATTGAAATGGTTTGGGAGTGATAAACATATAATCAAAATGGTTATTTGATTTGAATATTTCTAACTGTCACTCGTTGGCTGGAAACACTTTTAACTAACAAAATGATTACCACCACTCATATTGTTTATATTGAGGGTCAATTGAGAGAATCAACTTTTTAGCTATCCCATGAGTAATTGATATCTCCGTTAAGTAAAAACCAAAACCTACCAGTCGCAACTAGCTTCACATAGGGAAAACAAAATCGACACATTTAAAATGAAGAAATGGAAGCCCAAAATGAAGAAATGAAAACCCAACGAGCCATAGAAAACTAGAATGAGAGATTCACCATCTTAATCATTCCACGGTTCCTGCTAGGTGCAATATTAAAAAATCCAAAATATCTTTATTTATTTATTATTTTTTTCTCTAAATCGTGGGTTCTTATACACATTATACAAATAAAGTAGAAATTCTCGAATATGCGAAAATTTAACTATTGATAAAAATATTAAGGGTCGATTAAGAGAATCAACTTCTTAGTCATCCTATGAGTCGTTGATAGCCACGTTAAGTGAAAACAAAAGTTTATCGGTTGCTGATAACCCCACATAAAGAAAACAATATCGACACTATTAAAATGAAGAAATGAAAGCCTAAAAATGAAGAAATGAAAACCCGATAAGTCAAATAAAACTAGAGTGAGAGACTAACCATCTTAATTATCTTACGAGTCTCTACTAGGCACAATATTAAAAAATCCAAAAAATATTTATTTGTTATTTTTTCTCACAATCGTAGGTTCTAATACACAGTGTTCAAATAAAATAATTTTTATTTGAATATGCGAATTATTGATCAAAATATTGAGGGTCGATTGAAAGAACCAGCTTCTTAGGCATCCCATGAGTCGTCGATAGCCCCGTTAAATGAAAACAAAAGCCTACCAGTTGCTGTTTGCCCGCATAGAGAAAAAAATCGATACTCTTAAAATTAAGAAATGGAAGCCTAAAATGATGAAATGAAAACCAAACAAGTCAAATAAAATTTGAATAAGAGACCCATCATCTTAATCATCTCACGAGTCCCTACTAGACACAATATTAAAAAATCCATAAAATATTTATTTATTTATTATTATTTACTCACAATCAAGGGTTTTTATACACATTTTACAAATAAAGTAGAAAATTTTGAAAATGAAAAATTTAAGTATTGTGAAAATATTGAGGGTTGATTAAGAGAATCAGCTTCTTAGTCATCCCACAAGTCATTGATAGCCCCATTAAGTGAAAACAAAAACCTACCAGTCGTGGCTAGCTTCGCATTGGGAAAACAATTTCGACACTTTTAAAATGAAGAAATGGAAGCCCAAAATGAATAAATGAAAACCCAACGAGCCATAGAAAACTAGAATGATAGATCATCCCACGGGTCCCTGCTAGGCACAGTAGTAAAAAAATCCAAAAAATCTTTATTTATTTATTTATTTATTATTATTTTCTCACAATCGTGGGTTCGTATACACATTGTACAAATAAAGTAGAAATTTTTGTAAATAAGAAAATTTATTTATTGGTCAAAATATGGAGGGTCGATTGAGGGAATTAGCTTCTTAGTCACCCACGAGTCTCTGATACCCCGTTAAGTGAAAACAAAAGCTATCGGTTACTGGAAGTTATAAATATAACAATTATGATTCTTTATTTTTTTCAACTTTACATATATAGTTGATTCGAATAAGCAATCATGCATATCCTTTTCTTTTTTCTTTCTTTTTTTTGAACAGCTACATATTATCTATCTGTTTTTACTCATACTCTTAAAATACATCAATAGAAAATCTACTCGTATGTCAGGTTTTGAACCGTGGGTTTCACTCCAAAAAACAAGAACTTTTACCACCTGGATAAAGCTAGAATGAAAGACACATGCATATCAATATCGATATCACTTCGACTCATGATATAAAGTTACTTTCAAGTGTCAATATGTTGGTTCCAAAACCTGAATCAAGTAATGATGTTAGTCCAATACAATTATGATCATCATGGAGAATCTTTATAGAAAGAGAATTGTTTGTGCACCAACATAGTAACCCTAATATTTGAAACAGAAGCTACAAAAGTAGGCTATGTATATATAGATGATGATGAACCAAGTTGAGTAAAAGAAGAGCTTTTAAAGGTGTGGGACAAAGAATATCAAGTGCAATTATGGTTGTCCACCGTGAATTCCATTCACATTCCATACACTGACTAGCCTGTATCAAGATTACTAAATGCTGGTAGCAATTAATGAGAAACTCACATCTCATGTAGCTCATCATTGCCACATTTAATGGCATCTCATTCGTATTGTCTATCAACTTGCATTTGTTTTGCATTGATCAAAATCAACAACACTGGACTTTCATAAACATAAACCGTCACTTTGGCGGCGTCACATCAAATTCTAAATCTTTATCAAAAAACCAATACTTTCTTTTGTAACACAAAACTTTCATAAATCCCATTAAAAATAGTAAAACAATATATATAATTTGTGTGTGTGTGTGTGTGTGAGAGAGAGAGAGGTTCCGCCTCCACATCCGCCCATCAGTATGAAGCTACAACCCCCCCCCCCCCCTTGTTACGTCCTCTAAACCTCGGGAAACAGAGCACGCTGTGGGTTCTCTAAGTACTTTCTGGATGCTAACGTATCCATCATTTTCGTACAAAAATACTAATTAAGCTGTTTTTATGGCTGCATTCTATCTGAGTATCTAAACTTATATAAAATATATAAACATTTAAAAATGATAATAAGTGCCGGTTAAGTAGGTCTTTTTCTATACATATACAATATTTGGAACGTTAGTTCACAACAAGAAAACTGGCTTTCACCGACGGACACTTCAATCACAATTCCTTCGGTAAATGTCATCACCAACGAGAATCCATTGGTGAAGCTCGATCGATCTGTATAATGGTCATGGGTAATTCTTTTTTTGATGGATTACCGACGAATTTAGCGATGAAACACCGATAGAAGACTTATTGACGGATTGCCAATGGAACACCAGCACCGCCTCTCAGACCCATCTTTGAATTGTTCAGGTCAATATTTGACCATTCAACGACGTATTATAAATGCATTTTCCGGTTGCACGCCCTTTACGACGGATAAGTCATTGGTAATCAATCGGTAACTAGGTTTTCTTTAATAAATTTGAAACATTTGAAATTTCTATACCACAACCATGCAACTTTGATCTTTTATATAGAGAAGTTTAGATTTTTTTTTTTTTTTTTATATAAACTCACAAATTAACTCTCCCTTAGACAACATTACAAACGTTCACAACGTATCTTGTCCCAAGTCACATCAACCATCTTTCCACATTTAAAAATATCATATTCTCTTTGATTTTTTCTCTTTCGAAGAGTCTCATATTCTCATTGATCTATCATTCTTCACAAAAATTCTTCTTCATTTCCAACTCGTCATCATCAATCTTTCAACTTTTATATTAATTGTTAAAAAAAAATTAAATTTTAACATTTTACTATTTAATTTATTAAATATATTTTTTTTTGAGTTACTTGAGTCGGATTATTTGAATTTTAGAAATCTAAAGTTGAATTTGAATTGGTTAAAAAAAACTTCTTGAATCTAAACAAAATTAGCTAGCTCGCCATTATGTTTCCTTTAAAATACATTCTTTTTGTTCTTCATAATTTAAGTATATTGTCTCTATTTGAAAAGAAACAACCATGAATCTAACTAATAAATGAAATAGCGAAATGGTGAAAGAGATACTCATTAAATAGTTTGAGTACAAGAGACCATTCTCATCATATATAAATAACAACACTATAAAAGACCATTAAATTAGTCAATGATGTTCGGTCTAACTATTCGGAGTTGGAAAGGTTTACCCACTTACGTGGGGTTCCTATCCAGGAGGTTCCAAGTTCAAATCCTGACTCATGTGTATGCTATGAAAATATGGACAACATCACAATAAGAGATTCGACTAATGTAAGGTGGGTTGTATGCGATTGCTAAGCCATTCGAAGTCCTCCTGACAACAAGTTGCACTTGGCTGTTCAAAAACAAAATCTAAATTACTTCTTAATTGTTTTCTCACTTTTATATATCGGGAGAAAATATATTTCCCCTATCTAAAACTAGGTTAAACATAACATTTGAATAAGATTGTGCAACGGTACAAAACCACAAGAACCAAACCGGAACAAAAAATGACTAAAAATTAGAACTAGAACCTATTATAGTAAACCGGTTCGGTTCTAGAACCGATAAAGTCGGTTCTTGCTAATCGGTTATGTGCCAGTACTAGTTCGGTCGTTTATTTTTAATGGGTTGTACAAATTATTGAAATTACAAAACAAGTTTATATAATTGTATGTCTTCTTTCACGATTAAACTAATTTAGATTATAACATAAACATTAATTATATTTTTTTATTAAAAATAATTGTTGAAGTTAAACGAATTATTAGTGACGATACATTAAGTGAATATCATATCACATTATATCATAATACCTTAAAAGCTTAAATAAAAGATGATCTTGATTGCTAGGTATTGAACGCACAGAAAGAAGAATTGAATGAAAGAATAACTGAATGGATTGTTAAAAAAATGGGGACTGGTAAATTTATTTAAAAAGTTTATAATACTTCTGTTCTTTAGTTCCAAGTCTAGAATTGTCGGTTTTATCTACAACCAAACCAAGAATTGTTTAATACAAATACTAAGAACCAAGAACCGTAAGGTAACACACATTAGCGGCTATGAGACACCGGTTCGGTTCCGATTTCTTGATTTCGGCTGTCCCAGGCCGTTTCTTGCTCACTCTACCTTTGAAGTTAGATAATGAACAAATTGTTAATATTTATAAAAGACAACATTCTAAAAATGGGTATTAGCGCCTGTATTTTATTATCGAATGGCAACTACTCAGTTTTTTTTGTAGTAAGATTGATTACTCAAAGAAAATCATGGACTTGGAAGTTGGATGTGAAAAAAAAATGTTAAAGCAAGAAGAAACAAAAATCTAAAGTCAAATCATGAATCTTGCCATTATATGTTTATCGCAATCTCCATTTGAAAGAACCAATAACGAATCTAATAATACATCTAAAAGTTACTACGAAGAATAAGATAATAATGATTTTCTTTCATAGATTCGAAACCATATAAACAAAATAAAGAGCCAATACAGTTTTGAGGGGTGGTCAATACATTTTCTCTATAGTTTCTTTATAGGTCCCAGGTTTAATTCACGACTCATGTACACGCTCTGATTTATGAGAAACATCACTGTAAGTGAGATTCAAACTTAAATAATTGAGATTAAAGTCACATGTCTAGTTATAATACAATACAATATAAAATTGTTTATCATACAATAGGTAAAAGACAACCAATATTTATGAAATTGATCAATGAAATCATATACGCGATTTTGAAATTATCAATCTATATCTAGTTAATCATCAGATCATCAAAACAAATAAATCTGGATCGTCAGCGGATCAATTTTGACATGTTAATAACGAAAACCGTTTCTGAGCATAATTATAGATGTTGAGTGTAAATATGAAAACATATATGGATCTAAGCATAAACAGATTTTAACCTTGAGTGGTATTTGTAATTAGCTTGAGCGTCGTTCTCGTATCTAATATATGATAAGTAATTACAGTAATCCTTTGTTAAGTAAAACACAATTAGTCTTTTACCATCTTACAACCCCAGCCTAACACTAATAGAAAATTAGGACATGGGGTCAAGAGACATTTAAGTGGAAAAACTGGAAAAACTGCCCATAATTGAAATATACCTTGGGTCCCCACACTAGGTCTTGACTCTTGAGTACATTCTAACAAATATTAACCATCCAAACACAAATGCTAGCAATAATAATTGCTTACTAGTCAATCTAGTCTAAACAAAAATTAGAAAAGAAATGGATTGAATTGTATAGTATAGTATATAATATAACATAGCTGTACCCGCAGGGAAAGCCTCCCAATGGTGAAGTACCCCGCTTGTTCCCGCAGTTGCGGATACAAGCCATCAGGGAAGGCTACCCGCACTGATAGCAAGGCTACACGCACAAGGCACTAACTCTCGCTACTTCAGTAGTCACCTGAAGGAATGAGCAAGGCGGGAATACTCCCGCCCAAATGAGCCAGTCCGTATGCTTCTGGAAGATCTTTTGTACTATACCTACCAAGGTATGGGCAAAACAGACGATCTGACCAGAGCAGCCCATGAACCAATCACAGGGTGACAGCTCACTGACAACAGTACGAGGAGGAGCACCCTCTAGTACTGTTTTGTCACTATTAGCCGCTGCCTACTCACCAACCCTTACTATGGGACGTGCGCAGCCTACAGTTGGTGGAACAGTGCATAGCCGGCAGTAAAGGAACAGTATACAGCCGACCTTGTCACTGTCGGCCGCAGCCTATCCACCAACCAGCATGGCTTGTGCGTAGCCCACTGTTGGTAGAACAGAAATACTATTCAGCTGGCTGTACCTTCTAGGAAACCTACCTTTGGCTATAAATACTCCAACACCTTGGAATGGTAAGGACATCATCTGATATCTCATTATCTTCTCTAGCAATCTCTTAATATACACTTATATTCAGAGCAATCTAGTCTGATTCTCTCGCCGGAGGGTGGTCACAAGGAGGAACCCCCCCTTCTCAGTGACGAGCTTACGGTGTCTGTTTTGCAGGTCACCTGAAGAACAACTTTCTTTGCTGGACCTCATCCTCGTGGGAAACATTACTTAACCCCCAAATTATCCGTAATCTGCCCGGGGTCACTTAGTGTTTCTTCATTGGCGCCATCCGTGCATAAAAGCTAGAACTAATTCTTAGTCTTTTCAAAATTTCTGAAGAAATGGTTAACGTTACTCCGGCCCCAAAGCCAGTAAGTGACCAAGAAACCCCGGTAACCACAACCCCAGCAACTGGGGGGAACACCGGAGGTTATACAAATTTTAAGTACACTACCCCGGTTACCCAAGCCGGGACAAGTGCAGTAAACAATATTTCACTGGGGTTCACTGATGCCCAGTTGGAGAAACGGACGAGGGTCCCTCGCCAAACACTAGATCAAGTTAAGGCGTGGGCCGAAGCACGTCACAAAGAGTTCCAAGCTGAGTTGGATGAACGCTTGCGTTCACTTCAACAGGCTGACGAATTCGGCAGTACTCGCCAACATCTCAACATGAACAGCGAGTGCGAGTACTCAGACGATGAGCGGGAAGAATCCGATACCGACGCAAACCCTCGCCACAAGGCAAAAGGGAAGCGTAAGGAAACAGACTTCCAACCGACAAGGAATTTTGGAGAAACCTTTAAACCAATGAACGCGGGGAGAAACCCGCGTGACTTCTCCAAAACTTTAGACCAACTGCTGCAAATGCGGGAAAGTCTAAGTTTGCAAGGGACATTGCGGAAGCAATCGCCCCGAGAAGTGCCAAACAAATGTCCAACATCGGCACTTATGATGGTCTATCCGACCCAGACGACCACTTGAACAGATTCATTGCGGGGACAACCATCAGTAACTGGACGGAACCCACGTGGTGTTATATGTTCCAGATGACTCTGGTTGGAGCGGCCAGGGCATGGTTCGATCGTTTACCGGTCCACCACATCTATGATTGGGCGGACTTTCAGAACAAGTTCAGCCAACACTTCAGCCAACAGAGGAAATATACTGAAGAACAGTGGACGATCCTCAACTGCGTTAGAGAGGAGGATGAATCTTTACTAGACTTCATCACTCGCTTCAACTCCAAAAAGCTAAGTCTGGGCAACATAAGTGAAGATCTTGTTCGCGCCGCTTTCATCCAGGGCGCCGAATACCCAGAGCTTATCCGCACATTGACGGGTAAGGACGGCATGCCATCCACATGGGATGCCATCATGACGGCGGCCAAGCGCTTTGCCGAGACGGAGAAGCAACTGGGAAGGGATCTTCCCCAGAGTACACACCTCTACACGCAGAGGACTAGAGAAAACAATGTTCGGATCGCCCGGCAGAACAAAAAGAGGAAGCTAGGTATTTGGCAGTCAAGGGTAAACTTTGACACCTCATCCAGCTCTCACCCTCTTGTTGGCGGAAGAGATAACACACCCTTCGAGCCGAAAACACCGGTGGACGCCACTCACCAAAAGCGTCACGGAGATATTTGCCACCGAAAAACTACCATGGCCAAAAGCTCCAATGATCCGGCAGCGACCTAATGCGGATCAAAGCAAATCCTGTGACTTCCACGGGACAAAAGGTCATAGTACGGAGGAGTGTACATCCTTGAAGGATATTGTTGAAACATTCGTCAAGGATGGAAGACTTGCACACCTTGTGGCATCAATCAAGAAGGGAGGAAGGAATGATAACCGGTACAGAGGCAACGGACGAAAGCCCGTTGACATCAGCATCAACATGGTTCATGGCAACATCAGAGGAAGAAAAAGGCGAGCGACAGAACCATGCGCGTGGAAGGAAGCTGAGGTGCGCTTCCCGCGAGTGCCAGGAGGACCCAGCAAAGAAGGCCCTATCGTCATCAAAAGCCAGCTGGGGCACTACATCACTTCTCGCACTCTTGCTGACAACGGCGCCTCGTCAACAGTGATGTACAGGCAGTTCTTCGACAAGCTAGATGACGAAGACAAAGAACGCCTGGAAACGATCTACGCCTCGATGGAAGGGTTCGACGGCAGCACAAACACCCCCTGGGTATCCTATCTTTCCCCGTCACTCTTACGGACGGGAATCACTCACGCATAGAAGACGTGGATTTTGTCGTGATGAGGAAGCCACACCACACATACGACATTCTCTTCGGAAGAGACGGGATGGCAAGACTCAACGCCGTGGTATCCTCAGTCCACGGCATGATGGGATGGCCAACAGCTGAGGGTGTAGCGATGATCACCGGCATTCCCCAGGTATGCATCGCATCTGTCTCATCTAAACCCAAACCAAAGATGGCTAAACCAACCATCACCGAACCGGAGAGATGGGCCTTCAACGGCAAATACCCTGACCAGGCCGTTACCATTGGCCCAACAGTTGTTGATCCCACACGCACCTTACTCAAACGCTTACTACAGAAAAACGCTGACATCTTTGCGTGGACACCAGCTGACATGACTGGTGTACCCCGAAGTAAGGCAGAGCATAAGCTCAAGTGCGATCCGGCTGTTACGCCAGTCGTACAAAAGCTCAGAGTAATGGGGCCAGAACAAACTAACGCGTGTAGAACCCAAGTCAAGGAACTCCTTGACGCAGGCATCGTACGCGTTAGCAGATATCAAACATGGGTTGCAAATCCCGTTATGGTACCGAAGAATAACAAACAATGGCGCATGTGCATAGATTTCAAGGACTTAAACAAAGCATGCCCCAAATATTGTTATCCGTTACCCGAAATTGATCTTAAGGTGGATTCGTTAGCACCGTTTCGCCTTAAATGCTTCCTGGATGCGTATAAGGGGTACCATCAAATCCACATGGCAGTTGATGATCAGGACAAAACCACTTTTCGGACGCCCGATGGCACATTTTGTTACCAAATGATGCCATTTGGACTTAAGAATGCCGGGTCCACATACCAACGCCTGATGGACAACCAGTTTCATGCCCAAATTGGGAGGAACTTGGAAGTCTACATGGATGACTTGGTCATCAAAAGCCCTGATGCATAAGCGATGTTGAAAGACATCGAAGAAACTTTCAACACGCTTAGGAAAATAAACATGAAACTCAACCCGAGCAAGTGTGCCTTTGGAATGGAATAATGGAAGTTCTTGGGGGTCATCGTCACTAAAGATGGCTTCAGAGCGAACCCTGAAAAGGTCGAAGCCATTATCAAAATGGAATCACCTACTACCATCAAACAGGCTCAGACACTGAATGGACGACTAGTGGCACTTAATCGTTTTTTGGCAAACCACGCGGATAAGTCTTTTCCTTTCGTGTCAACATTGAGAAACTGTTTAAAGAAAACGCACTTCCGCTGGACACCAGAAGCGGAAGCAGCTTTTCAGGAGATTCGGTCACGCTTGATTGAACTCCCAACGCTCACAGCACCAAAAGCGGGAGAGGAGTTAATCCTATACCTTTCCGCAACAAATAGAGCAACCGGGGCGGTTCTGCTAGTTGAACGGAAAAGCATCCAGATACCAATCTATTATGTCAGCCGTATCCTAACAGACGTAGAAACCCGGTACTCTACCCTCGAAAAATTAGTCTTAGCACTTATACACGCTTCACGCAGGTTAAGACGATATTTCCAGGGTCACCCAATCACCATTCTCTCCAACTTCAAACTTGCAAACGTTCTACGCAAACCCGAGTTATCGGGACGCCTAGCCAAATGGGCAATTGAGTTGGGGGAATACGCGATAAAGTATAAGCCAAGACCAGCCATAAAAGGCCAGGTTTTGGCCGACTTTATTGCGGAAGTGCCTGCATCGCGGGAAAAAGAGTGCCAGGAAGAGGCTCAACCCTCTCCAGCACAGGACATCAATGATGTCTGGCGACTCTACACTGATGGAGCAGCCAGTAACGAGGGTTCAGGCGCTGGGCTGAAACTAACCAACCCAACAGGCCAAGAATACACTTACGCTATTCGACTGGATTTTCCAAGTACGAATAACGAAGCCGAGTATGAAGCATTCTTGGCCGGGCTGAGAATTGCGCGTAAGATGGGAGTGAAACACTTGGAAGCCCACTGGATTCCATGTTAGTAGCCAATCAAATCAACGGGACGTACACGGCCGTGAACGACACAATGGCCCTGTACCTCGCACAAGCAAAAACCCTTATGCGCGATTTTAACGATTGCAAAGTCATACACATCAAGCGTAGTGAAAACAAATCTGCGGATGCGTTAAGCAAGCTTGCATCATTAGCCTTCACCTACTTGGGAAAGGACATCCGCATTGAACTCCTCGAGGCACCTTCGGTCCCGCACAAGGAAATTTGTGTCATCCAAACCAGCACAGAAACGTGGATGACACCAATAATAAAATACCTTGCGGCAGGTACACTACCAGAGTCAAAAACACAGGCAAGAAAACTACGCTGTAAAGCACTGAATTATCAACTCATCGATGACATCCTTTACAGACGTAACTTTCTTGGCCCACTCTTAAGATGCGTGGACAACCAAGATGCTGACTACCTCCTAAGGGAAGTACACGAAGGCATCTGTGGAGTACACGCAGGTCCACGCGCTGTTGTAGCTAAGCTAAACAACGCGGGATACTTTTGGCCGGGGATGCATACGGATGCGCTGGCATACATCAGAAAATGCAGGCCTTGTCAGCTCTACGCACCCAACACGCACCGCCCGAAGATTGAACTAGTTCCAGTCACCTCTTCATGGCCATTTCAGAAGTGGGCCATCGATGTGACAGGCCCATTTCCTACAGCAGCAGGAAATGTTCAGTTCCTAGTGGTAGCCATCGACTACTTCACCAAGTGGATAGAAGCAAAACCCTTAGCCCAAACAACCGCGAAACATATCAAAAAATTTATTTGGGAATTTATTATTTGTCGTTTTGGACTTCCACAGAATTTGGTGAGCGATAACGGCACCAACTTTGCTGACAAGAAGCTACAAAAGTGGCTGGAAGAACTTCAAATCACCCACACTTTTACCTCAGTGGCGCACCCGCAGGGTAATGGTGAGGTAGAAAGAGCAAATAAGAGCATCGTCGAAGGCATAAAGAAAAGACTCTTGGAACACAGGTCCGGCTGGGTGGACGAGCTTCCGCACGTCCTTTGGGCAAACAGAACGCTGAAAAAGGCCAGTACGGGAGAAACCCCGTTCAGTCTCACTTATGGCACTGAAGCCATGGTCCCGGTCGAAATTGGTTTACCCTCACCAAGGGTCTTGATTCAGCCAGAAGACAATGATGCGGAAAGACGGTTAGACCTTATGCTAACCGAGGAACGCAGAGACTTAGCCGCAGTGCGTGAAGAGAACTACAAGCGACAAATGCAAAAGTACTACAACACGCGGGTAAAACTCTGCAACTTCAATGTAGGAGACTACATACTGCGTAACAACGAGGCTTCGAACCAACAACGCCCAGGAAAACTGGCCCCGGTCTGGGAAGGGCCATACATTATCAAAGAAGTTCTGGGAAAGGGCGCGTACCGGCTCGAAAGGCTCGATGGCACTCCCATCCCAAGAACATGGAATGGAGCTCAATTACGCATATGTTATATGTAGATCAATTCCAAACTTGTAAAGAAAATGCCTAGAGCCACTTCTAATGGAAATGATTCTCCTTTCACAATGTGTTGATAGCCTTACCTTTATACTTATGAACTTCCCACACTGATGTGCCGGTATTCACCGCATGAATATGGGAAGAAGGAAGTCGTTACGTGTGGAAGGCGGCAAAACCCGCATAAACACAACAGAAAAAATTTCAAAAGTTTTAAGGAAAACCTACACGCAGGTCAGATGTAGGCAAAGTTTAGCCATCCTAAGTGTAAGTGACGGTCTTACCCGCACAATCACGAACAAGGAGGCAAAACTTCAACCTATTATCTTCCACGTTCAAAGGTTAACTTATTCTAAACACTTAGAAAATTTCAAAGGAAAATATGAGGAAAACTTCCACACAGGTCAGATATAAGTAAAGTTAAGCCATCATACTAAGTGTAAGTGACGGTCATACCCGCACAATCATGAAAGAGGAAGCGAAACAAACTTATAATTTGCCACGTTAAAAAGTTAACTTATCTAAGTACTAAAGAAATTGCTAAGTTAAATCAAAACATGCGTAAAATAAACAAGGCAAGGAATTAACACAATCTTTATTTCATCAAAATTCAAACATTACAAAGATTACTGGGTGCATACCCGCATACAAAAGAAGCTATACAAAAACAAAAATCTACGCTAATGGTGGAAAGGGATCTTCAGGATCAAGCTTCAGGACCACTTCCACTTGGACCCGCACCATCAGTAGAGCGTGGTGGTTCAAGGAAAGCTTTAAGGATAGCTAGCCCATCATCAGCAGCAGCGACTTCGTTCACCTTCTCCACCACCGGATGCGGGAAGGCGGCATACTGATTCACTGCTTGGTCATAAACAGCTTCAGTATCCACATCATACAAAGGGAAGTTGGAAGGCGGGATGCCTTTCTCAACAAACCCTAGACCAAGCAGGAAGCCGGCCTTTTCCCCATCCTCATGAGAAGCGTTGAGGGCTGTGCTCATAGCATCGTCATAAGACGTTTCCATGAAGACCCGATGCACAACCTACAAAAAGAAAAAAAAATACAAGTGTCAAAATCTCTTCCATGTGCAAAGAAAAGAGTAAAGATGAAATTACGCATACCTGAGACAACGCTTCTCGAAGAAGCCATTCCTTGGTAACCAGAGCTTCCTGGAGGGCAGCTTGAGCTTGGTTACGGGCGCGTTCAGCTTCACTTTGGTTGAGGTTGGCAAGCAACACTTCTTTAGCCGCAGCCTCTTCAACGCCCTTTAGCTTCCGCTCAGTGTGGTCAAGCACCCCCCTCTGGTCCAGGATCTCTTGGAGCTTCTTCGCGTCTTCCATCGCCAAGGCATCATGAGCCTGTTGGAGCGCCTCTAGTTTGGCTTTAAGTTCCTCATTCTCGAGGTGTAGAGGCTCAGCAACAGCTTCAGCCCTGGTGGCCCTTTCAGTTGCGTTCGGAGCAGTTTCCTTAGCCAGCCGAAGCTGTTCGTTAACAGCTTGGGCAGCCTTGGAACGGGCCTCGAGACGGGCCTGAACTTCAACTTCAAGGGCCTTGAACGCCTTCTCCTTCTCCGCAGCAGCGGCGGAGAGCCTCCTATTCTCCTCCCGGACAGCCCGCGCCTGAGCTGCTTCTTGGATACGAGCTGCTTTTAACTTGTCGTTTTCACGACAAAGCAGCTCGACGCGCTGCTGCATCCGGGCCAGGAGAACCCGAAGCTCATTAGTTAGCCGACCCTCCTGGTAGCTAGCCATGGCTTCCCCCAACGCACCACTGGGAGCTGCGTGACGAGCCCACTCCACGCACTCCACAGGTGTGCGAAGGGTTGTTCCTCGGCGGATGTTCCATCGTGGAACATACACTTCATTGGAATCCGACACTGCAAAAAACAAAAAGCAGTTAGGAAAAGATGATATAAAAAAAAAAAAAAGAGGCCAATAGAACCCTACGCACCTGTAGGGTCAACAACAGGCCGATAGCCGCCAAACCCATCACCTGAACCCAAGGGAAATCCGTCCAAGAGATCAGGTAGATGGGAATGAGGCAGAGGTTGGCGAGAAGCCCCATGCATACCTGAAGGATCGGCCGTCGTTGCCGATGACGGAGGAGGCATGGTGAAGGCCGCCGCGGTAGTAGAAACCAACGGAGGTGAACTCACTGTAGGTGAACTCACAACCGTGGTCGCCGCTGCGGAGTCCGCAGAAAAAGTAACCGCCGGCTCAGTGAAAGATGCGGTAAATATGGCACTGACAGCCGGCGGTGATGTCATCACAGCTGGAACAGTTGGCTCAACGGAGTGAGCAACTGAACCAGCGGAAGTAGGCGCAGGCGCAACCGCCTGGGTCGTCGCCTCAGGTAGGCTGACCAAGCCTACCGTCATGGGTCCGGAGGTACTCCTCCCCGCTTCACCCTGGAATGCGGTAGCATCCACGCCTGCACAAAAAAAAAGTATTAATGATGGAATGCTATGAAGTTAAAAATAAAGTTTGTACTTACGGGTTTTCTTGAGCCTGAAAGTGCGGACAGGCGGGGATGAACCCGATGGAGCCGGCCTCTTCACGCCGCTCACCGTTGTCATCCTGGGCTCTCCGGAGGTGACAGTCGTCGCAGCCTCCGGAGCAGTGGTCTTATCACCACCGGGGTTCCCCGCCACCTCCTCGCTCTCGGTCTCTGAATCAGACCGAGGCACCGGATCGGCAGTGGAGGCCACCTTCGCCTTCCCCTTCCCGCCGGCAGCCTTCTTCTTCCGCACCAACGAAGGATCATCTGCGGATTCCTCATCAGAACACAAGATTAGAGGAATTCCAGCAGAGGTTTCAACATTGAGGGGTCGAGGGTTGAATAACGCATTACCTGGCCGCCTGGCGCTCAGGATCTCGTGGCCTGGCGGGTAGATCTCCACGAACCAATCCGCCGTCTGGGCAAGGATGGGCAACTCGTTCTTATCTAGAGCACGAGTACTCATCCGAGCGGGACTATCAGCCTCCCGCGGATACAGGAGCGACTGCAAGTCGTTCCCCTCTGAAATAAAAGAAAAACAGTTAGAAGACAAACATATATAAACAAAGAAGACAGAGCATACCGTAAGGGACAGAGTTCAAACCGTATTTAAGGACGATCGGGATCTTTTGCGCATCCGCATCCTTCCACACCCGGTTCATCCCGAGCATCACCATCCCAGACTCCGCAAAGCGGTAAACCGGAGATTGGACTCGGGATATCTTCGAGAACCATTCCGCCTCCTGATAGTTGGAGGCGTGAAGGCTGGGGAGTGCTTGCCCATTCTTGAACTTCATGGCAAGGGGGATGGCGCGAGCGGAGATAAAAAAGAACTCCCGCTTCCATGAACGAAGACTGCGCTCGGTTGCGCAAATCTTCAAACCCTTGATCCGGGTTATCAGAGTATACCACCCCTGGATGCACCTCCAAGAGTAGAAGGTCATCAGGCGGTCGACGAAGGGCTCAACGCCCAGAATCCGGCACACCCACTCGAAGTGGCGAATCTTCTCGATCGCCATCGGGTGCACATCGGTCAGGTGTACAGCGTGCCTCTCCAGGACACGGTACACAAACTTTGTCAAAGGGAACCTAAGATTCCCATAGACAAAGAATGCGGCATATACCCCGATCTTTCCTCTGGGGGCATCATACACCGTCTGATGAGGTTCAGGAAACTCAGGCTCGATAGACTCGAGCATGAACTTCCTGACGATGTACTGATATAGATCGACAGGCAGAGCACACTGGCACTCGCCAGCAGTACTCTTGTCATCCTTGTCGGATGTGGATGACGGGTGCT
Organism: Bidens hawaiensis; assembly: GCF_021521415.1. Taxonomy (NCBI): domain Eukaryota; kingdom Viridiplantae; phylum Streptophyta; class Magnoliopsida; order Asterales; family Asteraceae; genus Bidens; species Bidens hawaiensis. The sequence continues at coordinate 853,014 of NW_027491617.1, read as the reverse complement.
CGGCGTACACCCCAGCCTCCTGGGCTGTAGCCTCAAGATCGTGAGCAGAAGACATCTTGCAGGTATGAAAAAGAGAACGATTTCAAGAGAATGCTCGACTGAAAAGGTGAGTATTCGCCGGAAATCGTTTTGAAGATGAAGAGAAAAGTGAAAGTGTGGATTACAAAGGACCCTCTCCCCCTTTATATACTAATCGCAATTAATGCGATGAATTTAATGCGGAAGAGAGAGAAACCGCAGGTGCAATGAAACTATGACACGTGGCAAAAAGCAAGCTGGCAACAGCTGTTGAAAGGACGCGTGCCAGTAATTTCGCGGCCACGCGCCCGAAAATTCGCGCCCACGCCCCTGAAAAAGCGCCTGGAATGACCATATACTGTCACGTCGCCATAACTTCCTGCACGTCCTGACACTGTCAGAAGAAACAGTCGGAGGACGTTTCAATAGTTTGGACTGTTCTTATCCTTTCACCAACTCTTCGAATTTCAAAATTTCAAAAAGATTCAAAAGCGGGAAAATACCCCTTACCTTGGCAACCAAGTAACTATAAGACAGGTGCGAGTAAAGTGTTAAAGGCAAAACCCTTCACATACTTAGCACCCGCAGGGAATTGACGCCAGGAATACCTTGGAAGTAAAGTAACCGTAAGACGAGTGCGGGTACAGTGTCAAGGCAAAACCCTTCACATACTTAGCACTCCGCAGGGAATTCAAACCAAGAAGGATCTTCTGGGCCATGCTTGCGGAAACGGGAATAACATCCCCGCATGGCGGGAACGTCGAGAACTATATTGTTTGAAACTCCAAGATGGAATTGGTGGTTTAACCATAATTGATCACTATGTTGAAAACTACCAAAACCCCATGGAGAATCCACACAAGTGGGACTCAACGCACCTGACTTGCGAGGAGGTTACAGACCTACCCGCTTCATACCCAAAGATCAAGCAGAAAAGTCGGGAATTTCTGCGTGACATTAGGAAAACCGCGGGAAGAATCCCCACGGAAAACCTTAAAACTAAAAACCCTTTTCAAAACCCCTTGCTAGTCCAAAAGTTCACCTCACTTATTAATAATTCATGAGAAGAACATTGGACTGGGGGGACTTGAAGAGGTAGGTCCCAGCAGAGCCCAGTTGGACCCGCAAGACTCACCTTGAACAGGGACGTTTGCGCAACGACCAACTGCTTCCGCAGGACCCACCATGCTCAGAGAAGACCTTACGCGCAGTACGCCAGCTGTACCCGCAGGGAAAGCCTCCCAATGGTGAAGTACCCCGCTTGTTCCCGCAGTTGCGGATACAAGCCATCAGGGAAGGCTACCCGCACTGATAGCAAGGCTAAACGCACAAGGCACTAACTCTCGCTACTTCAGTAGTCACCTGAATGAATGAGCAAGGCGGGAATACTCCCGCCCAAATGAGCCTATCCGTATGCTTCTGGAAGATCTTTTGTACTATACCTACCAAGGTATGGGCAAAACAGACGATCTGACCAGAGCAGCCCATGAACCAATCACAGGGTGACAGCTCACCGACAACAGTACGAGGAGGAGCACCCTCTAGTACTGTTTTGTCACTATTAGCCGCTGCCTACTCACCAACCCTTACTATGGGACGTGCGCAGCCTACAGTTGGTGGAACAGTGCATAGCCGGCAGTAAAGGAACAGTATACAGCCGACCTTGTCACTGTCGGCCGCAGCCTATCTACCAACCAGCATGGCTTGTGCGTAGCCCACTGTTGGTAGAACAGGAATACTATTCAGCTGGATGTACCTTCTAGGAAACCTACCTTCGGCTATAAATACTCCAACACCTTGGAATGGTAAGGACATCATCTGATATCTCATTATCTTCTCTAGCAATCTCTTAATATACACTTATATTCAGAGCAATCTAGTCTGATTCTCACGCCGGAGGTTGGTCACAAGGAGGAACCCCCCCTTCTCAGTGACGAGCTTACGGTATCTGTTTTGCAGGTCACCTGAAGAACAACTTTCTTTGCTGGACCTCATCCTCGTGGGAAACATTACTTAACCCCCAGATTATCCGTAATCTGCCCGGGGTCACTTAGTGTTTCTTCAAAATGGATTGAATTGTATAGTATAGTATATAATATAACATAGCATAGGGTTACACTACTCTTCCCTCACATAATATAAATAGATATATGTGAACAAACACAAAAGCCTAAAGTTGCCACACATTAGATAACAAAAAGAGAAAGAGAGAGAGAGAAAGAGTAGTATGGCTTTAGAAACACTTTCTTCCAATGAGCTCCTCAACTTCATAATCTATGACACCATCTCTGCTACCCCTTTTACTTGCAATGACTCATTTGAAACCACCACCACCACTACTAATAATAATAATATTATTAATCCTTGTAGCAGCAGCTTCTTCATCCATCTCCAAAACCAAAACCAAAACCAAAACCAAAACCAAAACTCAAACCCTAATCCCATATCTGAAGAGCTTTCAGGAACTGCAATGGATATTATGAGTTCTAATTCTTCTCTCACTACAACCACTGCCAAGATGTCTTTGGCAGTCCAAGCTTACAACAACAACAATAATGATACTAATATTAATATTAATAATATTAATAATAATAATTTAGGGGTTCAAAAGAAGAAAAGGAGAAGAAGGCCTAGGGTTTGCAAGAACAAAGAAGAAGCTGAAACTCAAAGAATGACTCACATTGCAGTCGAAAGAAACCGAAGGAAACAAATGAATGAGCATCTTGCAGTCTTGAGGTCTCTCATGCCAGAATCATATGTTCAAAGGGTTTGTTTCTTACTAAATGTAGATCTTAATTTTGTATTGAATATATGAATATATATAGGGTTTTAGTCTTCATGAATTGTTTAATTTGATTGATATAATGATATATAATGTTTTTGAAATAAAGTTGTATAATATAATAAAAAAGCATTTTGCATATGTGGAATTATATTAGAACATGTTTAAGTTCTACAAAAAGTAGTCATAGTAATACATATATTTTTTTTTCTTCAAAAGAACACATTGGAAAAAAAATTGCAAAAGGGTGTAACTCTTTTAAGGTTTTTGGTTGACAGAAATTGCAATGCACTTTTGTTCTTTCTAAAGAGTGTTTTTTTTAACAATTTTATGAAGATTATGTTTTAAAATTTTAATAAATTTTGAAATTCATCTCCACCAGTTTAAACAGTTGTGTAACATCTCTCTCTCTCTCTCATGGTACAAAATCTATAAAACACTGTAATTAAGAGTGTTTGATATCTATAGCATTCTCTTCTTTTTAGAGATCCTTTTTCTTGTCAATTTGTCGGATGCATGAACAAGAAATAACATGCCAAAGTTTTACGGTTACAAATGGTTGACTTCATTGTCTAAACTTACAATAATAATAATAATTAGTTCATAGTTCATGACTAATTCATTCCCAAAAATTAATATTTTTGCTAATGACAATTATACCCCTTTGTGTTATTTATATTTAATTTCTTAGGGTTACCAAGCTTCTATAGTTGGTGGTGCTATAGAATTTGTGAAGGAGCTTGAACATCTTTTGCAATCTCTTGAAGCTCAAAAGTTTATGACTCAACAACAAGAAGAATGTGGACAAGATAATAATAATAATAATTTCACAAAGTTATCACCTCCATTTTCACAGTTTTTTGCTTATCCACAATACACTTGCTCTCAAATTCCCAACAAGTACACTTCAAAAAGCAAGGCAGCCATTGCGGACATCGAAGTCACTTTGATCGAAACACACGCTAATCTTCGAATCCTATCGCGAAAATGGCTCACTCAACTCTCAAAGATGGTGGCTTGTTTTCACACACTTTATTTGTCTGTGTTACACCTTAATGTCACCACCTTGGACCCTTTGGTTCTCTACTCCATAAGTGTTAAGGTATGTAACTAAAATAAATTAAATTATTATATGTTATCCGATAATAATTTATACCTACACTTTGATAAAATATTAATCCTAATTTTAACACTCAATGTACATTTGATTTATACTCGATTTCACTACTTACTAGTACAATTCTCCATTTCGTCCATAATTATTAATGTTAGAGAAATCGAGTGAAAATCAAGTATAAATCTATAATGATTATGCTACACGGTCAAACTTTAAATATGAATTATTATTATTATTCACCAATAAGTTATAGTAAGTTAAGATTAATAAAACCAATTTTAATTCCTTAAATCAAAGGGTGGGGTTGTTTTCATGTAAAAAGAGAGGAGATGGCTACGTCTAATTAAACTAAACGGTATGTATAGGATGTGATATATTGCTCATGCAAAAGTGTGCTTAGAAAATGACTTTACATTGGATGACTTCACAATGCCAAAAACCCAGCTTTTGAGATACTACCAGTACTTTCCTTTTTGATCATTAGACACAATATTCTTTTTCTTGGAAAATAAAACTTTCATCATGGTCAAGGAAATAGAACTAACCAAGGGGTCGGTCTATCCAGTTTTTAACTTTTTTTTGCAAATATAGACGTGGTATTCTCCAATAATTTACCAATAATACATTACAAGACATCATTTTGGAAGAAAATATAAGTATATATTTTAAAATTAATTATATTATCACCATGTGTGACCTAATTCCGTTAATGTTTTAGAAGTGATGGCCAGAAAAAGATGTTTGTTTCCAAAAACAACATTGTTTCCAAGTTGTCTTGTATTTAAATTTAAGGATATAATATTATTCAACATAGATAAAACATCAATGCAGTAACATTCAGAATTAATATGTAGGTGGAAGAAGGATGCAAACTCAACTCAGCAGATGAGATAGCCGGTGCGGTTCACCAGATGCTTCGAATAATTGAGGATGAAGTTACACTATGTGTTGATTCAATAAACTAGAACAAATAGTTTCTTGTGTGTTACCATTTTACCCCTTTGGGCTTATGTTTAATCATCATAATGCCACTCTCTCTCTCTCTCTCTCTCTCTCTCTCTCATGTATAACTGTAATTGTCTAGTTGAGTTAGATGTTTTCAAAGATTAACTGAGTGATGTGAGTTGAATGATGAAAGTTTTATGCTGTCAACATGTATATAATAATTTAGTAATTGCAAAAGTTTGATATTGTTGTGTTTAGTGGCCGGCTTTCCTTATGGTTTCGTTCTGGATATCTCAGGTTCAAACATCGGCTTATGTGCGAGTTCTGAAATATGGGTAGCACCACTACTAAAGGGACTCGAACTTGGGTAGCGTGTGGTTGAATCGGGGAACGTCCCTTAATGGTCCTCTCGATAACCAGTTGTGCTAAAGACGCTAAAAAATAGTAATGATTAAGTAAATTATAAACAAGCCTTTAATATTTGATTTTTTTATTGTTATTTTTTTATAGTAAATCATAGTACTTTGGAAAGTTTAGTTTGTTTTATTTTCAAGAAAGTCAAAATGATTAAGAACCAAAGTTAGCCAAATTTATTAATTTAGAGTCAATGAAAGAAGGCAAAGAGAAAGACAAATAGTACAGCACAAATTCCCGTTTACATTTGTATTTTTATGGTTTATATGTATAGATATCTTCAAATTGTACTCTTCACATGCAATGCCAAAACTTTGGGGAAGAGAAATCTGAAAAGGGGTTGTTGCTTCTGTGTCATTCATGCAGACATTCATTTTTTGGTCTTCACAAACTTTAAAAAAAAATCATCACATAACATATGTTAGAAATTGTTGGTTGCTTGTAAAATGTATCAGACAAGTCATAAACATCCCTCAGCCCTGTTGCAATTTTATAATTGTGCGTTGCCAATTGGTCGATTTTCGTTGTTAGGCTATGTTAACGACGGAAATGGTCATCAATGAATCAATGATACTCCTTCACTTTATAGTGGTGCAATTTGCAATGATTTGCATTCAATGAACAACCAACATAGTTCTAAACTGAATATAGGATACAGAATAAAATGCAACTTGTTGGTATATTTGGAAAACTAGAAACAAAGTGATCTTCTCTAACACGCCGGCGTGCCTTGGAAAACCGGCCAACGACATAAATCATTGGGTGTAATTCCGCTTTGTAACATTTGTTGTATTTGTTGGTCTCTAACGTCTCGCTAGTTTTTTAAATGAAAAAAAATAGAATAAAAATGCAATTCTTTTTAACCTGTAGGTATATTAAGAGGGGCCATATTGTCCATTATGTAAAAATTGCAAGTGTACAAAAAATATATATATGGTCCTTCACTTGCAAAGGCATGTGCCCTTAATTGACATATCAACACCATGTCACCATCTTGTAACTAGAGGGTTCCTTACTACATATTTGAATAATCTATCTTGTGGGTAAAAGGGTTATCTACAATTGTTTAATTGTAAGTTAATATGGATATATGAGTTAATTAGCAGTTTGAGACAAAAGAATTCAAAACAGATATGGGCACTTTAATTTGTGGTAACTTGGTACATATTATTGAATTTGATCACAAACCTGTTCCTGTTGAAAATCCTTTTCAAATTCAGATAATTAAAGTGTTTTAAAGTTAATGACTTGAATTAAACAAGATAGATAGATAGATAGATAGATAGATAGATTGAGGGCATAAATGCATAAGTGTTCCATAGACTCCGAGAAATGAGTTAGATATATATATATATATATATATATATATATATATATATATATATATATATATATACTCTACAGTCTTAATTGGATATGTAACTTGGTGGTTGTTTACCGTGTGTATTTTGATGGTTGTATTGATGTCTCTAGCTTCTTTCAAAAGTGTTTTTAATGCATATTTGTTTTATTTGTTGATCGTTTAAAAAAATGTTTTAATAATGTCAGGCAAAGCAATATAACAAGTGAAGTGAAGTTGATCCTTTGATGAGTATATTGTTAAGGAGGAACCATAATACATACATACATAGGGGATGGATATTTTAAGAACTTAATGAGTTATAAGAATTTTAAGAACTTAATGGGAACATCGCCCCAGGCTTTATGGGTGGCGTTTCTAACTTCAATATCATGGAACCCTTAAGTAATGGACATTTTACCACCACATTTTTTTGCAAAACTTTAAAATGCCGACTAAGCATTTTGAGTGAGCATTTTGTGTGGCGTTATGTACATAACTTGCAATGTATCTCGTTGTGAGGAGAGTTGTGTGAGAAATAGAGAGAGAGTGTGGAGAATAAAATAATAATAGTATGAAAGTTATGGACATTTTCCTACTACACTTGTTTTTTTTTTCAAAATTTTAAAATGTTAGCTATACGTCACATGACAAAAAAATGCTTGAGGTTGCCTCTAAGCTTGTTAGGGATGAAGCCCCTACCAAAATGAGGGCTTGGAGGCAACGTCACGGGATGCAGAGTCAGAGTCACGGTGCATGACCCCAATGTGGGGTTCAATAAGCAAAGCTCCTAATTGGATTATCAAAGTTGATTCAACATTGCAAAGTTGTATAAAGTAGATTGAAACCCCGATAGATAGTTGATTGGCATGCAAGGTAAATAATTTTTAATATTGTTGGTAAAGACTTGTATGATTGGTAAACGGCTTTCTTATAGGCAGAAAATGAGTCCCTAGAATTTTCTTAGGTAGATCAAATATGGAATTTGTAAACTTCATAATTGTTTTATCATGATAAATGGCCTTCTCATGACATGTCATTTAACAAATTGGTGGTAAATCCAACGTAAGTCACATGCCGGGGAAGTGGGAGCGCGAAACCGACACTAATAAAAGGAAGTCGACACTAATGTGCCGGCAATCGAGTTTCTGGACCACTTCCTCCGCTCTCTCCTCTTGACTATATAAACAATCTTTTCACTCATACTAACTCAGCTCTTGCAAAACAATGTACATATAATACCTTCCCACTCTTGAGTGATTTCATCGATCCATTAGAAACCTCAAGTATATCAACAAAGACTAAGATCCTTAAATCAAAAGCATAGAAATCACTTATATAGCTTTTATGTACTTTAGATTTCTTCTACATATGAATAAGGGAGCAGTATATGATATCTATACCTTAAAACGATACGGTTGTTGATCATTGCCCTCTTTGTGAGACGTTACAATAGTGATCTCTACTCTTTAGAAAGACATTGATAGTGAGAAAATTCTTAATCAACAATCAAATAGTGTACATATCGTGATGTTTATGTAATGATATCTTTCTAATTCAACCATTCATTTAATTTTCTACTCTTGTGATTTATTGTCAAAAGTGTTATTTAGTCCCAATAGATATTAAATAGACATGTCCGCTACCCCTCTAGGTTTTTACAAAAAATAAAAGAACATTACAATTTATTTAACATTAGTATCAAGTATATTTTTTAACAATGGAAATAGTGAGATGTTACACCTAGATGAGAGGTGTGAGAGTGATACTCGTAGGACGTGTACTAGTGTACAAATAAGGGATGATTAAGTTTCTTTTTTTATTATAAAACACTTGTTCTCTAGATAATCATGAGTTTGTTTTAATATATTGTAATCATTGGATGTGCAAAATTGTTTCTATCTTTGACATAGCTTCCTAATTTAAATAGAAAAATTAAATTTTAATAATTTTAACTATGATCTATTAGACAATATTAATTCATATTTACAAACTAATCAATAATAATCTTAATTTTCATTTTTTCGTCAATACCACTCCCGTTAGCATTATAATTATAAATTTATACTTAATTTTCACGTGATTTCTCTTACAATAAGGATTATGAACGAAAGAAAGCACGTACAAGCGAAATCGAGCACAAATCATATGTAACTCAAGTGTAGAATCTATGATAATTATGCTATCGGGATTACTCTTGCAACAAAAATAAAATTTATGACATTGGTCAAAATGTAAATATTACGGAGTAATTATTATCGGACAATAGGTAATAATTTGAATTAAATAAAATATAATTTCCAATTAACTAAGTCTGCACATTGTAAACTCAACTCAGCTATGCCAATGCGCTAGCAGTGAAGTGGTAAGGTAGAGATTTTGTATTCTATGTGACTCAGGTTCGATTCATGTCCCCAACATTTAGTTTCAGATGCACTAAGGTGATGATGGGAGACTAGGCGATTAAGAAGTTTTCACTAGTTGGATCCTTGAACTGAGCGGGTTTTATTTCACCGCACTCTCATTCCTTCACGCAAGAGTTCACGGGCGTTGGTCTTAGGTGAGAGTTTTTCCCGGATCGAAAAATAAGTGCATCCCAATGTGATGAATTTAGCTATCCACTCATTTGTAAGATTTGTTGGGCGTTTAAAAAAAATTGTGATATCATGGCTTTGTAGTCATTAATTATTTTCGCACTCTAGACCCAATCTCTAGCTAGGATTGCATACCCAATGGAATACCGTGGCTTAAATGTCATTAATTACTTTCGCCATTGAAAATGTCATATGATATGAATTAGTCTTTGTAAAACTATCACTATTATCACGTTAATTCTAAAACTAAGGTTTCATACTTGCATATGTTAACATGTTATCCTAGGTGGTCCTATGTTGGATAATAGATTTGCGGTCTATGACTACTCCTAATGGGAAGTGTCATCATTGCGTTTTGACTTTTAACAATTAATGAGAATGTGAATCAAAATGAAAAAGTTATCTTGATGATAAGATAAAGAGTTGATTTAAACCAATAAAGATGAAGCTAACAAGCTAAGAGTTGAATGCAGGCAACTAGTTCTTGTGTTAGTATGCTTACTTACGCCCCACCCTTGTCAATAATGCCTACAATACGTCTAACACAGCCAAATTAACCCCACACATTTACACACACACAAGTTTCAATATGTATTATCTTCTTGGTAATAGATAAATTTAAAACCAATGAAATAAAAGTGTCTCTAGCTTCGTCGTCTATAATGTGCCGTATGACAGAGGGCGACAGAACACATGCCTTTGCTTCAAAATAGAAAACATATCCTTTCACAAATTTATGTAAATATATATATACATGCATATATAAGCACTAGCCTATGATATATATATAAAATAATCTGTAAGTGGGAGAAGCTTTTGTGTTTTAAAATTGCTATCATCATAATAAAGTTTCTATAAATTAGTTATTGAAATGATTATCCTAAAATTAAACTAAATAATTCAAACAAAATATGGTGTGTTATTTTTTAAATTCATATGTGATTTCTTTTCGCTTCACATGTTTTCTTTTATAACAATTCAGGCATTCTGAGTTTTAAAATTATAAAATACTTAACACAAGGCTATACGGAATGGCGCGGAAAGAAAGCATTCGAAAAATAATTTTTGGTCGATTCCACTAGGAGGGGACGGTGCTCCCACCCTCCCGATCAAATCCGTCCTATTTTCTACAAATTTTTTCTCTCGACCGGATACATTATGCAAATCATTCCGAGCTTTTCTCTTCCAATTTGTCTATGTGGCTGAGCATTCCGATCCTTCTTTCCTAGACCACTTTCTTAGTCATTGTTAAAATAAATCAATGTTAAATAATAATAATAATAGGGTTCTACTAGGGACAACCCAAACACCCCCTGATACACCCCGTATAGGGCTATAATGGGGATATAGGGCCCGTGTATAACCCTCGTATAACCCTATACGAGGACGTATATGAGGTGTTTGGTGTAAAGTAGAAACCCCTTAATAATAATGAGTCATTGTTAAAAAAAATTATAAAAACTACCTCATTGACTTGCCAGTATCGAAATTGAGTTTCTTTTTTATTTTTTCTCAAAATATTATTATCATTTGTTTATTTTTGAAGAAAATAATAAAAAAAATAAAAATAAGGTGGTTTGGTAGCATGCAGAAGGGGATTGGATCAATGTGGTTTGCGTTGATTCCAATATAAGATCCACATATAAAAGAAGTTGTCACTCTCTTCATTAAGTATATCTGTCATCTTATGATATCCCTTCGTTGACATGCAACATTGTGCTCCCGAAGGGTGGACCCTATTCATGCTTATTTTTTTTTGTCATGTGTCCTCTCTTATCTCCTTTATAAATATTATAAAAATCATTTTTTCAAACCTTAAATATAAGACTTTAGTATTAAAAACTAAAAAAGTTAGTGATCATATTCCAAATATCTCACTTATTAGGCAGTGACTTACCTACATATTAGAAATACGGTATGGAAGACCCATGGATTTTTCTTATTGATGTATATATACAAAATGCGATTTATTAAGACTGCATGTCTCAATGAAAATTTTGCATCGCCCCAAGAATAAGTTAATTTGAATAATTCAAGCTTATTTTAAACAACTAATTTGGACCATTCGAACTTATCTTACCTTATCAGGGCATCCACAACAACAAATTCATATAAACCGACACATCAGATTCCAAACTTTTCTTAAAAGCCTCAATTTTCTTCCACAACAACAAATCTCCGCAAACCTTATTAAAAAATATTAAACATGTATGTATATGTATATATAGTATGTGTGTGTATAAGAAGTGAGGACTGTGCAAGTTTGAAGCATGTTTGTAGTCATGGACTTTACTTCATGAACTTGGCACCACAATGGTGAATTATTTCCACATCAAGTTTGCTTCCTTGCCACATCACCCAAACCTTGGGAGGTGTGGCATGTTGTAGATGCTCTTAGTTGACTGCTATTAGTTAAAAGTTTGTAAATTAGATTATTTGATTTATTAATTGATTATATTTGATTGAATGCTTCATTTATTTGAATGTTACTATGTGTTAGCTTACAAGTTACAAAGTGAAACTTCATGGTAGGTTATATTAGATTATTAAAACTTGTTTGTTTTTTATGGCTCAAACTAGACGGGAAATTTTAAATTTTAGCGATAAACAATCGCCCCAAAAATTTCTGCCTCAATGAAAAATCTTCAATCAGGCACTAAATCTAGGTAATGCCCACCTCTCACATACAAAACGTTTACTAATGAATATTACAATGGTAACACCCACATTTTTTTTTGCACTCTTGCTCTTGCTTTCAATTTTGATGTTTTTATTTTTTCTTCACTCCATGATATATATGTTTAGATTATTGATTAAAAATCACTTGAACAAAAGGAAATTGTCTAGTTTTCTTTCAAGAGGTTAAATCAAAATGTGGAATGAAGAGTTGTTGAAATAGTTTAGTGGAAACAAAAGTTAGGACCTAATGGTCGATGCCACGGTCGAACCGTGCACCGAGTAAGAACAAAGGTTATTTGGATATAAATTGTTACGTTATGGAATCTTGTCATTATGTCAATTTTTTGTGTGTTAAAAATAATTTTAAAGGCCAAGAATAAGTTAGTTATAAGCTGTAGACAACAGAATTAAGAACTCGGCAAAAGAAAAGGAGTTTTCTAGAGACACCCCCTGTACGTCTCGTATAGGACTATACATGGCGTATAAGGTCCCGTATACCCCCCATATAACCCCTCGTATGGGCGTATAGAGGGGTGTCTGGGTGTCTCTAGTAGGACCCAAAGAAAATCTATTGAAACTATATATGCTTTCTTTTCTGAAAATAAAATATGTAATTACAAGAATTGAGAAATCTAATAATATTTATAAATTTGTGTATAAAAAATAGGTTAAAAAATTTGGTGTAAAGTGAGATGGATGCATGAAAAGCTTAGGGACAGACACTTTTAACATGTTTCTGCATCACTACTAATCTATCCAGCATAGCACTTTTAACAAAGCTCAGCTTTCTGTAGTATTTTATTATTATAAACTTGTTTGGATATCATATGGTAGTTACTAGGTACTTAGGTAGTACTCTTCAAACGATTCGAGATTATGATAAGGTAAGCTCGCTCGTGTGACTAATTGACTCGATCATTTGTCGCTAGTGAAATGGAATGCATGTCTTCATAATGGTTATTTACTATTAGACTAAGGGGTGTGGGGGCTTTAGTGGGAGCTCCAGCAGAGCCAAGAACCAATAATATTATGACGTGTGGCAGAGAGAGAAACTGGATAAGGGGGGTGTTGGAGCCCCTGGTGTGGAGGGGCTCTAGCGAAATTTTTTTTTATTTTTTTTATAAATATATTCAAACAACATATTATTAAAAAAACACATAAAATATTAAAAAAAACACATTAATATCTAAAATTCAAATTACAAAAAAAAAACATACTAAAAATTAAACAAACAATAATACTTAATAATAACACTAATCTAATACAAGATCATCGGGTCGCCTCGCCCACAAATGTTCAACCAACTCATGTCGAAGATTCCCGTGTGTCTCACGGCTCTTGATATTTGCTATGTTATGAAGTCTTTGTTGATCACTGATTGTGGACGGTTGTGACGGAATGTCACCTTGGTAGTTTTGCAGATAGCTTTGCCCTCGTCTTCTAACGTCATGTTGTGTAGGATCAATTTCCAGCCATTTTTTAAAAAAAAAGTTGAGAAGATGAATTGATTTTGGGTGAAGGTTTGAAGTTTTGGTATAAAAATGGGTGAAATGGAGTATAGTTATATAGAATATATTTTTTTTTTTGTTTTTTTCGGCTGGTCAAAATCCCCAACGGTTGAAAAACCCTCAAAAGTTGTGCCCTCCTCTCTCTCTTCTCCCGCTACCATGCTCACCGCCCCCTCTAGTGCCCCTCTAGCGCCCTTGGTGGTGTGGTACTAGCGCCTGGGGGCGCGAGCGGAGGGGCTCTAGCGCCCCCTCTAGCGCCCCACACCCCTCAGTCTTATCATATAATAAATATTTGCATTTTCAAGGATCAGGGTACTCGGGTCGAGAAGTCGACCTTGAACAATATAACCCTGAGCAGTGTAGGTTTGCAAGTGAGATTCTCTGACATTCAAAAAAGATATTAACAATAAACTAGAACTGGTGTTAATGCTCATTAAGTATAGCGATGGAAAAGACCCCGGCGGGAATTGTCTAGATTAGGCCATTAGGGAACTCAATGAATGTACTGAATTTCTAAAGTATTTGGTAATAAGTGTGGATGAAGACAAATGGATCTAGGCAGGTAATTACATCGGTTGCTTTTCAGTTCATGACTCCATTAGACCATGTGTAATGAATGTAGTCTTTATATAGGCGTTTTGCGTCATGTGACGCCACATCACTACAGTGACTTTTTGGCTAAAGGGGTGTGGTGAATGAAACCCTTCAGACCATTACATCATTATTATTTTATTACCATTTTTTATATAAAAAAACAAATAAAAAGCCCACCAATCACCTTCCATTTCTCCCCCCTCCCTCCAAAGCGTCCCGGGGGACGGTGTTCCTGGCGCTTTTGGGGGCGCCATGGGGGTGGGAAGCGTCCACTACACATGGTCTTATGACTTCTTTAGAACAATATTTTATTACTGATAATTGATCCATTTTTATGCGAAACAAGTTACTTCGACCAAACGTGAACGTCATCGGTTGGTGACTTGAACTGGATAGAATACCTGCATTGGTAGCTTTTTCAAGAAGAAAATTCCTTTGATCTGAATTACTTGTGTAATATGTGGAGAAATGCAAAACATATCATGGTGGTATATAGTGCCTGGCAATTCATTAGCAGTTGGTGTAACGTTCCTTATATCTTTGCCATTACAATACAAAATATTTTGATCCAACACGACCGCATTCTTAGCAAATTGAGACATGTGGTTCAAGCAGTTTGTTTACTCACGTAAGCAAGGAATTACATCATTTTCAATAACACACCCATTTCAATTGTCATGATCATCGAGGAGATCAAGTCGCACGGGTTTTATAGGTGAAGAATAGATCATAAAGTATTTCGTTGGATTGGTCCCGTTTGTGTAATTTTGATTTAGATAGCACCTAGTAATCTAGTATTGTCAATATTTGTCTTATTAATTCCAGGTGATGTACTTGATCTCTCTAGTTAGCTACTTGCTATAAGCCCTTTGTTTTAATAAAAGTGTCGTCATTATAAAAAAAAACACAAAATTTCAAAAGCTTGATGCCATAGTGGGATGATATGATGGTGTGGCCGGCTGCAATAGATATACTACGTTTGTGTGCAGTATGTCTTAAATCAAAAAGATTCAACATCTATATTCAAAAAGTTATTTATCTAATAGAGTAATAGGTAATGAAAATATATATATATATATATATATATATATATATATATATATTTTAAAACGGAGCCAATATTCACAAGTTGGTTTGAGAATTCGAAAACAAGCCGAGTTCAAGCTGACCTTAGCTGATCAACTTAGTTTGGAACCGTTTGGATCACCTTCTACTTTTTCATAAATGGAACCGGTTTAATGAAAAGGGATTGTAAATTAATCTGTAGAAAAAATCAAGGCGAAGTTACAATCCTGTAACACAAAATAATGAAATATATTAGTGTAAAAACTCAACATAAAATCTACTTTTGCTTTTTAAATAGCTAATTTATTTTTTCATCGTATTTTATTCTCATGTCTCAAGTGAGACAAGAACTCATAATTATTTAATTGAAGGTCATACATCTTTATCAATAGATCAAACTAATGGTTGTATGAGATTTTCACGTGAAATAATATAAACAAAATAAAGTATTTATTATCACAATATCTACAAAAAAAAAAACACTTGGATCCGCTACTACCACCTTTTCATTTTCTCTTTGCATACCTATCTATAAACATATGTTCACTTGCCAATATTATTTTCTACACCATGTCAATTTCTACACTTTGTACAATTGTACAAACATCTTTTGAGCAGCTAGCAATACGAACTAGTTGCTTTAGATCTTGACATGATTCGGCAACGAGGCGAGCTAGTATCCTTATTTCGGTAGCAATTTCGAAAGCTCCCCTCCGAACTTGTTAGTCTCACTTAATTGATACAAGTTCTTTTAAATGTCAGTTTATTGTATGATTTGCTTAACTTCAGTTGCAGCCTGGTCCAATGGGCTCCTTATAAAACAAAGGCTATAGGCCTTAAAATTTTGAATCTCAAATATTATAATTAATTTTTTATATCTTTTCAGTTTGTTATCAAATTAGCTTGCTCATCTATTTAGTGTCCAGCGGTACTAAATATATCTGATATGAAAGAAAGCTGGTTATAAAGGTTATATATAATTCGTGTCGGGTTGAACCCACGTGTAAACCCCTAAAGGTATCCATGTCTCGAAAATGAGTTAAAAGATGAGGAGCAGCGTGAGAGCGACACATCAGCAAAAACTGGTAGCCTTTTATTGGAAGTTATTATAAATATAGATAAAGAGGATCACGTCGATATGTTGAATCCCATCTGCCTTTGACTCTCCTCCGGTTCTTCGCTATGATGATGTTTTATTTGTTAAGTGTTAACCTTGTTTACTCATAAACTTAATATCTAGTTCTTCACTATGATTATGTTTTATTTGTTAAAATCTTATCATGTTTCATATTTTTTTTTTTGTAAAAACGCTTGTTTTTATCCCGTTAGTTTAAAGTTTATGATGTTGAAATGTGTCTTTATTTCCAAAGAATGATACATTTAAAGAACTTTACTTAACCGTAATAAAACATTACTTCTAAACTTACAAGTACGTCAATACTCTGATAATCAACAAAATCATGCAAATTATGGCTTGTGCTGGATAAATGGTTTTCAACATGCTATAGTAGAAAACGACTAAAAAAATGATTTTATTGTAAAACAAAATATTACATTTAGAGATTTAAACCTTTTATTGGCACAAAATATCTACTTACATTTCAAATGACAAATACTTAAATGAGAATACAAAATCGACCATTTCAATAAGTTATACTGATATATTACATAATTTATAACTCTTATAAAAAAATAAAGTGATAATAGCCAATAAACATTTAATCGGTATCTTCAATAAAAATGTTTTTCGTATTGGTATTCCCAAGTCAAGACTTATAGGAGGTCACCCATCCGAGCATGCTTAATTGTAAAGTTCTTTTATCATTCACTAGCAATAAACCCAAAACACATTGGTGATTTAAGAGGTGGACATTTACTTATGAACAAATAATTTCTTATGTTCACGGCCGATTTGGGATTCGCCTGGGGTATAACAAATGTGAAAATTTCCGTCTAGTAAGTAATAAAAGTCCAACGTGATGTGCGCATTATTTAAAATTAATCAAGAAGCTTTGTTTTTGGGCCGTTTATAAACTAGGGTTAAACAAAGACAATCAAATAAGGGACCCGGTAAAAATTTACATAACCAATTATTCAGTTTCAGGCTTTAAAAATTATTGATGGTTCGGTATTGGTCAGAAATTCCATATTGACCTATACAACCAAACCAATGTGTCAAGTTTTGGTTATTAACCAAAAAGCGAACCGGAAATAGTTTACACAAACCACCATATAAACAAAACCGACCAGTTTCCTAAAACCAAAATTTCAGTTTTGATTTGGTAAAAGCCCAAAATCAACCCATACACATTTATCTTCAAATGCGACCTTGGACCAAAATTGACTATATTTGATATAGCTTAACTTAATGTATCATTTGGTCCAAGGTTGCATCTTTAGTGAAATACAAAACAAACTTAGAATATATGAAATGCATTTTTAGTTAATACTCAATGATATATTAAGTTAAGCTATATTTGATAGTGAAATACAAAACAAAATTAGAATATATGATTATTTTGAATAACAATATTAACATGTAAATTAGAAATGGAATGAATATGGTAACCGGTAAGAACAAAAGTGTTGTAACTTCTGGGCTCTGGCTATTTAGGTCCGGCCCATCAATTCATTAAAAGGGTGAAATTTTGAAATTATTTTTTATTCTTTGCTTTTGGGCTCATAGACCAACTAAATACAAGTATCCGTATCAGCCCATTCTATCATCATGTTTCTTCTAGTTATTTTATTATATGATCAATTTAGCAATTTTATATAATTTAATTGTGATGAATGAAATAAGAAGCAAATAGAACAGAAACAGAAAATGCCAAGGTCTATAATTTTTAAAAATAAATTAAAAAAAAAAAAACATAACAAGAAATTGTATTTCTTGAATAGAACAAAAAAAACAAGAAATTTGAGGGAATATCACTCATAACTTGAAACACAAGAGATTAGCAATATAACAAAAGTGTTCCTTCAAGTTTTGAAATATTTCAATCAAGGGAAAAAAAACTTCTATGGTCTTCCCTTTCCATCCTCTATCAAACAAGTATCTCACACTAGAAAATGATATTTTCAACCTAACAAGGCTAACATCAATTTGTTTTAACCTTTAAGCATGTGTTATCTCCAATGAAAACTCTTTTGGAAGATCCAACATTGTTTTGATGACCCAACATCATCCCTAATTTTCAGTACTTCCGATTCTACATCATCATGTTGATTAGTAAACAAAATATCAGCTATGGATACTCGGTTCTGGCACAAATTACTCATAGATATAGATCTTCTGACCTCTCTTTCATCTTCCTCTTCT
The DNA here is from genome assembly GCF_021521415.1 of Bidens hawaiensis. Classification (NCBI taxonomy): domain Eukaryota; kingdom Viridiplantae; phylum Streptophyta; class Magnoliopsida; order Asterales; family Asteraceae; genus Bidens; species Bidens hawaiensis. The sequence continues at coordinate 834,637 of NW_027491617.1, read as the reverse complement.
CTAATATCAATTATTTCATCTTGTCTTCCCAAGTCACTAGGAACCCTCCTTGACACAACCATGTTGGGTCGATGTGGTGGTGGTGGTGGTGGTGGTGGCGGCGGCGGCGGAGGTGGGGGAGGTGGAGGTAGCATATGTAACATGTCATTGTCACAACCTACATTGGCTCTGCACAATGGACAATTTGAATTATTTTTAAGCCAAGTATCAATGCAATAAACATGAAAGGCATGACTACATTTTGGCAAAACTCTAAGCTTCTCATCTTCATGAAATTCTCCTAAACAAACCGGACAATCCGTACCCGAAATCAGGCTACCACCTTTTTGGTACTTGCAAACCATAATCGAATCAATTGTAACCTCATCCAAACCCTTACCTTGAACATGCCAAGGCCCGAGATAAAAAGGTTCATCATCGATGTTTAAATCATCATCATCCATTTCCAAATCCGGGGTTTCTTGATTCTGAACCCTTCTGTGTCTAAAAGATTCAGACGATTCATTATTCACGCTACACAATCTAGATATTATAACATAGTAACTAACCAAAAGGCACACGCTCCCTAAGACACCAATGAACGTGATCACAAGAGGCGAGAGCACAGTCCCACCTGAATCGCCATCTGAAAACCCTGCAGGTGGTGGAGGAGATGCTAGAGCGGCAAAGTTACACCATTGGGGACAATATAAGCTACAGATATTTTGAGAACAATCTTGATTGTTAATACTAGGGACCCATGTTGTTGGACTATCCAAAGAACCCATATTTGACAAACTTTGAATCAACAAATACTTGTTTACAAGTAAACACTAATTAAGAGAATACCATGCAAACAAAGAACTTCATGATACTTTGAACTCCTTTAACTATGGAGAAACAAGGCATAACATAAGTGATCAAAATCTTGATCATAAGTTAGATTGGAGTCTCACTTCTGCCATTTAAAAACAAAAGAAAAGAGAGAAGAAAAAGATTGAAATATCAATGAAGACATGCTTGGTTGGAAAGTAGATTAAAGCAAATAAACATGTGCTTTTGATGTGGGGATATATGGAGGTGATTTTTCCCTTCAAGTTAATTCTCTTTTACTTTTCTTATAGTTCTTCTTTTTGTCTTAAATTTTATAATCTTGATACAAAATAAATGTCTATATGTTGATTAAAGTTGGTGTTTTTGTGAGACATGTTGGTGGGGTATCTATCAAAGCAACTTGTTACTTTCACTTGTTAAATAGAACTTTGTTACAGAAAATGTGATTAGGGGATATATGTTATAAATAATTTAATGAATGATAAGTACTTGTTAATTAGAAAATATATATATATACGATTAGAATAACCTAAAGGCCTTCATTCCGAATTTCGTATGTATTTTAGTTTATCTGACATGATTAAAATAACTAATATGATCTAAAAAGTTATTCTTTTTTTTCTATGGCAAATTTAACGCTCTAACTCTAGTTCACATATTCTTTGATAACTATCTAACTATAACCCGTAAAGACAAACCATTATCCAACACCTTGGTAATGACAACATATGATTTGAAAAGTTGTATAGGATGTGTTCCAAGAACACTAACGGTTAATGCCCCTTAAGGGTATTTTTCGTCACATCATCATCACGTTTTTAGCCAAAAATTTGTGTAGTTGATATTGCTCATTCAATCAATACAATTCCAAGTCGCATATGACTTTATTGTAGAAACACTCATGCCCCTAATCCCCTGTAATGTACAAAGGGTGGTTTAGGTGCTTTATCGTCCCTGTAATTTCTTAATAATGCTTCATTATGAATGATCTATGATAAGGTAATAAAGTAATAGAACCATATCAACTAAGCTTCTTGACTCTAATTTGGAAAAATAAATATAGTTAGCAACAAAATAAAAATTACATTACCAAAAATAGAAGTGAAGAAAGGTTAGTCTAATACAGTACCATTTGCAAGAATAAAATCTCTTAACAATATACATTAACAAAAAAGAGAAGTAACAAAAGAAAATAATCTTAAAATGATATGAGACAGCAAAATTAACAAATTGTCTCATTTATATTAAACTGTATCAAACAAATAATAATAATAAATCATACTTTTACTGATATTAGCCTTCATGCAACTTTTTGGCTGATGGGCATTTTATAATACAAATTAATATTTTTTTTAATATTAGACATCATATATTAAGGTTATAAATGTAATAAATTTTATTTTAAAGAGCTAATTAATAACAAATTTGACATAAAATGTTATCATTGTCTTCTATTTTGATGGAATCACTATCTTACATATTATTAACTGAATTTAAAACCGTCCAACTAATCTTATAAGAACCTGAACCTATATATATTCTCCTTTTGAAGATTTGAAACTATTTTATTGAATCCGATACCGTTTGACAAATGTATATATGGTTGGATAAGAAAAAGAAACACACACATTTTTAATATAAAAAAGAATAAATCTTTCATTTATAAGAAGAAATAAGATTTTCTAGGCTTTATAATTAATAGAATTACAAATGAGATAAAAACATCAATTGCGTTTTCAAAGGTTGTGGATTCAACCCTGTGGTTTTTCTGCTAATTAAGTTTGAAAAGAACTTATTAACTTGTCAGTTTTTCAAAAAGTCACTTTGAAATGTAAGGATTTGAGGCTTTTTGAAAACAGTTTTTTAACCATTTCAAAATGTTAAAATTAGAGTCAGTTTTGTGTTTTTCCAAAACCTTTTTAACTTATTAACTTTTTAAAAATCAATAAGTTGTTTTCAAACTCAAATATCTCAGACATGCTCTAAGATGAAATTTACGAGTAATTTAGAGAGTGTCTGAGCATCGAATTCCAGTTAAACAAAAAAAGTCATAATATTCCCTTATAATAATGACTTTGTATAATCATAAACCCCAACCCAAATGGTCGGCGTGAGACAATCAAAGACTTCAATTTTAAAATACAGAGGTCGTAGGGGAGATGATCAAATGGGAAAGTGATCTGTCAATGATCCAAAGAACGTTAAAAAAAGTTATATAGTTGACTCTTATAGCTTACAGTATTTTGTTTTGGGGTTGAACTTATTTTCAAATTGAATCATTATATTGAAGGGTTAGGCTAAATGTACCCCTCCTAGTTGCTTGTCATACCCCCCCTGGAAAAACCAACTTTAATATTTCCCCTTGAAATTATATAATTACCAAATTAGCACAAAAACAAGGATTTCATATTTTTTTACAAGTTGCGTTTTTTTTTATGAATTCGAGTTTAGGGTTTAGGTTTTTGGGTTTAGGGTTTAGGTTTCGGGTTTAGGGTTCGGGTTTAGGGTTTAGGGTCCGGGTTTAGGGTTTAGGTTTTCAGGTTTCGAGTTTAGGGTTTAGGGTTCGGGTTTAGGGTTTTAGGTTTTTGAGTTTCGGGTTTATTTTGTAAAAGATAAAGAGGTAAAATAAGGATATTATAAATATATATACTATTAAAATTAAAAAATATATATTATAAATATTTACAATATTAATACTAAAAAAATAAATTAATAGTAATACTTGATAGTTTTTAATTTGATATATGTAGTGAAGATTATTAAGTGAAAAATATGTTGAATTGGACTAATATGTATATAAACAATATTAAAGGGTAATAGTAATTTATCTAATATGTTAAGGGGGGTGTATATTAATAAAAATGATGTAAAGGGAGGTATGTTTAACAGCACCCTATATTAAATCATAATGGAGGATGAGAATATAAGTGTGGCATAATTATGAGATGCTAATATTTACTATGAGAGAAGATTATATAATTTAAGCAAATAGATCTATGTAATGATGCTATTGTGTGGTTCCAGCATATCGTGTGATAATAAGCATATATTCTCAATTTAAAATTATGATATCTTTATTTATACAAACAAATACATGCACTTAATCATCTTGTATAGAGGTATCATTTATTTTTAAGAAAACATCACAAAATAATAATCAACTCTTAAAATTGTTTCAATTAGGTCAATTTTAAATCATTTAATTGGAACATTTTAAAATATGAGTGTCATTTATAAAGTTGATTAGTGTTCTGCATATTGCATGTTTATTTTAGCCATCATTTTAACCCCCAACAAATCTTTTAAACGAGAAAGAACAAAAGTCTTAATTAAACAAAAATAAACATGTGTAATTAGAAGTGTTTTTTTACGTGTACAAATCAAAAATTAAAAAATATGTTAGGTGCTCGTTCAATGTCAAAGGAAACACGGTGTCAAAAAAGGTTAAAGAAAATATTCGGTGGAAGTTGACTTGGTCAACAGAATCGATATTTGAGTGAATTACAAATTTTTTAACAGCAAATTATAATAAATCAATTAATATATGAATTGGTTTCAATTTTCGATTTCTATCCAACCTTGTCTTTGTATTCCCGAGTTTAATTAACAAGAGGAAAAGAAAAAGAAAGAGAACTGAGAAGACAAAAGCAACAAATGAATGAAAAAATATATGATTAACAAGATAAAGATTTTATGTGCTTACGGTCTTTTTTTCTCTAAAATAACCTTTAATTAGAAAAAAATACTTTTTCATTTTCTCTCGGTTTGTTTCTAAAAAAAACTGTAGAACACAAATGTTTCAGATCTTGTTTTAAGTCCTTTCATTTTCATCGCTAAATTAGACTCACGAACACAGCTAACTTCACTTATGCAATGTAATTTTTACATTGCTAATTATAAATCATTTTCTATAGTAGTTAATTTTATTTATTAAGCTATTAGTTGTATGTATAAACTTACAATTATATATTATGCCGATTTATATGTGTTAAATAAATACGTATAAAAAAATATATAAACTGTGTTAAATCAAGTATATGGTCGAGCCTTGCAAACCGTATACCATTTTCTTCTATAATTTTTGTCTCAGATCTATAAACTCAAAAATCTAGAAATCAAAATATAAAAATCCTTTAAAGTTCAACCTTCTATACTCTTCTTTCAAAAGAGCATTACAGAAACTTTTCTTAAGTTGCTTTTAATTTATTAAGTCATGTACTTTGTTAGGCCTTAAATCATAAACTATTATAATGTTTACATTATAATATGGGATATTGGTTTTTAATACTCTTAATTTTCCCTCATGGGTAGATAACATTCCCAATTTTCGATTTGCCACCCACCACTCCCAATTTTTAATACTCCTAACTTATAATATGGGATATATGTTTAACGTGTTCTTATCAGATACGCTCACATGAATAACTGCTCATTCCTCGGTCTCTTTCTCTTCAACCTCAAAATCACCTAAAAGCATCCTATTATCGGATGCTCCGAAAGCATCCACAATAGGAGGGCTAAAAACATAGACCACGTCAGCTCTACCCACCGTGTCCTAATATTACCCCTTCCCAAACCGAAAGCACCTAAAAAATCTCCAAAAACGCACCCTCTTTATCCTACTTACCCTCTCACATAACCCATGTTTAACAATAACGTTTATCCTCTCTATCCTTCACGTCCGCTAAAAAACACCCCGAACTACTCTATTATGGACGCATAACAGGATTTCATCGTTATTGTAATTTTTAGGAACTTTAAATTGTTTTACAATAAACCTTTCAACAAATCCACAACCACCAAAAATCATAACTAATTCTTTTTAAACTTTGATTCCATATGATTAATCACACATAAGCCCAACATAATCTACACATTTGAAAAAAAATGGCATCCCTAATACATAACATAACAAAACCTCTATTGCTTCTTTCACTAGTTACACTCGACCATTTCAACTACAATTCGCCATGTTCTTCAGAAGCGGTTTTGATTTCCTCATTCGGTCCGGAAGTCTCACTAGGCTTTTCACTAATTTTTAAAATAATTGACCTCCCTAGCAATTCCTACAGAAAGAAGCATTCCATTATGAACAAGTTTCCTTTTAGATAAACTATGGTTTTCGTCCATGTGGTTTATATAAATATGCAATTTAAGTCTAATAGTTTCAAATTTGCGATGTTCGTCCATGTGGTTTCATTTCACCTACAATTAAACCCGAATTTATTAACCCCGTTAAGTCTGGTTGTTAAACTCATCAGCCTAACCTTCACGTGAGGGGCAGTTTTGTACTTTTTTCCCAAATACACCCCAGCCCCTCACGTGAGGGGGGCTTGTGAATTATGACTGGGATTTATTTGGGGAGAAAAAGGACGAAAATGCCCCTCACGTGAGGGGCATGCTAATGGCTTTAACGACTAGACTTAACGAGGTTAATGAATTCGGGTTTAATTGCAATTGAAATGAAAGCACAAGAACGAAAATCGCAAATTTGAAACTAGTGGACTAAAACCGCAGATTTGGATGAACCACATGACGAAAACCGCAGTTCACTTTTTCTTTTATTAATAATTAATAACAATGTCTGAAACTCATGTATTACACGGGTTAAATATATCCAACATGTTGTAAACCAGCATATTCTATGAAGACTTCCTTTGGTGAAATAAAAAACAATGAAAATTTAAGAATTATAAAGTTATATACTACAATATAATATAATTAAATCTTCGGATTATTCAGTAAGTTTTAACAAAATATTAAAAATAAATTGTAGATATTTTAATATCTAAAATCATTATCATTCAATAGAAGAGAGAGGTAGAAAATAAAAATCGAGACTTCACCAGAAGTCAACACGTGGCAACCCAGATTACGTATTTATTATGATTAAAGAAAAGAAATTATTAAAATCAAATGGTTACCTTCCCATTCAAGGTCAATACCGCAGATTCGGCTTCTTGTTTTGAACCAAACGAGACAAACCCGTATCCAGCCGAGCTTCCTGACGGGCTAAAAACAACTCTGGTGGAAACAGGATTGAAATCTACAAAGAATTGTTTAAGATTTGAAGCTCTAACTTTCCATGCGAGATTTGACACGAACAACTTATGGCAGGTCTCGCTCGAGTGTGGACCGGGAGATCGAGGTGTAGGTTTCTTGAATGTCTTTGCATATTCAATCTTGATAATCCTACCCAAAAGCTCCTGGAAGACATGTAATACAAAAGTTTACTAATATTCTAGTTTGACTTTGGAAGTCAAAATCAAGATTTCCACATAACTCAATTCTGGTTGATGTAAACTCAATTCAATATTACTATCTACACTTGATTCTTGATAATCACACACACACACACACACACATATATATATATATTAAAAAAAGTACAAAAACCAAATTTTTTTATTTTTCATTCCGGTTTCATATATCAAAATTTCTAAACGAGCCGAGCTCGATTTCTAAATGAGCTCGACTCGATTTCTAAATGAGCCGAGCTCAAGCCAGGGTCAGCTCGGCTCGTGGCTCGGTCTTGGCTTGACTCGTTGGCTCGTTTAGATAAAACCCTAAATTTTAATATCTATATATAATAATAGCATACCAAGAAACAAATAAATAAAAATTATACATATATTATGTCACTCGATACCTAAAACCTTATAAAAGGATAACTAAAATAAAACATATAAATATATAAATTCTCTAGTTTATAAATTTTATATAATATGTATGTTAAAATTATAATTTTTGTGTTTTATAAATCAAAATTTGTAAAATAAAAAAAAATTAAAGGAGCCCGGCTCGACGAGCTTGAGCTTTAAACGAGCCGAGCTCGAGCTCGATTTTTCAGCTCGATAAAGAATACGATCCAGCTCGATTAAGTTCGAGCTCGAGTTCGAGCGCACTCTGGCTCGACTCGGCTCGGCTCGTTTACAGCCCTAGGACCGATATCATTACATTTGACAGGCATGTAAAAGAACCGAGCGTTCATGAACTCTTTGGCAAGAAGTTTTTTTTTTTTTTGTCTTTTAATAAACAAACGAGCTTGAACAAAAAAATTTGTTCACTTAATTACACGAACACATGTGTCCTCGCTCATTAATTCCGTTCATATATGTCTGTCTATGTTCATTCGTCTTCATATATGTCTGTCTATGTTTATTCGTCTTTGTTCATCCGTTTAACCCTTTTAAATATGTAATTTTATAGTTTTTAAAAGATAACTAAATATGTTGTAAATTGTTTTTGTTTGTTTAATTATGTTCATTTAAATTTGACTGTTTATGTTCTCTTACATTCTTGAACTGTTCGTTTAGGTTATAAACGAACGAACATGAACATGAACGACCACAAACATGCCCATTTTCTTAATGAACCGACATTAACAAAAAATAGTTTGATTGTATGTTCGTATTCGTTCGGTTCATTTACAGGCCTACGTTTAATCAACTTTAAAAACTCCGTAAAAAATACAACGAAAAACTAAACTTACATGGGAATCAAATTTCTTGATTGCAGCTTGAGCTTCATCTCCAGAAGACATTGTAACAAATGCAAATCCTCTCTTCCCATCCTCTCTCTTTATTATCTATAACCATAAAAAACAAAAATTCATAATAATTCAACCAATTATTAAACACTAAATTACATGTTCTTAATGTGAATAAGCATGGCAATGAGTCGGGTTTGGAACAGGTTTAGGTATCGGGTTACGGGTATATGTCAAAACAGTAATTACAATAAAATAAAGAAAGAAAATCATGTCGGGTATATATATTTAGAACAAAAACAGTATAGATAGTTAGATACTAAAAATAAATAAATAAATAAATAAAACATTTCTCGTATATAATCAAGTAAACGGGTATGTTATCAGGTAATCAGGTTCGGTATACGGGTATAATAATGGTGTGCGTTGTGCGGTTCAGTACGTGTTTCGGCTAAAACCAAACCGAAAACCAAAACTTTGGTTTTTGGAATTTTGAAACCGCTCGGTTTCAGTTTTCGGTTCCGATTCGGTTTTTTCGATCTTTGCCATTTGAGCTTGAAAATTTTAAACGGGTTGGCCGAAAATAAAGAATTTATGTGTAAATAATTTTTTTAATTGTTAATTATTAGACTATTTATTATACACTTGGCCAAAACTTTTTGAGTTACTTATTTACTTAAAATGAAAAATAAAAATATAAAAATCTAGAAATTCTTTTCGGTTGGCTTTTTTCGGTTTTTATTACACATGCAAAACCAAGACCGAACTGCTAGTTTGGTTTTTAAAAAAACTAAAACCAAATCGTCGGTTTTTGTTTCAGTTCGGTTTTATCGGTTTGTATATTTAGGTTTTTTCAGTTTTTATCGGTTTTTTCGGTTTCCTGCGCACCCTGTGAAAATTTAAAAAAACCCGACCCCACTTTCAATCGGGTTCGTGTTTCATTACCATCCCTGTATATAAATTAAACATAAACCTCAACATCTGCTACACTTCCACATTCACCAAAGAACTCTTTAACATCAACAGCAGTGAAAGACCATGGAAGATTAAGAACAAACAGCTTCCTTTTATTATCTTCTTTCTGGGTTTGCTTCAATATTTTAACTTCTTCTTCATCGTCTTCTACTGCTACTGAAACAATATCTTGTTGTGCTGCTAATATTGGAATTTGAATTGGGTGTTTGGATAATATGATTTTGGGGGTTAAAATTGGAATTTTGAGTGAAAGATTTGATTTTGTGTGGAAGTGTAATTTGGGGTTTGATGAAGATGAGATGATGTGGAAGTGTGAGATGTTTAGTGGTTCAAGTGTAGCCATGTTTGTTTGTTTATCTTGTTTGAAAGCTTAGGATAATAAAGGATACTGTTAAACAAGTTGTGTTGTGTACTTGTGTTGTGTTGGATTTGATGTGTTGGGTTGATTGTGACCCAGTTGTCTAAAATGGGCTTTTGAGCTATATGGAAGTGAAAAAAAAAAAAAGAATCCGGTTATTTTTATATCCAGGTTTTCAGTATCCAAACCTATCCGTATGGCACGGATAGTGTATGCATTTCAGTACCAAAACTCATATATGGAACCAATTCCGATTTGTACTCGGTAATACCCAAAAACCGGAGTCTGTTCCATATTCGAAACTAGGTTTTTTCAATACCCGAAATTGGGTTTTTCAAATACCCGATATATAAATGAAATTACCCGAAAAATACCGCAAAAAGTGCAGCCCCTTAAAAAATCCAATCTATACCCGAAGAAACCCAAAAATATGTTTTTTTAAATAACCGGAAATAGGGTTTTAAAATACACGGTTCTATACCCAACCCGAATCTGGTACATAGGGTATGGTTTTTAGAGACAATGCCCGAAACCGGGTATAACCAATACCCGATTTTCCAATACGCAGTCATACCCGAACCCGATTCCATACCCGGAATCATGTATTAGAAAAACCTGATTTGTGCACCTCTATTTTGAAGTGCACAAACCGGTTCGGGTTGATATAGGTTCTGCTTTGTAAAATAAAAAGTCAAAGCTGGTTTATAATCAATTTCTATATAAGTATCCTGACCAGTTATAATTGGGTTTTGGTCGGCTTCGGTTTGGTTCTTATAATACTAGTTTGGGTCTTAGGTTTGGTTCAGTTTTTCCGGTTTCAATGTGCACCTCTACATCTTCGTCGTGACCTTAAATAACGGGTATCATTTAGGGTGACAACAGGACCCAAAATACGATATGTTAATAATTAGGTTTTGGGTTGATGTATCTAGCCCATTTAGAAAATGGTCATGTTCAGATTAACATGTTTAATTAGAAGAGTCATCTCCAGGTTAACATGTTTAACCAATTTAGTTAAACAAGTTAACTTACTAACTTGTTTATGACTCGTTTAACTTACTTTTAACAGCTCACTGCTCACCAACCCCTACTAAATAAACAAGTTGAAGAATCTAATTACATCATCGCTTAGGCAAGTTGGGCCCCAAGCCCTTCTACATGTATAATTAATACTTTAATAGTAATACTAATAGACAACATGAATATTCTATGGTTTTTATAAAAATATACCATAAACTTAATTAAACTATTGATTCAATATTTCACAGGGTCAGAAACGGTACTAACGTAATTTACTCCGAACAAAATATGAACTATAAGTGTATAACAATAATTCATTTAAAACACGTGATGATAATTTATTTGCAGACGCTGTACTAAGTTACAACGTTATATGTTTAGAACAATACATTACACTAATGTAGGTATGATATCCATAGATGAGGCGGTCTTGAATTGTCGCAACATAAAATGGATGAACACCTAAACTAGTAAATTGAGGCTCACAAGGAAGAGATGTCAATCAACATAGTTTCATTGTTGTATGTTCTAAGGCAACAATGTGTTACCCGTCTTTATGCCAGAATAAACAACATTGTGGTGCTTCCTACACCACCAACTAATAAGATTTTCACAAGATAAGCATGGTATCTTGTAGTAAATCTCCTATCACAAGGGTAAACAACTCAATTATTATCAGTATGGACAAAAGAAAAAAAACAATTATCAGTATGGACAAAAGAAAAAAAACATCTGATAGTTGAATCTACAAACTATAAGTAGATATGCCACGTAAATTAGATTGGCGACAATACATTGATCACCAAAGGGGCACAATGTCGTGGAAAGATGAAGCGGTGCTGGATGAGGGATGGATCAATATTGTCAATAACAATGGTCTGTCCCTCTAGGTACAAGACTCACTCCCTAATCAGGGAAGACATCTCGAGCCAAATGCTAAAACGCACATATTGTTTGAAAATTGTAGCATTCCAAAAATCATTTTTATGAAAATTTGTTTTACATGATACTTAAATTGACTTAAAATCCTACATGTTCTTTGCCACATGATACTTTGCTGGCATGTTGCTTGCCATATTCAGTTTTTCCGTCTTTCATCGTGATTTTACTCACATAAACGCTTTGGTTAAGACGTCTATCAAATTTGTCCGGCTTATCCGGAAAATACCCCTATAGGTAAAACATTTTATTAACAAGGTTACAAAACATATATAGTTTGTATTAGTATATTTTAATTTATTATTAAAAAATATTTTTTTAAGATAGTTGAATTCGATTTTAGAATATGCTATAACACTCTATATGATTGACCTCTGGTGAGTTTATTATTATATATAATAATTTGAAACTTTGGTGCCGCAAAGTCATTGGATCACTTTACGGTACCTTATTGGTGGTATTTGTTTTTTAAATTTTATTTCAAATTCGTAACGCACGTAACAAAAATTGATCGAAAACCTATTTTGTTAATGTTTTATTTTAGTTATGGTAATCGTAACAAACATGACGGAAACCGACTAGATTCGCATAAATTCGCCGTGTTTCGTTTTAGTTTTAGTACCATAGCAAATGTATCGAGAACCAACTGAATGCTAAGTTTTTTCAGTTCCGGTGTCGTAACAAACGTGACGGAAACCGACCGAATTCGCATAGACTGACAGCTTCAACGCCTGGGATCGATAACGGCTGGGTCCTACCAACAATCGAGTATCGACCGACTCCACCCCATTGGTCCACCTCAAGATTTTATTTTGTTTTTGTATAGTTCAGTTTAATAACACACGTAACCGAAACCAACTGTATCCGTATCGAATTACCGTCTCAACGCTTGAGACTGACAATACTTGAGTTTTACCACAACCCGAATTTTATCGACCTGTTGCACCGGGTAAAATACTAGTTAACAATAAAAGAAAAAAAGAAGAAAAAAACTATATGAGTTGGATAGATGTAGACTTTTTTCTTAATTTATGTAGCATCAATGTCGTATCCTTAGCACACATATTTTTAGTTAGAAAGAGCGATTATTTTTTTATAACTTTAATCACACACATTTTATATATTCCATTAATGGACATTATGTCATATAACTTTAATAGTTCCAAAAACTATTGTTAAAACTTCTCATATTAAAAATAAGGTTTCAGTATATGTCAAGAACATATATCTTGTGAATATAACTTTGTGTCCCGTGACTGAGACATATCGGCTATGATTAACCGGTTACCAATAACAATCTATACGTCGAATCTCCATGTCAAACTCGAAAAAAATCATATTAGAGTAAAAGTACTAGATGAGTTGTATGTTTACATACCATACTAAAAATGATTATTTTTATTGTTGTCTAGTTGATAAATACAAAAACGGTTTATACTTTATACCTTTGAGGCTTTGATGTTACCTTCTCATGTTCTATTCTTGAGCATGATTGTGATATACAACACTTACAACTAGATGGTTCCAAATTACTTCCTATGACTCGTTGCCATATCATTAACTAGATGTGACAACATCCATCTAGTCAGACCCCACAACCTTCACTTGTCCATTATTATTAAGTTTATTCCATGTTGAAAGGAAGAGAACGACCACCGAAGTATAACAATGAAACTCGAACCCAATTAAAAGCTCGAAACTTGAAACATTGGAATCAGTAATATCAAACGGGTTTGAATTACGTTGGAAAATTTCATGGGTTTCGGATGGGCATGAGATTTGTAATATGCCCAGTTACTTAACCTGATTAACCAATAACCAGCCCTGCTTATCCTATTATATACCAAGTAGCCCAATATATACCATACCTTATAAATTATTATTTATTTTTTGTTTTTTGTGAAATTGTATTATTTATTTATTCAGGTAGAATTTGATGTATTATATGAAACTTGGACCATTACTTATTCGTTAAGGTCTCATGTTCGAAACATGATTCAATGGGGTTTTCTCACAGTCGTGGGTTTTCTCTTTGATGGTGTTCTTGGGTGAGTCAGTACTGAAGCGTCAAAATCAGTATGGACGACTGACATCTCGTCTCAGAAAGCCTCATTCAAGTATTGGTGGTGGATCCAAACGCTATTAAAAAAACTTATTAGTCAAAACTTGTTTATAACAATAACAATGATTTGTTATAATTGATTAGTTAATGACAACATGACAATCATTTTTTATAATCAATTAATAGTTACTTACCCGATAAAATTAACCTAGCTATAAATTGTCAAACCCGATAGATACCTGGTGAGTTTTCGATCAGGTATACTAAAATTCAAGGGTTTGCTTGATACACTACACACTCAATGTGTTCCGAATAAACTTTACTAACTGGGTATAAGTTTAAAAATACCTACACTCGTCTCATACCTGACACATTTCCATCCTAGATCGAAGTGAATGATTCACCCATCACCACAATTGCTGATTACATCAAACAAAGACACGTCACTTTCTCTCAACCAATCACAACCCGACACCTCCTACCCCACTTCATCCCTACACCGATGTTAGCCTTTTTATTTTCTTCCCACCATTCCCATCATATGGCCCACCCTCTTTAAACACACTTGTACTCATGCATCACTATTAGTACATTCATTTAATTTATTCTTTAGCCCTTTGAAACTAACACATAACTGATAACTGTCACTAGAAGGTCCAGGCTCCAAAAGACATGATTTGGTCTTTAATCAGAACTTTCTATGAACTTATTAACATAAAGTTTATTTTATAAATAAACGAACAATAATAAACACGAATATATATCGCGTTTGTTCAATATATGTTGAACATTCTAGCGTTCATTTATTTAATGGTTTTCTTTATGCCCGCATATTCATTAAAGGTTTTTTTTTGATAAATTTTAGTTTTTATTTTCATTTTTTACCCTTTACATATTTAAACAAGAAAATACAAATCCTTAAATATTAATGACATTAGTTTATGTCCGTTTACATAATTAGAACGAACTTGAACAATTTACTTTCCTCAACAAAAAATACTAGCACAAAATTCTGTGTTGTTGTATGTTCGTGAACCAACCTTTTGTCTAATAAAATCTAAATAAACGATCGTTTTACATAAATAATGCCAATGTCTCTCTCGGGTCGATTTCATTTCCAACCCTACCTACACATAATGCACAATAAAAGTTGTACATATTGCAATGGAAACCAATCAAACCAAACAATCATGTAATAATTTACAAACACAAGTGCACAAGTACAATTTATTGTCAAACAAAAAACATAATTACATTCTCCACAAATATAACCAAAGTAATCCACATTTTTGGAAGATTTATTTCTTTATTCTCCTACATCTAAAACCACTAAAAAAGAAAGAAAAAAAAGCTTACCCTCTACACATTTTCCACATTGTCTTATTTTGTATATATTTTATTTCCACTTTGACCCTTCTATTTCATGACTATTACTATCAAGTGCAAACTTTGTACAAACAATATCTAAACCACAAATTCCCTCTAGGAAATAATTAGGGACCTTTGGGTAATTAGGTAAAAGTTTAGGGGGTTGACTGACTGTTTTAGTATTCTATAATGAGTACACCCATTGGGGCTCTATGAGGTATGCCCTTTCTCCTCTTGGCCGCCCTGAAGCTGGCGGCCACTGGCGGTGGGGTTGACGGCGTGAAGCTGTTGACTCGGCCGTGACGCTTTCTTCGAGAACCTCCGTGGCGGCTGCTACTACTGCTATAAGAATCCTCTGAATCGGAGATGGCCATCTTTCTCTTTCTTACGAAATTCTTCGATGTTCCAACAATCTGCGCCGATAACAAAAACTAAGGGTGAGGAACCATTAATCAAAACTAATTGAAAACTGGTTATCGGTTTCTTCAGCACCATCGGTTAATTGAATTAACCAAATTGAATAATTCATATTTTTATATACTTTTAGTTCTTATACCTCCATTTCATGTATTTCAATGCAACAATTTTAGCTCAAGCTTGGTTTTGGTTATTTGCTAAAATTAATTGGACTAAACCGAAAACCGAAAAACTATCTGAATTAACAAAAATGATATCGGTTCGATGTATGATGTATGATTTTTCAATAGTCAAATTTCAGTTTTCAGTTTCGGTGGAGTTTAATAACCAAAATGACCGATAAACTAACCGACTATGTTAACCGAACTAATTTCGGTTATCGGTTTCAGTGGACGATCTTGAAAAAATCGTACTTCGGTTTTCGGTTTGGTGGGGTGGAATAACCGAACCGAAAACTGACAAACTAACTGAATTAACCAAACTTATTTCGGTTATTGGTTTCGGTGTACAATTTGAAAAAACAAATTTTTGGTTTTCGGTTTCAGAGAGTGGAATAACCAAACCGAAAACCGACAAACTAACCAGATTAACCAAACCAAATTCTGTTATCAGTCTCGATGGATGATTTTCAAAAGCCGAATTTCGGTTTAGGTGTAATGGAATAACCAAACCGGAATAACCGAACCGATATATACCCACCCATAACAACAAGATTCAATATCAGACAAAATTATTAAACAAAACTAATTTGAATATTTCATCAAACAGATTAATAAAAATAAAAACCCAATAAAACAAAATAATAATAATAATAAAAAGTAGACAAGTGATTCCGATAGCCGAAAACTACGGCCAGTGGCCACCATTGACATAACAACACGCATCAATATAAAGTCAACTAAGGAAACGATGGCGTATTGAACATTATTATTATTATTATTATTATTATTATTATTATTATTATTATTTTTAAAAAAAATTAAATGACGTAATGAAATAATAATAATAATAATAATAACAACAACATTAACCTGACAACCAAGTGAGCAGAATCTGAAGGAATCAAGAAGACTTCGTTCACAAACTTCACAGGTACTGGTCACCCCTTTACCCGGCTTCGGCTGCGGCCGTTCGTTCAAGAACACGACTTTCGCACTGTTGATTACGTACGTCTGGACCGAACTAATGTCCAGGTGTTTCTGAATCTCGGATACCCGAATTACATCGTGGTATGATGACCTCCGTATCTGCAAATTAAACAAAAACATGTTAAATTTAGTGTTGCAGGAGTCGCTAGACTCACAAGTCGTAGTTGGACACATAAAATATAAAGAAAACTAATTATTAGATATTAATTATATATATATATATATATATATATATATATGTCAAAATAAATAGAATTCATCTAAAAAATCTAAAAATAAACGTACTTCAAAATGATACATGTTTAAATTTCGGACTTCAAATGCTAAAGTATTAAAAAATAAGCTTAATTTAATTAACTGCTAAACTAAAAAAAATCTTACAATAAAGTAACAGGTAAACGGGCAACCAAGCTGCGCCACAGCCATATTTAAATAGCAAATCCGATTATACTAAAAATGATAAATTCATTTCGTTTTGACTAAGTTCGGCTTGGTAAATATAATTGTATATTTAACTTTTGACTGAGTAGTCCGATTTTGACCAAGGTCGGCTTGGTAAAGATCCAATGACCGATTACTTGGCTTGGAATCCGACTTTTACAACACTAAATAAATAACAAAATATTGGTAGAATGAGGAATCAAGATTAATAATAATAATAATAATAATAATATACACCTGAATGGGGCGGTGATCTTTGTGTTGATTGACACAAGTGGAACAAAGAGGGCCATTGATGCAGTCCAAGCAGTACATATTGCATTCGGATTTGTGCGAATCAGCGTGTAATTTGCATTGAATAAAGAAGCGTTCAAGAAGTAGAGGCTTCAACCATGGCGGCCACTTTTGTTCTTCTTCATCAGGTCCACCAGCACCCTACATTATTATTAATAATAATAATATTACATACTCAACTTCGAGCATCCGATATCTTATTCATTTTAGCTCTGTTTTGGACGCGGTTTGGTTCATTGTGAAGCTGTTACAACATAGAACATGAATGATATAATTAGCATTTATATATACTTACCATAATCCTGCGGTTTTTGGGTTTGATTTCCCGGACAAGGGTGGTTTCTTGATGATCAATCGCCAGTTTGACGGGTTGAGAAGAGTAGTTGTGTTTGTTTGAAGGAGAAAATAGAAATAGAATTATAGAGTATAGAAAGTGGGTGGGTAGGTGGTCGTTCTTATCTGCTCACACAATTAATGTAAATGAACGAATTACGAGGTTAATACCAAACCCGAACATACTTGGAACCGGTACAAGGAATCCACATGTGAAACCGAAACCTTGGATTTGAACCCGTGGGTGTTCGTGAATCTTTATAGGTTTTTTAAATTTTTAACGGATAAAATTACTCGTATATATAGGTTAATACGTATCGTCTCTCACTGAAAAGCAAAACTTTGGTATTGGCTTTCGATTCATCATTTAATATTATATCATATCGTGCCGACTAGACTTTGGATCATGCTAAGCACATACCTGTGAGCCACATTCTCAAACATTCCTCTCCAATTTGCCTGTTAGCGCCCGTGAGTGGGATCGTGTTCGCCTGTTCATGCCCCCTCGTCGCTGATGCCTGTTGCGGTGTTCACGAGTAATGTGGCACAAATTCACAGTTTGCGCTCCGTTGGTCTTGCCGCAATAGACAATATAAGTGAACTGTTGTTAAACTATGTCTTATTCGTGGTTTTATTACCGTAGATACGACTATACACGTTTGCTAAAATGTACCGAGTATCAGGTATATCTAGGGATATTCGTTACACTTGTTACCAAGGCACTACCAGGTAGGGATGAGCATGGCCGAAAATCCCGATCCCGAATTTCGCTAATTCTTGGAACCGGTAACGAAATATTCGGTTCGGTACCGGTACCGGGATTATACCGGTACCAAAGGTAAAAAAATCGAGAAACACCGGTACCGGTACCGTACCGATCCCGAAACTTAAAACTTTGGTACCGATTCGGTACCGACGGTACCAAATCGGTACCGGTGGTACCGTTTTGCTCATCCCTACTACCAGGTTAGGTTATTAGCCTCAACTAAAGTACAAGGATATAATTTATATTTATTGGTATAATAGAAAAGTAACAAGTAACATTAAATTTTAACAATTTATTAAGCTTACTAGGCATGATAATAAATTTTTACTATGTTACACAATATAGTAATATAAACATTGTTAAATAATAAAATTTACAATACAATGTAACGTTGCTTTGTTTTTGGAGTTTATGTTTTTCTAGTTTTCTAGCAAGGTACATAATATAGTTGTGTCTCTTTTTCAAGTTTCAACTTGTATATGTAAGAGTATTAATCAAATAAAAAAACAAAAAATAAAAACTAAATAAAAAATAAATAAAATTCAAATGATTAAACTATGACACTTTGATGATGGCATAGAATATTAGTTAGATAGCATCATTGAATTTTGATAATGAAAAAATAACTAGTAATAAATATTAAAATGTCTAATAATTATGCATAAAATTATGTACTTATTATTTTATTTGTACAAAAGGTATGTGTTTTAGTTTCTATTAAACAATAATATGGTGTGGTGAGTTGGATCATTCTTAGCATGAATTGTTAATTACAAGGATGAGGTGGCTTCGAGATTCCCTTCAAAAGGCTTTGTTGCCACATTATTGTTGAGGGTATTTCATTGCAACCTAAGAAAAATAATTAAAGTATCGTATTTTAAAAATATAGTTGTAAACTTGGGTATATTTGTATATTTAACTATTTTTTTTACAATAATAGAAAATAATGATTTTATAAATGTTAATGGTAGTATGGTACATTAACTTATGCCAAAAAGTTAAGATGATGTCAAATAAGGAATCCCAAACATCCCATAACATAGGCATATTTAAGATCAACATGACCCTATGTAAATATATTTGTTATAAATCAGTTGTATGTGGATTATAATCATGTTTGCGAGTTTAAAGAATCGCTCAACCTATCGATATAAAATTAAAAAAAAGTCATATTAACTTTAAATGGGTCGACATGTCTATCCAATTTGATTTTAGTAGATACTAAATTAACCCGTTTATTAAATAAGTTCAACAAATCCACTCAAATATAACATGTTTATTAATGACTAAACCAATCATATGTGAAGATAATTTAACATTTTAAAAATGGTTTTTAATTGTATAATACAGGGAAAAAACATCATAAAATGGTTTTATTATTGAAAGTCTCCCCAAATTAGGGAGTTGTTTAGGTAGCACACTTTATTTGTTCAAGCATAATCAAAGTATAACCAAAGTTAGGGAGTTCTTGACCTTATATTAAAAAAAATAGGGGCAACTAAATGTTTTGGTTGAAACACTAGGGTCATGTTTAGTGTTAATTACAATAACTAATGTTCCCATAATGTAAATTACCATTATGTCCTTTAGAAAATGCTTAGAAATATCAACAAAGATCCACAATATAAGTTTGGTCAACTAAAATGTTATTGCATAGACGCTCAAATCAGATATCAAATCGGCCAACA
Organism: Bidens hawaiensis; assembly: GCF_021521415.1. NCBI lineage: Eukaryota > Viridiplantae > Streptophyta > Magnoliopsida > Asterales > Asteraceae > Bidens > Bidens hawaiensis. Next base: position 814,526 of record NW_027491617.1, on the reverse strand, counting down.
ATCATATGCTAATTTCTTTGGTATATCAACTCATATTTCTTGCATAAAAATGTCATTGTGCGTCTATACGGGACTAAGGCAGTGTTGTAAAAATCCTAGTCGCTAGTCAGGCGGTGGGGTGAGGACTAACGATTAATCGGGATTGGTCGGGATTAATCGGATCGGACTTTAATTTATAATTTTTAGTTTTATATATACATGCACACATTTTTATGTGTAATTTTCAGTTTTATACATACACAAACATATTTTGGTTGGGATCTCGCTTGAAACCAGGGTTTCCGAAAACCGTTGTTTTTGGTCGGAATCTTGCCGGAAGGCGCCAATTTTGGCATGATTGGAAACCGCTGATTTTGGTCGGATTTTACCATTGACCAATTAATTGGTCGACTAGCCCAAAATTAATCAGTGAAGTGGGGACTAGCGATTAATCGAGGATTAATCAGTGACTAGTCAGAATTTTTACAACACTGGACTAAGGACTAACTTACCAATAATACGAAAAAATTATTAGAAATATAAAATAAGATGGGGTTACTTAAAATTAATAATAACGTGCTTCACACGTCTTTTGCTCTATTCAAATCAGTTCGGTAGTGATTAATTTTGTTTCCACAACCCATATAAGATAATAGTGTTAAAGAACGATTAGACACTACAATTAACAATTTAAGTGATGAACTAAACAACTTGAATAAATTAATGACCAATTGTGATTTGAGAAGCATTTATGAATGAATCAGATTTTATTAAATTAATAAAAAGAAAATTAAACAACTTGTATGCCCTATTTCAACAATTAAAAGTTCAAACATGTGGATACAATTTTGAAGCATACACCTTGTACCCGGGCCCGGTTTCTATGAAAACCTGGTTCATGTTGTACCCGATTGGCATGTACGTGGTTCCGATACGGCCCAAGAACCATTTTGTGCACCTATAATTCCACAGGCGACGGGCCTAAGCTTTTTTCGAAGCTCTAACTAGGAATTGGGCTCGTTAAATTGGGTCTACTTATTTTCACGTTTATTCAACAACTGCCCAAGATTTATTTTTGTGAGAATTAGGTTTATAAATTTGTGCTCTAAAAATATAGACCCAGTAAACTAGACTAATTAGTCAATCATTTATTCATTTAATTAGGCAATGGGCCTCATATTGCTTCTTTTAATGGTTTCCTTGAGTTTGGGCCTCATCGCTTTATTGGGCCTGGATACTTTTCTAATTGGACTACTCAGTTTGATAATATGATCACTCTCATTATCAATTATGCTGCTTTTGTTACTAATTATAATATTTCTCAAATTCTTATAACATGTAACTAAAGTACAACATAAACAATATGGTAGATTAGATTGGTAATAACCAAGTACACATCATCAGGTAAATTAATAAACACACATACAACAAGATTACAAATTGATGCATGCATGCACTTGCTTTCTTGCATCCATCTTATTATTATAGAAAAAAGTCATTTGTCCATTTTGACAATGAATACACAACTCTTGTTCAAGGGATATAGCCACCATGCCCACCACCTTCTCCACCGCCGCTACCACTACCACCTCCATGCTCACCCAAACCGCCGCCTCCTCCACCACCACCTCCTGAACCGCCACCACCACCTCCTCCTGCTCCATTGTATCCACCATATGATCCTCCTGAACCACCACCAGCACCAGCTCCACCTCCACTACCATATCCGCTTCCTCCTGCTCCTCCTACACCAGCACCTCCCCCTCCACCACCACCGTGTCCACCTCCCCCACCTCCACCAGCTCCTCCAGCACCATCGTATCCACCACCAATCCCACCTCCTTTACCACCACCATAACCCCCACCATGTGCTCCACCACCTTCTCCTCCAATGCCACCACTTCCTCCGCTACCACCTCCTCCACCCCCACCTCCAGCTGCTCCACCACCATAACCACCAGCTCCACCATGTCCAGCACCAATCCCACCTCCTTCTCCTCCACCATAACCCCCACCATGTGCTCCACCACCACCTCCTCCAATGCCACCACCTCCTCCACTACCACCACCTCCGTCTCCACCTCCAGCTGCATCCCCACCATAACCACCAGCTCCACCATGTCCATCACCACTCCCACCTCCTTCTCCTCCACCATAACCCCCACCATGAGCTCCTCCTCCGCCACCACCTCCTCCAGTACCACTACCTCCTCCTCCAGCTGCTCCACCACCATAACCATCCGCTCCACCATGTCCTGCGCCACTCCCACCTCCTTCACCCCCACCATAACCTGCACCATCAGCTCCTTCTCCTCCACCACCACCCCCTCCAGTACCACCACCTCCCCCTCCCCCTCCTGCTGCTCCACCACCATAACCACCTGCTCCACCATGCCCTGCACCACTCCCACCTCCTTCACCCCCACCATACCCTGCACCATCCGCTCCTCCTCCAGTACCACCACCTCCTGCAGCTCCACCACCATACCCCTCTCCACCACCTTTTCCAGCACCACCTCCATACCCGCCTCCATGCACTCCTCCTGCCCCATAACCACTACCTCCACCACTACCCCCTCCACCACCACCTCCTCCTACTAAACCACCATGAATGTAAGGAATGCTCTCTTCAACATTGAAGAGAACTCTAGTAGTAGCCACACAAATGCCTAAACCAAATAACACTAACAAAACCACGCTTGATAGTTTGTGAACACCCATATTGAATGAAAGTGAGTGAGTTGTTTGTAATCTTCATGAATTTAGTTGCATATATATAGGCATTGGGTAAGGGTTGGCTTCTAAGAGCAGTACACCAAGTGGGCTCGATCACCACATGAAAAAAAGAGATAAGCTTTAGTGGTCCAGCTCACAAATAGCCCACCAAAGTATGTTTCTTCTTTGTAGTGTGCTTTTGCTGTTTCCCAAATGTGTACTTCCCTATTTCATACTTCATATGTTTTACAACTATTCAAGAAGTATTTTGTTTTAACTAGAGTGTTGTAACTTGTTATAGTACAAATTGTGTAATATATACATCATAATTGATCTACTTTGAGTCGAAGTCTCGAAGAAAACTAGAAAGGCTACCATCTATATGCAAATTTATCTCGCCTAACACGTAAATGATCGTGTGGTTTATGTTAGTAACAATGTTCGTAGTCGTTTTGATATAAAATTTTAAGAACTTTATTTTTAAGAAGATATTATAAGATAAAAATGGATATCCAACTCAATCCACTTTATCCACCCAAACATGGTTTCATGTATTTTATTAACCAATTGGATTAATAGCTAAGTTATTTAAAAGCATGTGATATGGCCTATCTCGATACATATATTTATTTTACTTTAAACAAACATATCATGTACTTTGCTTTGTTTCAGCACCTTGCTGAGTTTGTATTTATACTTGTAAAGCTTGTGGTAATGAAAAATTGTTTTGCTTGTAGATAAAGTTCAATTTATTTCACTTTAAAAACCGAGACAATATCGTGTTGGATATGTTGGTGGATTGGTGAAGTTATTGATGGTATAGTTAAGGTTATATTTTTGAGGGTATACGGGAAGTGCAATTGAACATGGGTCTAAATGGTTAGTGCGTCGAAGTTTTACCATCAATATTAGTTCAAGAGAAAAGGGGTGTCCTTTGATTAACGTGAGGCATGCGTTCGAGTCATGAAAACAGTCTCTTGTAACTCGTAAGAATGTTGGCAAAGATACATTTAGGGGTTTTTAGTGACACCGTCCCAATTTGCTAAAAAAAACCACCAATACACCCCGTATAGAGCTATACGGGGCGTATAGGGGGGGGGGGGGGTGTTTGTCCCTAGTAGGACCCTACATATACTATAGACAAGTCAGCTTGATATCTCGGATTCCACATGGTAGTCTCGAGCATTCAAATCAAATAATCAGTTCATTTTTTACGCTCAAATCACCATTATAAAAAGTTTCTGTTACCATTTCATACAATCAACATCATCACAATATGTTTTCATATTGAGTTCAAATATAATTAGTTATATATTAAAACTTTTAATGCTATACTTTTAATATAATCAAACTTTTATTTAATGTGTAATTTGTCACAATATTGTGTAGGTATATATTAATCTGGTTCTCTATATACATATATACAGCTTAGGCTCTTAGTTAAAAAATAGTGTAGGTAATGTGTTAATTTGATTATCCATAAACATATTACATGTGTAGGCATTTAAAAGTTTGTGTACGTATATGTTGTTTTGGTTTTCCAAATACATATAAACTTTATTGGCCAAAGGATCACAAATCACTTGGTGGACATGTCAAGGACCAAGGTGTGGACCGGTGGTTCTAGATGTGGATGTGGGTGTCATGGTGGTTATATTCCTATAGGAAGTCCATTTAAAAATAGACAATGGCTTCTTGATTTCTATAGTATGATTTGGGATATACAAGACATGGTCATAAAGACCAAATACGTACTTCATTAATCCTAAATTTCTCTTTAAGAATTGTTGCAAGATTGAAAAACAGATTAAAAAAATCATGTCATCCACCATAGCAACTTTCATCTCGTTCGATAATTTTTTTACATTGTTATCAGTTTACCTAGTATACAGAAAAGACTGTTTCTATTTATAAGGGTTATTCAAGGTTTAACACCATCTATGGCATATCATGTTCCACTATATCATCTACAATCTTAATCATGTTTGGGTTTGATTTCTCGGACATAACAATGTTGCAAGTCCCAAGAACCGAGGCCATCCCTAAAATCCCTGAGAATTCAAAGGCCCGGGTTATTTAGAAAAAATGGGTCCTTAAATCAAAATTTGATGGATTTTTAACAAACAAATGCGGTTTTTAAAATTTGTTATAGCCTTCTTATCTAAAAAGATTAAAGTTTTTGGCCCCTAGACTTGATGCAACTTAGTTGAACCTTCCAATTTTATAAAACCAATAAAAAGATACATTATTATTACTTCTAATTTCTAGTATTAGTATTATCATAAACAATATGTTGTTAGACTATTTCGTTACTAGATTTTAATGTATAACTTCTGATCAATGACTTAGTTAAAACAAGCGGTCTTAAAGGGAAAAAAAAAACTTGCATTTCACCTTTTTGGTGTCCAAACAATTGATATTAAAGATTTATTTTTCCTTACAAACAATCTTTAAATTTTGATAACCAATTAAAATATGTGTTAGCCTATCCAAAAACACAGATTGTCCGTAGTTGATTAACGTCGGGGGTGCCACCACCATCCACATCCGCCACCACGTCAAGTCACCATCGTGCTACCCCCTCCGGGCTGCCACTTGGTACTTTCTTGGATGGTTAGCGGCCTTGGGCGGTTATCCGCAGCACTCGGCCTTCTACTATAATTGGGTTGTCCAATCAAAAGTGGTGGGCTATACTTCTACTCATGAACCAGACCAAACCAAACCAAACCAAACCAGTATAATTGGTTCACCATGTGATCTCCCACATGGGCTTAGTGGAGCACTGCCTTAAAAGATCAAATAAAATCTGTTTTCAACACATAAAAGTGAAAAGCCCTACTTTACTACTTCAAGTGTTCACATCTCAAATGAAACCCAACATAACATTAATAGGTCACTACTCTAGGATTGCGTTTTGCATGCACAAGCAATCTTGACTCTTGATTTTGTAAGTGGACTTGTTTGAAATATTGTACTCTCTTCTTTTCATATACAGTTTTTGTCATTACTTCATATTCATAACTTTTGTTTCTACTTTTTCCTTCTTTTTATTTATAACAATGTGCCTATCATATGCTAGATTGTGAAAATAACCAAATGGTCATTTTGTATCATAAAACTAAATATGAGAATTTAGTATTACTCGTATAACTAGCTTCAACGAAATGTTGTATTAAAATGTGTATCAAATGTATTACTTATATAGTAAGTGTAGAGGTAGGATCCCAAACCTATCTATTGGTCAGTTACACGCTTGCGCCAGTCTGAATAGCCAAGCGCAAGATACACATCATGATGTTGGATAATACATCATCAAGCGCCAAAGATCTCCATAAGCATGGTACAAAAGGAAGGTATCATCATGGAAAAGAACATCCAGCCAATAGAAAATTGACAACAAACAGTCAATAGTACAAAACGTCAATGTTGGTCGGACATACTGCCCACCAACTCCCCTAATGCACCTACAAGCATCCTGATTGGTGGAATTCCCGACATGGCAGGTGGCCACACTCCCCCCCCCCCCCCAATCCCGCTATAAATACTCACTGCCTCCAAACAGTAAAGGATCTGGACTCTTGCACAATAATGCTCTCTAGCATTCCGCAGAGCGTGTCATTTTACTTATATTCATAACCATATAATGATTCTCATGCGGGACGGTGGTTACGAGAAGACCCCCACCCCCACCCCGTCCTTCTCGTAGCGAGCTCATGATGTTCTGTTTGGTATGTGGTTCTTCACTTCTTCTCATTTGTGCCGGATAATACCAAACCTCTCGTACGAGATACTTAATCTTAACCCCTAGTCTAGATCATATTTTCCATATTATAACTTTAAAATTCAAGAAAAGCGGAAAAGGTAAATGTAGGTTGGCCTGCATCTTGTACATCATATTAATTTAGTGACTTAATCGTGCAAAACATGCGTATTTGTAGAGTTCTTGTAAGATTACTGACTTGATCACGTACAAGAAAAAGGAGGATCGTGTTAAAATAAAACATCGAGAATGATTTGTTGTATATATTCATGTGAAAATAAAGTCAAGACTTAAGTGTAACACCCAAAAACCAGGATGCGACCAACAATTGGATCTATAGAAAAACAGAGCCGCTATAAGAGTAGAAAGTGTCGTAGAAGGCATCAGGAGGTTGTTTGACACAAGGAACTTTGACAGACATGGCCTTATTCAAGTTGTATGTTTGTTTTTAAACACTTAAGACTTTGTTATTCAAATAAGTATGTATATGACTACAACATTAATATGTTTACTAAAACAATATGCAAAAAAATAACTTACTTAAACTTTTGCTTGAATCTATTCTGCGTGATCAGATATCGGTACACGCTATCTGATATTAACAAAAAATAATCTAAAACATTAACTACTTTATGATACCAGCCACCTAAAGCCACTTTAATCCAACTATATCTCAGCAACCAAAAATAAGTTCCAAAACACTTCACCGAAAACTTAAACGACCCGACTTACCATTACCAGAACCAAAACGATCAACTGATTTGCAGCCGTTCTTTCTTGAAGACGACGTCATCTTCTTGCTCTTCTTCGCCAACGAATTTTCACTCTTTGACAACAATGCAGCCATTAACAACGCCCCCCTTAAACCAGGCATCTTCTTACACATTTTCATCGCCTCACGTTTTGCAGAATCGTCGACTTTGTTGTCTCTTTGTCGTTTAAACGTCACTTTCTCCACGAGTTTCACTTGCTTCGGCTTTGCAGCAAAAACCACTCCTAAATAACCATTAACCAGCCAACATTTAAAACGTTAGTTAATAAATTTTACTAAAATATTACAAAATTTACGCCATTTAAAGAATATAAAGATAAGTAAAAATAACCTGAATTCTCAATCTCATCGTCAGAATCTAACTCGTCAAAATCAATTTTCTTTTGCAAGTCATTAACAATCGTGTCACGGTTATAATCGTATTCTTTTAAGATCACCGGAGACTTTTCTTTAACTACATTAACACTTGGCTCAATCAACGTCACATCAGACTGAAAACTCGGTGGGTCCACAACACGCGGTACTGATTTGGGTGATAATAAGTTATCAATAAAAATTTTCCTTTTCGAGTTATTAACTGGAGTGACATATATATTCTTTGCAACTTCATTTTTGTGGTTAGAACCGTATTCTTTCAAGATAAACAGAGGCTTATCTTTAACTTCATTAACATTTGGCTTCATCAACGCCACATCAGATTTAACACTTGGTGGGTCCACATTCTCCGGTACTGATTTGGGTGATAATAAGTTTGGATAAAATAAAGGTTTATATGTTTCCATAAAATTTGAAAACCAAGGTGTGCCTTGTTTTGCATAAAACAGTATATATGCTTCCTCTGCAAGCACTTGAGCTTCCGTAACTCGAATAACCTGACAAAATAAAAATAAATAAAATAAAATAAAAAATATAAGTCAACTTCAAATATCCAAATTACATGTATTATTATTATTATTATTATTATTATTATTACCTGTGAGTCATCAAACTTGTACCATGTATCGGGTGCGAAACGGATGTAACAATAATAATGACCAAAGGTAGATGTAAAGGCTGCATGAACCACAACTGCATATAAGTCATATTTCAAGCCCGTTTGACTGTCACACATGTACGGCTGCAAGTCCAACTCTAACGGAAAATCAACGTGTTTGTCTATTTTTTCAACATGAGATCCGTCGTTTTTGAATCTTTTTAAATGGAAAGCGCAAATAGGAGAAATTTGATCCAGCAAAAGCTGTTTTTCAACAGAGACTTTTTGTTTACACTCGTCACATGTGAACTTCATCTCTTCATCTTCAATGTGCTCGACTTTTGTAAACGATTCAAGAGCGGTTGCAAGACTGTTAATGTCTCCAATTTCTAAACTTTGATCGACTGATGGCTCGTATGTGTCAGATACGTGATTGCAGTTGCAACACCTTAACTGGATATATATATATAAATTTCATATAATTAGTATAACAAGATCTAATAATATAAAGAAGTTCACGAGAATAATATAAAATTCTTACTTTGCTAATAACCCGACCTCCAAACACTTGTTTGACCATATTGTTAGTTTGTGTCGAACCGTCATCTTTTGTTTCTAAAATGTTAAACAAACTTTCGAGTCGATCCAAGAAGCATTGCAAGAATTCATGAGCATCTTCTTGTTGATATCTTCGGAATGATGACGAAAAATCTGATATTCATTAAGGACTACATATACATACAAATATATATAGGGTCGAGATACTGTACAATAATGCCTTAACGTACGATAGGTATGCGAGACGCTCAAAGGCAAAACCTAAAAACGCTCAACCAAAAACCTAAAACGCTCAAATACGGTTTTCTTGAAAAAAGTAAAAAATTGATCAATTAACGATCCAAAACTTTTTTTTCGACCAGTTATTAATTGGATGTGTATTGACGATTCCGAGATGTTGGGATGTGATTTCATGGATCGATTTTGTAAAAAAAAGGGATTCGCATACCTATTGTACAATAAGCTATTACTGTATTGGATCTTTTCCATATATATATATATATATATATATATAAAAGACAAGGTTCAAGTAATAAATATTATCTATAATTTGTAATAAATCAAAGGATACAGCTCAAATTTTTAATAAATTTCCAGGGGTAAATAACTTTTTTAGCTGATGATAACGAAATTTCAACGTGTTTCCGCAGAGTACAGATCAAGCAGAACCGATCATAGCTACCTGCAAACGCACGGTTTAATATTAATAATCATACGCTTCATTAAAAACTCTTGAACAAAATGCGACATTCACAACAGCCAATGTGGTCAAAGAAATTTTATTATCTAAAAGACGAAGACATACAATCACAAGGCGTTGGATGCGTGTGTGAATATAGACCCTGAACGAGTGGCACCGAATGCGTGAAGCACTGTAAAACCGCATTGAAAAAACAAGTGTTGCCAAGATTTCCAAGGCCTGCACCCTGCAAGTTCATAAATTAAATTAGCAAATTTCAAATACTGCATTAAATTAAAAAACAGCTAATCTAATTTACCATGGAGGTTACTTACTTATTTTCATCAATATCATGTCTCAAGAATTTTAGTTAAAAACAATCAAATAGAAAAATTGATTTCAGAATTTCTCACAAAAGATAATATTACAATAATTTCTGTAACAGATAGCAATCTCAAATAACTGAATAAACTAAATACTTATAAAGAAACAATATTAATAGCAGCCAAAGGCAAAGATTGTATTGTGGTCACCTCCGTTTTTTGCTAAGTAGTGTAAATTTATGTGTTTTCGTTCAAAAACTTTTATACATCATGTAAATTTACCCATTTTCATCCAAAAAATTTGAGCATGGCCACCCCGGTTTATGAATTTTTTTATGTGTATTGAGTTGGCTCACCCCGGCGTTTTAGTCCAAGCTTTGCCACTAATAGCAGTGTTGGAAAAAGCGGAAAATCAGCGTAGGGCAGATACAATTTAACTGAATCGATCACATTGATCGGAAAAGTCAAAATGGATCAAAATTAGTCAAACTTCGGCCAGCTCGTTAGAAATGGGTCAAAATTTAAACTTTTGTAAGCACACACACATGAAATACATCAAATTGTGGTATAAAACATGAAATACATGAAATGAAAACATAAAAGCTTGAAACATTTGAAAAATACAAATGATTCGGTTTGGTTTGGTTAGGTTAATTCCGTTTAACCAAGCATACAAAAATACCGATAATCAAGTTAACCATGTTTCGATTAGTATCGGTTAGTTTAGTCAGCTTTCGGTTCAGTAGTTAACAGTTCAGTTATTTCTCACCCCAGTATCCCACCGCCCAAACAGTGCGTCCCATTTTGGAAAACCAATGCTGACATCAAGCGGGCCCGAGCCACCCGAGCATGACCCGGTCAACATGTTGACCCAAAAACATGAAGTAACTAAGCCCAACCCGATAAAGTAAGTTCTAAAGTTTTTGACTTTCTCGGTTTTTTTGTTTCGTATCGGTCCGACAGCACTGATTAACATCCATCTAAGTTATAATAATAATAATAATAATAATAATAATAATAATAATAATAATAATAATAATAATAATAATCCAAATGAATTCAAAGTAATTAAACAAATCATACCACCGTATTCGCCTTCCCGAACCCATCTTCGTTCCAACTCAACGAACTCGAAGCACCTGATCGCACCACCTTATCTCCATCGCATTCGTTTCGACTACCCAAACCCAACTCACCAGTCTCAATACCAATACTATCAAACTTATTATCAGCATTGGCTTCAGCAGCAGCCAGAGAATAAGTCATCTTATCATCAGAATCTTCAATCACTACAGTTGACATCAACGGGTTACCCATACCCAACTCGTTTTTCAATCCGGGTGACCCGGAATCATCCGGGTCAAGGGTTTGTAATGGTAATCTTGAAAAATTGGGGCAAGGGATTGATTCCATCAATTGGGTGTACGGCATGATGGGTTTTGATTGTGCGAGTTGGGTTTGTGTGGAATTAGTCATCAATTTGGTTTTGGTGCTGTAAAATTAAGGGTTTTGGTTTATAGTTTATAGGGTTTGAATATTATGGGTAAATCAAGATTCTAAGAATTGGGGGTTTTTGAAAGTTTGAAATTGGAGGGGGAAAAAAGGCGCCATTTTTATTATGAAAAAAATGAAAGGGTTAATAACTAATACTTTATTTTAAAGCAAAAAACTTGGACTACGTACAAATTAGGTTTTTAAATACCATGTTTCGGGTTTGAAACCGAGTTCGGGTATAATCGAGTATTAAAAGATCAGGTATTGACGATACTCGGGTTGGGTTCGAGTTCGGGTCAGGGTATTGTCTTTAAAAATCATACTCTATGTATCGGGTTCGGGTCAGGTATAGAACTAGGTATTTGATACCCTATTTTCGGGTATTGGAAAAGTCCTATTTTCGGGCTTTTTTCTGGATATTTTTTGGGTATATATTGGATTTTTTAAGGGGTTGCACCATTTAGGGGTATTTTTTTTGATATTTTTCGGGTAATTTTGGGTATTTGAAAAACCCGGTTTCGGGTATTGAAAAACCCGATTCCGGGTATGGAACCGGTTCCGGTTTTTGGGTATTACCGGGTATAAATCGTGTCCAGTTCGGGTTTGGGTTTTGGTACTGAAATGCATACATTGTTCATACCCTACGGGTAGGGTAGGGTTCAGGTATTAAAAACCAGTGTATCACAAAAACCGTTTCCGGGTTTTCTTAGGTTCGATTCCGGGTTCGAGTGTTTTGTGTACCTCTGCCCGGGATCAAACTGGTAAATAGACCACAGGAAACCTACAATCAGGGCACTTTCTGAAAATCATTTGGATCATATGGTGTGGGCTTTAAAGGGGCGGTATAGGGGGTTGTACTTGTACGAGAGTGGAATACGTGTCGGGACGGTAAGGGTTGAGGCTTATATATACGAAGGGCGGCGGCCTCTGATTCAGGGTGATTCGGACATCAGCTAGAGGCGGTTGCGGTAACTATAAGGTCTGATTAACGCAAAGAGAGTGCCAATTGATCATATGCAAAGGCTTTCTGGCGGTTGTGAAGTGCATCCGACGGGATTCCACTAATGAAGTCAGTCGTCGGTTAGTGAGGGGGTAAAAAACAAATAAAATAGGGTGAAAGTTGGAAATGATGGATAACAAATCAAAATTGAAAGTATTATCAGTCAGCAGGTAAAAATTAAAAGTATCAAAAATCAATATCCCTTATTTATTTAACGTGTAAAGTATAACTAACTTTACTTTGCACGCTTTTTTTATATTTTATAGATTTAGTGTGTTAAAAGAGGACAATTCAGCTAACATTAACCCAAATGGGTAAATGATAGATATATAAATGGTGAATATTAATTAAACTCAATTGGGAAAATGATTTTGTTTCTTTTGAATACAAAGGCCAAGCTCAATAAAAGAAAACGAAATAATACAAAACAATTTGGGCCAAGATTCAAATAGGCGACTGGTGCAGTTTTTAATATTTAATATATCTGAAAATTAGGATAGACAGTTTATAACAAACTAATGGGTACATTTGATACTCGTGGGCATGGTCGGATATACCTAATGGCCAACGGGTGTTGGATCAAGTATGAGACACGGTTTTACAATGGATTTAAGATTAGGATTATCGATACTAGTCATGTATTCGTCCCGTTGTCAAGCCTATCTCTCACCTAGTGATGATTAGGACACTCTTGCAAAACTTCACTATGTGTTATAGTTAGCCAAATTATGTAAATAAACCAATACCCATATCCAAGACTAAGTTATTAGTAGCTTAGAAGGGGTCTCATTGTTAAACCAATACCCATATCCAAGACTAAGCAAGTTATATTATTATACACAATCAACATTTTATAATAAATACATGAGACCCTTCTAAGCTAATGATAACTTACTTATGTCTAACTTACAAAAAAGCACATGTGGTTTCAAGGTAAAAAAAAAAAGGAAAACTTTGAATATGAAATGCCCACCCAAATGATCAATAATCCATTTCCACTCACCAAATTTGATGGAAGTTAGCTTTAGTCTCACCAATTTCACATGCAATCTTGTGGACTATGCTCTAGTTGTTTGGGTTGGGTCGACCCACAAGGCCTTTTGTTGTCTATCTATTACTTTTCCTAAATTTAGCCAGGCAATTTCTTTGTTGAAACAAGGGTAGGCTTTAACTAAACGACAATAACAATAATCATTCATGCTCATTTAGTTAGATATTCTGTTTTTAACGTAAAACGAATCTTTTATATGGCCTATCGGCTCTATTGATCACATCATGATACACTCGTTTCGATCTGCGAAAAGCCCTAACCTAAGGCCAACGACCGTGAGCATTCACCCGAAGGCACGAAAGTATGGTGGGATAAAACTCGTTCAGTTCGATGATCCGACTAGTAAAAACCATCTGTTCGCCTAGTATTTCATCATCACCTTTGTGTCGCTGAAATTAAATGTTGGAGGCATAAATCGAACTTGTGTCAAATGAAACACAAGTCTCTTTATTACCACTCCACCACTAACAGACCTAAAATTTAAAAGAATTTAAATTATATTAAATAATAATTAAACATTCTCATGGTGTACATCAGAAGATCATAGTGTTTCAACTTCCAACAATAAGAATTTAATACATACAATACAACTTCATGTTCACACCAGTCAATAAAACTTTTAGAGTATACATATAACACCATCCGTAGTGGGCAAGTTTTGTGTACGTTATGGGGTATAGCGCCAGGTTACACCGTCCCCCCCCCGGCGTTTTGGCTATTTTTTTTAACGTTGTATATACAACGCTATAAATGGCACACATATCAAAAAAAGCCATTGAATGTTAACGTTGGAATGGAATAAAAAAAATTAATTTTCTATATATTAAACCAACTAATTCCCAATCAAAACTCATCAAATTTATAAAAATTCTCTTTCAACTCTATAATTTCTCACACAAAATTCACTATATAAATGGATCCTCATCTATATATAAACAGTTTTTCGGGCCCGACCAACAAGCCGAGGACGCGGCGGAGGAACAGGCGGTTACGAGTGCGATTACGCTCGCGACAACTTATATGAGTTCCGTTACGAGTGCGATTAGCTCTCCACCACCCCCCGTTTCAAAAAGAGCATATATCGAATGAGATCGTACCGAAGCCAACAACCGGTTGATGGCGGATTACTTCTGCGACTCGCCGAGATACAAGAACCCGAAGACCTTTAGGCGTCGTTTTCGGATGTCTAAAAATTTATTTATGCGCATCACCAATGATTTGGAGCGTGAGTTTGATTACTTTAAGCAAAAGCCTGACGGTCGAGGGACGCTAGGATTCACGGCTATTCAGAAGGTTACGTCAGTCATACGTGTGCTCGCCTACGGAAACACGGCCGACATCAACGACGATTATTTAAAGATGACCGACAAAACAACTCGGGACACCTTGGAGTATTTTTGTTACGGTACGTTTTATTTAAATAGTTTTATAACTTGTTTACTTTAATCATTTATTTTCTAAAAGTTTTGTAAAATATAGGAATATTGAAACTATATGGACCACATTATCTGAGAGAGCCCAACTGTAACGATATACAACGTCTTTACGAGGCACATAAAAGGGTGCATGGTTTACCGGGCATGATAGGGAGTGTAGATTGCATGCATTGGGAATGGGCTAACTGTCCAACTGCATGGCGAGGTCAATTCACACGAGGTGACCAAAAGGGACCAACGGTCAGCCTTCAAGCGATCGCTTCATACGACCTTTGGATTTGGTCGACATTCTTTGGTGTTCCAGGTTCCAACAATGACATAACCGTCTCAGAGCAGTCTCCTGTGATGGAGAGTTACATATCTGGGATTGTTCCCGTCGCTTCATTTTGGGCTAACGATAACTTCTACCATCATGGTTGCTATATGGGTGATGGAATATACCCAGAGTACGCGATAATCGTTAAAACATTCAGAGACCCTATGGATGAAAAAAGACAGTATTTTAAGAAGTGCAGGAGTCTGCGAGAAAGGATATCGAGAGGTGTTTTGGTGTTCTTCAACAACGATGACATTATGTTAAATATCCTTGTCGTCTTTGGTCTTTATAAAGAATGAAATGTGTTATGTATGTGTGTATCATAATGCATAACATGATCATAGAGGACGAGGGAAGAACAATATGTCCAACTTTCATACCGGAACTGGATCCACCACGGACTCCGGCAAGTATGGAGCAAAGACTCTAAAACTCGAATTCCGTGCGATCAAGAGAGATACATAACACACTAAAGGAGGATTTGGTCCAACATCTTTGGATATATCTGCCTTTGCCTGGTGAAAACGAGGGTAACAATGAAGATGATGATGAAGACGACGACGACGATGGCGAAGACGATGAGGACGACGACGACGAGGACGAAGACGACGACGACGACGAAGAGGGCGAAGACGACGAGGACGACAACGACGACGACGAAGAGGGCGAAGACGACGAAGAGGGCGAAGACGACGAGGACGACGAATAGTTTTTTTTTTTATTTTCATGTAACATTTATCTAATAAAATATTATTGTTATTTGATTATTCTTATTAAAAATTAAAAAAAAAACAAAAAGTGTAAAAGTGACTGGGCGCCACGTGACGCATAATGTCTGGGGTGAAGAGTTATGACTACAACATGTTTTAATCATAACTTTGACTGGACGCTACGTAACGCATAATGCCTGGAAATGGAAATTTATGACTACTCATGATCTAATGATCTAAGTATATAACATACTTCATGTTCGCACCAGTCAATAAAACTTTTAGAGTATACATACCTTATGCTTGCACCGGTCAACCCTATTATCGTCCGGTCAAAGTTCACAACTCATAAGTCATAAGAAAATCACGATATCAAAGTGTAGGAAAAATGGTATTTTTTTTGAGTAGACATTTTACTTGATTTTTGAAAGTTTTCACCTTATTTAAACATTCATGATTTTTTTTTTGGTCAACATTCTTCCCCCCCACCCCCCACCCACACACCACCCCCACACACACACACAAAAATACGTTATCAAACACTTATATCTTTAATGCAATATAAAAATGACAATTTTAAATAAATATACGAAACTATACGGTGTTTTTGTGTTATATGATTGTGTTGTATTAGTGTATTGCATTACTATGCTTTATGTTTGTGTTATACTTGAGAAAACAAAAAAGAGTTAATTTTTTTTAACCAATACGCCCTTTAATCTTGATTTAAAGAGTGTCAGTTTCATAAACTTTCTTAGCATATTTAGATAATTGTGTTATATGATTGTGTTGTATATTTTGTGTTGTATTAGTGTATTGCATTACTATGCTATATGTTTGTGTTATACTTGAGAAAACAAAAAAGAGTTAATCTTTTTTAACCAATACGCCCTTTAATCTTGATTTAAAGAGTGTCAGTTTCATAAACTTTCTTAGCATATTTATATAAGACACGTTTTATTTGATCCAATGTCTATATTTATGGATGTGCGAAGCGTGCGAATCAAAACATGTGGTGAAAGAAGTGCAAATAGCACATTGTGGATTATGTAAAGGGTGAGATGGTTATAAGTAGCGTAATTGCTTATACAACTAACATAATTACTTTACTTATAACTAGAGTAATTACACTACAACGATATTTACTGTAGTTATAAAAAGATAATTATTCTAGAAGTACAGACAATTACGCAACATATAAATAGATTTAACATATATACTATGTCTGCCCTCGGTGGATTTTGCTTTAAATTAGTCATTTTCCATGCTTCGCATGTGAATACCTATTTATATGTGCTGGTGTGATTCTATGTTTGTGGAATTTACAATTGCTTTTATGTAATTGCTATGGCCTATGAACCTTTGAAGAACAATTACACAACAGTGGGACGAATCCTAACATAATACTTTTTAAACAAATATTCATAAAAAAAAGATCCAATTACAATATGGAGGCAGGTAAGAGGGCAACAAGTTGCGCCGCCATCTCCTTTTGAATGACAAAGCCGATCCTACTAAACATAAAGTTATCGTTCTTCGGCGTCGTTGAGTTACGTGCACGACCCGCTGAACTCTTTTTAAAAACGTAGCAGCCTCGGGGGCAAGGGACCCAAATGTATCAAAAGCAAAAGGCATGAAGGCATGTTGATTCTCAGCACACGCCTTCTCGTGCTTAGCAATTTTTCCTGCTTCTGCCTTTAGCACAACCTTCCTAGCAACAAACCCGATGTCCCTAGCCCGACAAGAGGGGACACCCTAGTAAGGTCCACACAAGCATGAAGACTCCAACGGTATTCTATATGACAAGACTCCAACGGTAGCTAAGCTAGAATTTGCTTCAAACACAAGCCATGTTTTGTAGCACCTTGAAGAAAAACCTGTTAAGGACTGTAACTTTTATAAACATTACCGTAAAAACAACCACCAAACACCCCTCTCTAAAAAGAGAGGGAGGCCAAACACACCAAACTTTACATCAAATTAAAAGAACACCAATCAAACTAAGTGATCGTTCTAAACTTCGACCTACACTTGAACAAAAGAAACCCCCACGATTTTATTTCTACAATAATATCTTCAATCTTGATATCTTTACCGCGAAATCTTTTCTCAATTCTGGCTTTCCAAATACTCCAGCAGGTTATAACCACGATCCCTTGGAAAGCCTCTTTCTCGACTTTCCCCAAACATACCTGATCATGAAGCATAAGTAAATATCTAACTAAAGAAGCCGCGATCATCAGCACCTTATACCAGTTGCTAACTCACTTCCAAACCTTCGAAGCCACCGAGCAATTTGAAAAAATATCCATTTATGCAGGCGCCGAGCCATAAAACCCACATGACCTACTTAGTTGAACTTGAATGTTTTACCTGATTAACGCATCTTGAGTACGTATTTTGTTCAATTCAACCCTCCACACATGGAATTGACACATACACAGAATCCATTTACACCATTTCATGACAAAAAGATTGCTCACGTCTCGACTCTTGAGTCATTAATTTCTTAACCTATCTTAGGGTAGTCGGTTTGCTATAAGTTAGTCCGATTATATCATTTTTATAAGATTGTAAATTTCTTTTTACTTTATAATGTCAGGTGTTAAGGACCGTCTATGTTAGAATTTTTATTAACAAATTACATGTTTGATTAGTTTCCAAAAAAATTAGTATCTTTTTATCATGTATAAATTAAAGAAAATACGCACATTTATCAAGTTATTTTATGATCACATAAGATAAGATTGTTTATTTTAAAGTAACTATTCACGTATTAATTTTAATGTAGTTGGAATAATTTATTAATTTATTTATTTGTTAGTTATTGTGACCAACTGGAATTATAATACACACCAATATAATGCCAATTTCGTGTTAATTTTATCAACACTCAAAATAAAGAAAAAAATATAACAAATTGAGTTGTATTCAAATTCAAAAATATATTCGACAAGTCCGATTCAATTTCAAAATAGCCAATTTGAGATTCAATTCGAGTTTTAAATTTAAATCGAATCAAGTAAAAGAAGTATAAACTACTTTAATTATAATTTCAAAACTAATACACACATGAGCTTTTTAACAAAAAAATAAAAATACAAGTTTCTAATATGTTAATAACCATTCAAAGTTACAACATTCTAAATATTATTCTAAATATTAAAAGTGGCCATGCCCTATTACAATAGCAATTCACAAAAAAATATTATGAATTAATAACTAAAATGGTGAACTTCCAAATTTTTTATGTGTACATATAATAAAAATATAATATATAAAATTTGTATTCAAATTTTGAATCATAAAATCACAATTTTATATTCGATTCGAATTCAATTATTAAATAAAATCCAAACAGAATAGAAATCGAATTTTTAAAAGTCGAATTCAAACCTTCAAATTCGAATTCAAATTGAATTTTGAGTTCCTCGAATCTGATGCATATACTAAACACACCTACAACTTTTATGTTAAGGGAAACCCGCAAGAAAACATTTAATAAACCTATGAGTTATTCTATCTTGACAAAGTACAAACCTATTTTAAAGAGATTACTTTCCGTATCATTCTCCAAAAACACTTTCTACCAAAAAAAAAATACATATTACAAACAAGTGCCTAGACTACCATTGCTACATTAAATACTTTAACATTGGTTGCTAAATTAACAAAAATGAAAATGCTTATTTTTGTAATAGTATTTGGAACCACCCCCAATCCCCGGATGAGCCTTCTGAAGACGGAATGTTAATTGTCTATACTTAATAGTTAATACTGATTTTGATGTTTCAGACTTTCAGACATGACTTGTCCAAGAACCACATCAGGAAGGAAATCCACCGATGTGGGAAAACTCTTTGTGTTAGGTTTCAAACTTTAAAAAAGCCCGACAACATAAAACATTACAAATGTATAACCGGATTAATTGGAATGAGTTGTTAGGCAACTTAAAAGACAATGTTTGGCCAAAGTTCCCTAACTACTTTGTTATCTCCTTTTAATGCAATGGTGAAAAGACTAAAAGCACTAAGAGACTTGTAAACATCAAAGTTACAACTTTAAAACCATTAAAACTAATAAAAACATTCAACCTTTTCTAAAAGAGCAATAAACATGTGTTATTCTTATTAAACAACAAATTTCGTACTTTCTTGAAACTTGAATCCAAAACTTTAATTGTTTAACAAGTTTTGTCTCTGATACTAAACCATCAACCTTAGAACAAACTAGACGTATGGCATAGCCAGGATTTTTTTGCTTACATTACAGTTTTGAAATTTTCGAGGGACGAATGACCGATTATCTATCACTAACTGTTGGGTTTTTCTGTTTGGTCCGGTTAAGCGGTTCGATTAAGTCACATAATAAAAAATAGCAAAAATCAAATTAAAATGGAAAAAAGTTAATATTATGGCCGTAACAAGCTAGTACTTTTAATTATAAAGTGGGTTCATGATCGTTGTCAAGGCTTCTAAGGGTTAAATGTAAATGTTGCTACGGGTTCGATGTCGAAATTTTATGGGTGTGAATGATGGGCAAATAACCGGTTAACCGAATTGACCCGAAAATCAAACCGAAACCGAACCAGTTTGAAACCGATTATGTAGAAACCGGTTTTAAACCGATTGAAACCGTCGGTTTGGAGTCGGTTTGTAGTTTTCTCCACCAAAACCGGTTCCAAACCGGTTAACCGAACCGAAACCAGCCAAACTGGGCAAAAACCGGTCAAAACCCGAACCAAAACCGACTAAAACCCGAACTGAAACCGATCATAACCTGGTCAAGAAACCGGTTCAACCCGAAACGAAACCGATTATATACCGGTTTTGACTTTTGTTGACCAAACCGAACCGGTTTCAACCAAAACCGATTTTAAACTTTAAACCGGTTTGTGCACCTCTAGGTGCGATGCCTAAATGCTCGAATATATAACACTAAATTTCTTTTTACACCCGTTCGGCCGTTCCTCTTTAATTGCTTACGCCCCTGGATGTGTATTAAGTTCATTGGATAAGATAAAGTTGGATTAATAACTAATCATCTAATCATACGTAACTCCATATATAATAACAATTAGTAATCAAATACACTACATGTCAAAAACAATTATTATCAAACAATACAACAAAAAAAACAACGTGATAAATATAACAATTCTTTAATACTTATTCGAAACCACATGATTCCTTCCTCACACAATAATATACAACACCCAATCTCATCCCCACACTCATTATTATTCACAAAATAATTTGTACGAGTTCTGCCGGACCCGTTCCTCTTTACCTGCCTACGCCGTCATGAACCACTGGACTCAGGACGACGCCTTTATGTCATCCGACATGACATCCATATGGGCTAACACACCAACCCCAGTCCCACCCGCATCATCATCAGCTTCAACGACAATACACGAGTCTTCTCATGATACGTTACAACAACGTTTACAAAATTTAATCGACACGTCTCGTGAGTCGTGGACTTACGCTATTTTTTGGCAGTTATCAACCGATGAGTACTCGGGTCACCCGGTCCTCGGGTGGGGTGACGGGTATTATAAAGGCGAAACACATAAAGACAAAGACAGATATAAATTGCAAACCAAACCGCTTTCTTCGGCTTCTTTAGCCGAACAACAGTACCGTAAAAAAGTACTCCGCGAGCTTAACTCGTTGATATCCGGAGTACAATCACCCGAAACCGAAGCTGTGGATGAAGAGGTGACCGATACCGAGTGGTTTTATTTGATATCTATGACACAATCTTTTGTTAATGGGCATGGGCTTCCTGGTCAAGCTACGCTTACTAACCAGCCGGTCTGGATTGCTGGCCCAGACCGGCTTATGGCGTGCTCGTGTGAGCGAGCATGCCAGGCGCAAGGGTTTGGGTTGCAAACCGTTGTTTGTATTCCTACGGTTGATGGTGTTGTTGAGTTGGGTTCGAGTGAATTGATTTTTCAAAGTTTGGATGTGATGAAGAAAGTTCGGGTTTCGTTTGATTTTAATAGTAATATTAATAGTAATAATTGTGTCAGTGATCTGACGCGAATTAATATGGATCAGGGTAATAATGATCCATCGTCGATTTGGGGAACTGATCCGGTGGTAACTGGGTCCCAGTCCGCCAAACAACTGTCTTTTGAAAATCCGGGGAGTTTTGGGACCCGAGAGTTGAATTTCTCGGGTTTCAGATCGTTTGACGGAGCGAGCGGTGGCGGAAACGGTGATTGGTCGTATAATAAGCCCGAATCGGGTAAATTTACGAGTTTTTCAGGTCAAAATCACTTCACTGGAGCAGAGGAAGATAATGATAATAATATTAATAATAATAATAAAAATAGTGATACTAATAATAATAAGAAGAAAAAGAGATCCCCTACTTCGAGTAACGAAGAGGGGATGCTCTCTTTTGTGTCCGGTGCGGTCCCACCGGGTACTACTGTGAAATCTGGTGGTGTTAAATTGACTAGGGTGGATTCGGGGCATTCGGATCTTGATGCGTGTGTGATTCGAGAAGTGGAAAGTAGCGCGATGGTGGAACCGGAGAAAAAGCCACGAAAAAGGGGACGGAAACCGGCTAACGGGCGAGAAGAGCCGTTGAATCACGTGGAAGCCGAGAGACAAAGGCGAGAGAAGCTAAATCAGCGGTTCTACGCGTTACGAGCCGTGGTCCCAAACGTCTCAAAAATGGACAAAGCCTCGTTACTAGGCGACGCCATTTCGTATATTAACGAGCTTAAATCAAAGCTCGAAAACACTGAATCCGCAAGAGAAGAGTTACGATACAAACTTGAAGCATTGAAGAATGAATTAGCAACCAAAAACTCGTGGAAAACAATCATTACCGCCACCACTGGCCACCGTCCGATTACGGATTTGGACGTGGATGTTAAGGTTATGGGGTGGGACGCCATGATTCGAGTCCAATGTAACAAAAAGAACCACCCGGCCGCCAGGCTAATGGCGGGGTTGGAAGAACTCGAGTTAGAAGTGAGCCACGCGAGTGTGTCGGTGGTGAATGAATTGATGATCCAACAAGCTACCGTGAAAATGGGCGGTCAGTTGTATACTGAAAGTCAGCTCCGCTCAGCCTTAACTAAGAGACTTTTAGATCCATTATGAAGATGCATGAGTTAATGTTTTTAATGTAACATAGTAGTAGTAGTAGTAATAGTAATATATACTTAGGTTGATTCCTATGTTTCTAGAGTGAATTTTATGTATAATCTCTTTGTTTATATGTAAAATCAAATCTTACTAAATACTAATGTTATGGTTCATGTTTATTTGGATTCTTATAATCAAATATTATGTTGCCTGTTATACAGACACTGAGATTCATGTTACCATGACAACTAACTCATATTTGTTTTTCTGACTAGTGTACACTATACACAAACACCTAACTTGAATTTTGATGTGTGTAACTTGTGCTCAACATCCAACCAATTTTAACGGTAGAACTATGAGAATCGTATAAATGTCGGTCATAGTGAATAAAAAATAATTATATGAAAAGAGGTACGATTAGAACCTCTTGTTGTTTATTGTATATAGTGTTAGATTCAAGATTGTTTTTTCGCCAACGCCAATAAATCTAGGCGTAGTGAATAAAAAATAATTATGTGAAAAGTGGTACGATAAAAACCTCTTGTTGTTTATTGTATACAGTGTTAGATTCAAGATGTTTTTTTTCGCCAACGCCAATAAATTTGGGCGTGGTGAATAAAAAATAATTATATGATAAGTGGTATGATGAAAACCTCTTGTTTATTGTATAAAGTGTTAGATTCAAGATTTTTTTCCACCGGGGTCAATAAATTTGGGTGTAATAGATGTCTATTAGCTCGACTTAGACCCCTCAGACGCTCTGTGACTACCTATGCCCGTGGGTGGTCCAAAACTAACTTAGCCTCTGTGGCAGACTTGTAGTGATGTGCATTAGAGGTATAGATTTATCGACCTTGTGCGAACTTAGAATTACATCTCTCAACGTGTCACGTTAGATTTTCATCATTCAATTTTTCTTCATCTTTTCATGAGGTGGTAATGTGGTATGAGTAATCTTCATCATTCACCATTTAATAATTAATTCGAATATGTAAAAGCTAAAATAATAATAATATTTAAAAAAAAAAGTAATTTTATTAGTAAATTAAAAGTTACATGATTTTGAAGTAATATTAAAAATTAACTACTCTTCTAGATAGGGGTATTATAATACTATAGGTGTTTTCTTGTGCTTAATAAGTTTGTATCGAAAGTCCATGTGTATTACGATCATGTAATTCCCCTAAAATATTATCGTTAACCTCATCTATGTTTGGATGATCGAATATGTATAATAATGAAATCGTTATTCCTTTGTCTTATAACATCATATTGTGTAAAATAATACAGATATACATGATATTTATAGTTTTTCTAAAATGATTTTTATAATTTTTCTAGAACGGTAAAGAGCTGTTGATTATTCACAGTGTCAAAATATATTTATCATTAAAAATTAAAATTTAACAGCTAAAAACAACCATATATCACCACAGAACGATGTAACAGATGTAACAACTGATACCGATTAATACCGGCCCCACATATCACCCGCTCCGTCCACCTTAACAATGAACAAGCAACACATATTCTACTCTAGATAACTTTTTAATTTATTTAGTTTAAAAATAAATAATTGGAAGACGCATTAAATAAACGTGCATAGAAAAAGAATGGTGTCAAGAACGAAAGGCCCCTCAATAAATATAAAATAAAAGTGTCGCTACCAAAATAAAGAAGCACGTTTGATTTTTAGCCACCACTAATTTATTAAAAGTGGCTATATTTTTTTTTATCATTATGTCTTGTCACTAAAAGGTGAGTCAACCACTAACCTTAGAAATCGTTAAAATGCTTTATTATTTCACTTTTTTTTTCCTTTTGTTATAGTAGAGATTTTGTTTTGTGTTGCTAAGTTTTTGTTGTAAAAATGGATGATTCGTTAACACTTTACCGGACGAAATTTTGTGTTTGTGTTCGTGTTCGTGTTTGTTGATGAATTGAGATTTTTCGTTTTCGTCCATGTCTTTTTATTAAATTTGTAAACGGACACAAACGAAAACAAACAAACGTAGCTGGACATTAATCGACACCATCCGACACAAATGTACATAAACAAACATAAATGAACATAAACAGACATATATTATTTTGAGAATAATAATCATAAAATCAACACGAAATCACTGAAAATTCCACTAATTTTAACAATAAAACACCTTATGATAGGTATTTTTAATTGTAACTTCGTCAAATTTCTACGAACCAAGCATGCCATCAAACGATTAAAGCAAACTTATGAGTTTCTGCATTAAGAGTATCAATTTTTGTTATTTTCGTTACATGCCAAATCTATTTTCAAGTTTTTGTAATGTTTAACTAAATTATTACACAATAATTATTTTTCGACCTTAAATAATTTATACAAATATCAATTAGTGTGTTATTTTTAGTTTATTTGAAAACTCATAATTCACAATTAATATTAAACCATTATTTTGTCTAAAAGATATAGTTAAAACTTAAAAATACTTTTACAAGTTGGATTATTTTCTATATTATAGTTCTTTAGTTATTTTCTACTACATGATCAATTGTGATGCACTACCATACAATTATTATTTCTATCATAATTAGTAAAAAATGTGTTTTTTTGTAATATAAAATACCAATTGATTATTATATATTCTCTTTATATAAATCTCAAAATCATTAATATATAACTTTCTGTCTCTGTCACGTGATGGAATAAAGTTACAAATAGCAATTATATACCTACTTGCATTTTAATAATCGTTAAGATAGAATCAATATATAGGGACGGTAAAAAACGTCATGCCTGACGAGTAACAAAACGCAAAATAGTGGAGCGTGTTTATGGGTATGAGACCGAGTATGAGATTAGTTATTAAATTTTTTTGGGTTTAAAACGGGCATGATATTAGATATGTGTCAGTTGTATAAGGTTGATGCGATAATTTCATTGCATATGAAATATGTTCAATCTCTTCATTTTAGTAAATGCATTTTTTAAAGACGAATATGAAATATATGTGTATGAGACTTTGATGGGGTGGTTGAGGTATGAAATAGAAGATCATTGGTTCAAACACTATAAAATGTAAAAAAATTAGTCGTTCAAAAAAATGTATATGAGACTTATTTAGTGGCATATCTTAAATCAACCAAAGCTTTTGAAATGATTAATTCCGTTCCTACTCAGCTACACTACGAAGTAGATACGAGTAGAGGTGTACAAAACCGGGTTTAGTCAACAAGTGGTCAAAACCGGGTTGTGTCCAAACCGGTTTGGGACAAAAAGCATGTTTTTTTAAATGGGGTCGATTCTTAAACCGATTTAGTTATTCAAAGTCCAAACCTATAAACGGGCTGCCAGGCTGGCTCGGTTTTGAAACCGGTTTGGCCCAAACCGCTTTTTGAATGGTGCCGGGCCGGGCTCCAAACCGGTTCCGAACAGTTCTTTTCCCTCTAGATATAAGTTGCCCAAACCGCTTTTTGAATGGTGCCGGGCCGGGCTCCAAACCGGTTCCGAACAGTTCTTTTCCCTCTAGATATAAGTATATAACTACCAAAATAGAACCCATGCAGTTAGTCCATGTGTATGGCCCATAATTTCAAATACCTATTCCTCAAATCTTTTAAGGTTTTGGTGGTTCATTTTCTTGAAATATAAACATGCTTAACATAGAACTTTTTTTTATATATTTTTTAAAACTATTTTACTATCTATAAAAAGTATTATTTTTAGATCTTTTTCACAACAACTTAGCCAACCAAAACTAGCTAGTAGTAATTGTCATTTCTACTTTGGTGGGGCGGTAAGGTGGTTTGGGTGTATAATATGAGGTCAAGGATTTGATCCGTACAGTGTAACATTTGATCGTTAAAAAAAAAACTAGTACTAATTTGAATAATATGGCATAAGTACCTGTCATAAATACCAAATGATGCTAGACATTTAGATGATACAGATGAGTTCAAGAAAACCAAATATATTTAAAACATCATCACAAAAGAAATCATAAAAACCAAAAGAGTATGCATTTTAGCAAAATCTCAAGAATTCTTCAGCTATAAAAATACTCCATAAGAACACCAATGGCACTTAAAAAGCCATTACTCCTGCCATGAAAACCAACTACTTTCCCAGGAGATGATGTTGAACAAAAATAAACATATCCCGCACCTCTTTCTTCGCCAAATGGCCCGTAGATCCTCTTGTTAGTGTAAAAACTAATAGATGTTATAGCTTCCAATCCATTATACCCTTCAACCGGCCCGTAAAACCCTGATATTCCAGTTAAAAACTCACCGTTTTCATCCAAATTAACCTGCCAAAGTCATGATCTTATTCAGCTCAGACAAAAATAAACAAAAATAAAATTTTGAGCATACATACCAGTTGTACTTCAAGTCCATCTGTTCCTCCATGAATACGTGACAATACAAACGAACCATCTGCTTTCTGATATTCAAACTGAAGTGCGTAGATCACATTCAGCTCGCCTACATGAACACGCACTTGTTTGATGGTAAAGAAAACTCCATCGTCCCAACATTTACCTCCAATTGCCCCCCATGGGCCTATGTCTCTTGACATCACCACTCTAGGCATGCTTGAGGATAACTGTAGCGAAAACATTAATCAACAAAATACATAACCTTTATTTAGGTTTCTAATCACTTAAGGGCAGGGCCGGACCGTGGGCTAGAAAGATAAAGATAGGGCTTCAGGACCACACTCAGTTAAGACCTCCGAATTAAAACATAACATTATATATAGATATATATTTAATCGTCGGATTATAAACAAATATATCTATTGGTCTAGTGCAAACTTGTGTGATGCTAAGTTGCAGATCCCGAGTTCAAGATTCATTATTAGCATTTTATAGGTTTTTTTAAAACAATTGTCATAAAAGGGCCACAAAATCTCATTCAGGTCTCTAAAATTGTTGAACCGGCCCTGCTTTAGGGGCTGCGTTTTCTTTTCTTCTCCTTTTTTTATATATCACAAATGGGTCGTACGTAGCATTTAGCATTGGCGATTTACATATTTTTGTAAACTAAGTACAACACCCCCCAAGTAACTACATACCTAAATAAACATTTCAACTTAAGAACTACATCAATATATAGCGTGACTGAGATAAGCAAAAGCATTAGTGACAAAAATGTACCTCGGTCATGACTGCCTTCATTCGTAGAGTTTCAACCTGAAGCAGGTGATTTAGGCATTACATAAATCCCAATAGCAGTGATATCACTTCTAGCACGGAAACCCTACGACCACCTCGTTTTGAAGATCATGTGAGAAAACATGATCATCAGCAGCTTGGGTACCATAAGGGCCAAAAAGGTTCAAGTTTGTCATAAAGCATATATTTCAGGACTACATATTTAGTGTTATATCTCAAGCTACCAAATGTTCCACTTATTGACATCAAATATTCATTCGTATTGTCAATGCAAATCTGCGATAATAGAAACAAAACATTTATAAGTTGCAAACGCCGTAACATGCGTGTAATGATAACAATCAGTATTTGATGAATATTAGTTACAACGTTTGTAGAATGGCCAATCTGTCCATGACTACCAAAAAGCGATCTTTGGCCTTCACCTTCACTAGAGTAGCTTTTGAATTCGATGGAGTAAACAAAAGAATCATATTGAGCCTTTATCTGTATGTTTTTGGTTAAACCTTGAGGCATATAAACCCATCGGTGTCCTTCTGACATACTCCATGGTCCATGAGTTATGCACCCTTCAAAATCCCTTGTACCACCCTGCAAATAAAAGTAGCATTACATTTTAAACTAAACTTGTAAACGAACCGAACGAACACAAATAAGTGCATGTTTGTGTTTGTTCATTTAACTTTAAACGAACACAAACACTTAATCGGAAAAATATTCGTGTTCGTGTTCATTCATTTAAACAATGAACATGTTTGTGTTTGTTTATGTCCGTACACTTAAAATCCAAACGAACAGTTCACAAGCATAAATGGACAATGTTAACAACATATATGAACAAAAGTAAACAAACACAAACAAACAAATAAACACATTTAAATAATCACAAATGAACAAACGTTAAAAATAAACAAACATAAACGAAATTTCATCTAAAAAAGAACATATAAAAACAAACACTAATGAACAAACATTCACGAACATAAACGAACAAATAAACCATGTTCACAAACAAGTTAAAAAAACGAACAAAACATGTTCCATGTACATAAATGCTCATGTTTGTTTGTTTAATTAAATGAACACAAACTTTTTATTCATGTTCATTCGTTTATAAATGAAGAACATAAACAAACTTCCACGAATTAAAATGAAACTATATACATACCATATCAACTTGGTTTCTTGTCTAGCTTGAAAGAACAACCCAACAACTACAAAAGAAGAACTATGAGGTATCACAATATATATAATAATGGTGTGTGTAGGCATGGAAAACGAACAGGCAGATTGCAAAGGCCTTACAAATTAAATGTCTCGTAAACCAATCACAAGTTAGGAAGATGACCAGCCATGCCGCCCATGCATGGTTATTAGTTTTTTGAAAAAAATATTTTTTATTTTTTTTAGAGAGAATTAATTTTAATTGTATTACTATTATCGGAGTTTGTAATGGACTGGAATAAATGGGTTCCTATAAAAATGAACCTTTTTGGATGGAAGACGGAAAGGGGTCGAATTGCTACTTCGTACTCACTATATAAAAGAAAGGTTGTAAATGAAATTAATTGATGCCCACTTTTTGTGAAGAAGAAAGGGAATTGGCGGAACACATCCTACAATCTTGTTATGTAGCATCGGTGATATGGCAATATGCCAATATGATAGTAGATGGTGTGGTATCCCTCCGGTGTACGTGATTTTTTCAAAATCCACCACAGTGGCGGTTATGATAAAGTTAAATGTAAAGCAATTCAATCGGTGATTAGTACATCATGTTGGTGTCTATGGAAGTCAAGAAATGAGCATCCATCATGCTGGTCCGGTCCTCGGGTTTCACTTTTCCTGAATTCTGATTTTGGGTCGGTCCTGGACGAACCCAAGGAAACCGAGAGGAAACAACCAGCTGAAACCAAATCAATGTTCTTGATTTTTTAAGTAAACATGGATAATTAGTATGTGTATTTATCCCAAATTTTTGCCTGGCCTATAAAAGGTGTTAAGACACTTTTGTTCTAGGGGCGCAAACGAGCCGAGCCGCTCGCGAGCTACTCGAGATCTGCTCATGAAAAAGCTTAATTGAGCCGAGCTTAATTAAGCCCAAGCCTTAATGTAAGCTCGTTTATTAAACGAGCCCGAGCTTAACTTATCGAGCTCGAGGCGGCTCGCGTGCCTAAATGAGCCTGTCATTTATACGATTTATATATACATGTTTGTGTGTGTATATATATATAATTATTAATTAATATATATAATGTGGTGAGTAGCTAAACAAAAATAACTAAATGATATATAAAGGAAAGTTAATGCACATTTTAATATTAATATGAGAACGTAGGAACCAATACCAATTAAAAAAAATGAGTACATAAGAAACAATAACAACTACAAAAGCAATCTACATAAATAATTATTTATAATTACAAAGAAAAAACCCTGAAAATTACAACAAACGAATCAAAGTCAAAAACAAAATAATATCAAATACTAGCAAATACTTATAAGTTATGACATCAAAAAAAATCTAATAATAAAAAATATAAATCAACAAATACTTAATGTTTCATAATCGAAAATTAGCAAATACGAACAAAAAATAATGATGTAGATGTCGTGCTCTAATAAAAAATAAGTATTTATGAAGCTTAAATACCTATAACTAGTACGGGTAAGTAAGGTCGTCTCCACAGGGAATCAGTGGAAAGTGCAAGTAAAGTTCATTACTATTAATTATTATTCTAAGCGGACAATCGATGTCAAGCAGTTTATAAAGATGATTATAAGAACACACGGTTACTTGGAAAAGTTTGTAAACAATAATGAGAAAACGATTCACTTCAGGTTCAGGTAATGTGATGACCGACTAATCACAGATTCAAAAGATTAATTGCGCAGTAATTACTAAACCTAACAGTTGGGTTGTGAGGACAAACGATACCCTAACCGAATTGTTGACACAACTGAACTCCGGTTTACCCAATTACCAGTTTAAAATATGAAAATCAGTTATAAGCAATGACTAACGATTATTGGTTCAATGACATAAGAGTTAACCCTACATATGATGAACACAACCAGAAAAGTGATGCAAAGTTTGATAATCAAAATCATAAACTGTTTAAACAATCAATTCATAATGTAAACAAGATTAAAAACAATTAATCAAGTTCATACTCATTCAAAACATAGAATCTGATCAAAGTTAGTTTACACAAAACCCTAGCCTAAAGTGAATACAGTGGTTTAGACTGACATCGGCATCACAAAGGATTCGCTTATCTGATGAGAAGATGAAAGCATGTGATGAACGGACGAACCGGAGGCTTCGGGATGGTGGAAAATCATCCTAGGGCTTGTACTTGGTTGAAGGAATGAAGGATAGGTCGAATGGGGGCTGAAAAACGGATTATATCAAAGTTAGGGCTATTTTTCCCGTCAGGAGGATCTTAGCGCGTCGCTAACATCCCAGGGGTGTGATTTTCGCGCG
This sequence comes from Bidens hawaiensis, assembly GCF_021521415.1. Taxonomy (NCBI): domain Eukaryota; kingdom Viridiplantae; phylum Streptophyta; class Magnoliopsida; order Asterales; family Asteraceae; genus Bidens; species Bidens hawaiensis. The sequence continues at coordinate 783,002 of NW_027491617.1, read as the reverse complement.
GCGCTAAAAACTCAAAATTCTGATGACCTTAGAGATACGCTGACATCACCATCAGGACCTTTTAGCACCGCGCTAAAGGCGTCTGACAGAATTTTCTTTATTTTCTTCATTTATTTTGCATAGGAAAGCGTGCCAATCATCATGAGTCTTCTATATCTTTGTTCCAAGCCCGTAATTCATCCCGATAGGCGTCCTTAACGTCAGGTATCCTGAAACACATAAACACGCTTGAAGTACCAAAGTTCACATAATATTTAAACTAAAATTAAACAAATAATATAATAATATACACGACTTTTGCCCGACCATCACATCCCCACACTTATCTTTTGCTTGCCCTCAAGCAAACTCTCATGCAACACATACACCTCGATCGAGAATTCATAAATTACCACGATTAATACTAGTGAGGTATAAGGTCATACCCAATTCCCAAGAACTAACACTGTCAAGGTTAATAACCCACCAAATAATTTAATGTTACAATTTAAAACTATGGAACCGCCCAAACGAGTGTACTTTGTTTCCGGTTAAGGCACACATGGTCATACCCCTCATAATATAACATCTCTCATCTCGGTTTAATATCTGGACTAGCAAAAAATGTGCTAGTATCTCTCTGCCCTCTATACCAAGTATGATCACAATGTAATAAGCTTGGAAGCAAGTCATATCTCCACCCATTACTCACCGGTTGCATAGAGAATAGAACTAAGGGTTTTGCTGTGGCTTAGGTTAGGGTGTGGAAGTGGATTTATTTAGTAACTTATGGTGGATGAAACCCAATTTATTCAAACAAACAAACAACTCACTCACTATTATTTACAAACGACATTAACTCAAACATGACTCTTTTTGAGCTTTTCTTTGATTTTTCAACTTTTTTTTTCCTTCTTTTTTTTCTTTTTTTTAATGTAAAACATCAATATATACAAACCACTGAATCGAGACATACGTACATTGTGTACTATGATCGACAAACAACTTATATACAACTCTTGACATACCGAATTTCATCCACATGGTTAAAAATAATAAAGACCAAGGCAAACACAGCTTGTAATGTGGGTTAAACAAACGAAAGGGAAAAGGCACAAACTTGGCTCCTAAGGGATAATGTAGGGTAGGGAGTATTATTTTATTTTTTATTTTTATATGTAAAGGCCATTATAATGTGGGTTTCTACAGTCCTATTTCTCCATACAGGTGGTGGTATTAAGATCTCGAAATGCATGAGACAACCAAGTTCTAGATATCATGGACATACTGGTAACTCTCTATAATGGCAATCGTATGACATGTGTATATACTATGTATTATATGTGTATTATATATGTGGTCAACTCACACACGTACCGGAGGAATAAGGCTGCTGATATAAACATGTGTACCTGTCCCCATGACTTGTTATCCCCATCTAAACGGTCCATTTTATTTTTCTTTTTGAAAAACATTTGCATGGAAGACTTTCGAGAAGCTTAAAAACTGACCATGACCAAAGACCTCTACTTGGCATTAATAATAGCAATAAACTATTTACAATTCCGGCTTTTGCGCACAATCAAGGCACTCTAAGGCAAAATTTTTAATTTTACCCCCATCCACACACTTGAGGTTGACATTGTCCTCAATGTTTAAAATTTAGCATTTAAAAGAACATTAACGAGGACGGGGTTAAAATTGACTGATTATAAATTTTAAAACCGGGCTTAATGTGATGGCCTTAGAAATTATACAACTATACAATTACACTTTTAACAATAAAACTAATAAAACAAAAAGAATTATGAAAACAAAATCACCTGATCAGAAAATAAACCACTCAAATATACTCTTGGTTGCGCTCAACAAACCCTGCTCCTCAATTCACTCAACAGTATCTGCAAACTCTCACACGTGTAGAAGCACGCTTCTCACAACCATTAGGATAGGTCTTTTAAACCGTTTGCAAAACCGTTAATTTTAATTACCAAGTCAAGTTATATAAATTTCATAATTAAATTTGTTAAACTAGTAAAATTGTTAAAAGACCTAACTCACTTTCGTAGGAATCCCGATTGCATTTAGCGTATGCAACAAGCCCTTTAAACCCCCCGGTAGCCCGGTTGGACGAGTAAGGTCTCGTGAGGGTTTATAGTGAACTACACCCACAAAGTTCGGATACAACAAAAATATATATGTACCTGAATCAACCGTAGCAAAGTATGAACGCACCTTGGGAAGCTGCAACTCATGTTAAGATGATTCCTTACCAAAACATTGCAAACTCCGACTTTTCCATGTGTGGCATCCCCACACTTGACTTTTGCTACAATGGCACGCTTGAAATATAACGGTTAAACAAACTATAAAAAACTAAAATAAAATACAAATTGAAAATAAAATTCGGGTTACCTCCCGGTTAGCGCTAAGTTTTTGTTAAGGTCTTCAGCCAGACCGTTACCTGGTATGACGTTTACGGTGGTCTAAGCAGACACTTCCCTACCGAATTCCCTATAAAAGCTTGGTAGTTGACACATCTCGGCTCCGCTTCTTCCTTCATGTTCAAGATGTCTAATAAACAATTATGAGTCGGTGTGAATGAACATTTACCTTCAACGTTTCCCACATATGCCCGGTAATTCACACATCGAGCCCGCACCCTCTTTCTTGAGATTAAAACACTAGGATTCGATCGTGGTCGAACTGAACATTTTCCCACCGAATTTCCCGTGTATGCTCGGTAATTAAAAAAATGTGCCCATACCTTCTTCTCTGTGGTGGACATGTGTGTAAACCAAATACAAGGCCACTTCACCATATTTTGTTCAAGGTCTTCCAAACTCACTTTCCTCTTCTTTGAACTTGCACCATCACCCCAATCTTCATTTATATGCGTGACCAAAATGGGAGAACGACTAGGATTCACCTGGGTTACTTCAGCCACCGGTTCTTTAAAGTTTACTATGTCTTCAATCGGGTCTAAACATTCAACTTCATGCCCCAAAAGATCTGAACTCTCCCCCTTTATATCTTCATCATCAACCACAACTGATGCATTTATTGGCTCTTCGGTAACTAGAGGAATTAATGCGGTATTATTCTCCAAAACCAGATCCTCAAATTCATTATTTGAAAGATCAAGAGCCTCTTCTATCACTTCCTCATCAACCATGGCACCACTAGCCAACTTTTCTTGTTCTCGTTCAATTTGAGCCACCTCTTCAAATAGTTGACTCACCAGTTTATCTTGAGCGTCATTAAACGTCTCCTGGAGTTCTAACCTCTGATCTAAAGCCTGATTGTGAGCTTCTTGATCTCTCTTCATCTCCTTCAGAAAATCCATAACATCTTTCCAAGACACTTCTTTGTTACCCGAATAATCTTCTTGATCTTATTGATAATTTCTTTGATATGTACCACCATGATTATAATGTTGAGGGACTTCCTCGTATATTGGTTGAGGATGTTCATTGTAGCAGTAGTCATCCTCCTCTTGATAACTTACAAAACTTGGCGTATCGGACCCTTCACTATCATACTCCGAATCATCCTCAAACTGGTAACAATTAATTCTCTTCTGAGATTGAGAATTGCTTTGATACGAGTTTTCATGGTTACCTGTTGTTGACCCATAATAACTCTTATAATCAGATTGAGGCGATGAATAATTTTGGTACCGCATGTTGCGACCCTGTTGGTTGAAGCTCCTTTGGTTATCTGACTCGTAGAAGCCTTGAGAGTTTGGTGAAGGTGGGCCATGATATGAATGTGTACGGTACGAGTCATCGTCCTCCACGGCCTTATATCCTTCATGTGGGTCAGAGACCCAACTCCACGTCATCCTGAGTTACCTGCACACATGAAACACACAAATACCAAACGTAAAACTGACAAAAATAAAATAAAACTAAAAGTAAACAAAACACTAAACTAGCACTTTGCGCGTTGATTCCCCGGCAACGACGCCATTTTGATGTAGATATCGTGCTCTAATCAAAAACAAGTATTTATTAAGCTTAAATACCTATAACTAGTACGGGTAAGTAAGGTCGTCTCCACATGGAATCAGTGGAAAGTGCAAGCAAACTCCGGTTTACCCTAACCGAATTGTTGACACAACTGAACTCCGATTTACCCAATTACCAGTTTAAAATATGAAAATCAGTTATAAGAAATGACTAACGATTATTGGTTCAATGACATAAGAGCTAACCCTACATGTGATGAACACAACCAGAAAAGTGATGCAAAGTTTGATAATCAAAATCATAAACTGTTTAAACAATCAATTCATAATGTAAAACAAGATTAAAAACAATTAATCAAGTTCATACTCATTCAAAACATAGAATCTGATCAAAGTTAGTTTACACAAAACCTTAGCCTAAAGTGAATACAGTGGTTTAGCCTGACATCGGCATCACGAAGGATTCGCTTATCTGATGAGAAGATGAAAGCATGCGATGAACGGACGAACCGTAGGCTTCGGGATGGTGGAAAATCGTCCTAGGGCTTGTACTTGGTTGAAGGAATGAAGGATAGGTCGAATGGGGGCTGAAAAACTGATTATATCAAAGTTAGGGTTATTTTTCCCGCCAGGAGGATCTTAGCGCGTGCTAACATCCCAGGGGTGTGATTTTCGCGCCGCGCTAAAAACTCAAAATTCTGATGATCTTAGAGATACGCTGACATCACCATCAGGACCTTTTAGCCCCGCGCTAAAGGCGTCTGACAGAATTTTCTTTATTTTCTTCATTTAATTTGCATAGGAAAACGTGCCAATCATCATGAGTCTTCTATATCTTCGTTCCAAGTCCGTAATTCATCCTGATAAGCTTCCTTAACGTCAAGTATCCTGAAACACATAAACACACTTGAAGTGCCAAAGTTCACATAATATTTAAACTAAAATTAAACAAATAATATAATAATATACACGACTTTTGCCCGACCATCAAATAACATCAACACCTATAAAAATAAACCTAATAATAACAGCAAAGTGATTATCACTGTTTCATGTTAAGTATAAAATATATTTGATCTTATTTCATAATATATATTATTTTATACATAAAATTATGATTAAAAAATATAGAAAACAATTATAAATATATAAAAATCAATTAATAAATAGTAAATGAGCCGAGCCTGATCAAGCTTGGGCTCGACTTGTTTGCACCCCTAGTTCCTACAACTTTTGACCTGCACCAACATATTTGAACCCATCAAATTAAAAATGTTTCAAAGAGTGAGATTTAAACCGAATTGCCCTTGTTTCATCTGTATTTGTTAGCCTCTCATTTTATCAATAATAATAATAACAATAATCCATTTTTGCTGCTGCATATAATAGAGCACTGGTTCCAAACAAACAAACAGAACATACATTCATACAAGTCCATGCAAGTAAAACTGTATCAAGCTAATAAAGCAGAAAAAAAACAAGTTTAAACAAACTGCAGTAGCACCAAATATCATTCATATACTTCTAAGTTCTAACACACAGCAACTGATCAAACCAAATGACCTTGAACCACTTCAGTAAGATTCTGACGATCATGAAGAAACAGTGTTTCCATGTACGGATACACAAGATGCGAATACCCGATCCCATCAAGTCCAAGATTATTGAGCTTATTCAAGATCAACCTGCAAATAACAAGTTCATAGTCTAATTTAATAATAGCATCACCTGTTTGTCTGAATCCTATTATAGAGGCTTTACGTGCTTTAAACTCGAATGTGTAGTCTGGAATATCAAGAACAGCAGCATCTGCTCGGTTTCCATATGATCTTGGTACATAGACAAGCACCGGTCTGTTAAATTAAATGTGTACCGTTGCGTAAATAGACCACCCTCCATGATCCATAATCCGACCACCTTTTTGCTAGGTTCCAAGCCGTGTTGTAGAATAACTAGAGACTCCCTTACCTTATACATGGTAAGAGCTATGGACCGGGCTAACTTATTTGGGAGGTGTACCTCCACAAAATCTTCGCGTGTGAGATCAAATGAAACAATCAAAAAACGACTCACACCATCCACCCGCATCGTATCAGTAGCAATCCAATAAATAAACCCATTTGCAGCTACGGAATAATTGGTATGAGAGAAACTCTGATAAAACTGAACCGATATATGTGGTAGGTTACCGCTTAGACTTCTCCAAGCCCCGGTGCTCAGCGTAAACAACTCAACTTGAAAAGGTATGGAAGTTACGTTTACGTTAACTGACAGAGGGCGAACGTAAACGATCTTGACGATTTTGGGGTCATTGGTGACCGGGCAAACCCCAAACCCTAAAACGGTGGAATAAATAACCGTATTTAAAGTTGCTAGATTAGGCACAACTGTCCGAAAAGCTCTTCGTATACACGGGTTCCAGATTACCGTCGTGCCCCCAACTTCAGTAGAAGAAAAGTAACACAATAAGCCATGAGACCATCCGAATACCAAAAAGTGTTCTCGATCGTTAACCGAAAACCGAGGGGGAGGGTTGAGGGAAATTGTTTTGAATGGGAATGTGTCATCATCAGCAATTGAGATGAATCTTGGTATCTCATCAGCATCATAATACTTTACCAACAGATGGTGCTGCTGGCGGGTATAGGTATGAACAAAATCTGAGCTATCGATCCAAGACTTCCATGTCTTAAAGACCGACCGGAACTGCATGAGTGATTTCACGGGAAACAATTTCATGATTTTGTCGAGGATCTCAATTGGTAAATAGTCGGACATTGTGTTCTTCAATTGTGGCGCGGTGAGTAGCGGCTTAACCCTAGAAAGAAATTTTGGATTTGGGAAAATTGTGTACATAAAATACAAAATAATAAAGTTAATAATAAAATGCTTGTTATAGATGATCATAATGAATAGACATAATGTGTCATCAATCTTCTATTTATTATTTAGTTTCAGTTTTATGTTTACACTTGTGTATCTATATATATATATATATATGGTGAGGTTAAAATAAGAAGTGGTGTAAGACCCCGTTACCGGTAGCCCTACTTTCGTGTTGGATTTACTCATAAACGCAGTTCTAAATATTAGAGTTAATTAAAACATTCGCGAAACATTAAGAACATTCAAACCATTACATTCCATAACCATAATTTTGTCTTATCGAGCATTCATAGTCATTTAAAAACAAAACATAGTCTTTTAAAATAAAACATCATAGCAAAATCTTCAGATGCCAGTTTCGTCCAACTCTGCCATGTGTCCTCCTCAAGCTACTTGCCTCATTCTACTCACCTGCGTGCATACTAAAAGTCAGCTACGCTGAGTGAGTTCTGGTTAATCACATACTCATACAATACCTTCTTACATTTCATACTTAACCTCTTAACTTTCTTTCATACACACATAAGTGCATATACTTTCATTCTTACCTTCATACTTTCTTTACATACATAATCATACGTTTTAAAGAGCCTTTCGCCCTATAACCTCACAGATATTATAAGGGTCTGGTCCCTGACATCACAGATATTATAAGGGTCTGGTCCCTAACATCACAGATATTATTAGGGTCTGGTCCCTCTTCGTTACCATACAACCATGCCTTTCCTTCGTTTGTTAACTTTATCGCATTCATACATATAAGCAAATACATTATACTTACCTTATACGTAACACTACAACCTGACAGTACGTGCAATATCCGAAGATCGTTCACGTACTAACAAGCAATCATTCATACATTTCACATCATTCATATAAGGCATACACTTATCATTTAGGATAAGTGTATTAACAAACATATCGAGTATGCATACAGCCCCGAAAACATAACACAGAAGTGGGCTAGAAACTCACATGAATCCTGTTACGCTCTCCGTTAATCATTATTCCTTTCTTGAGCTGTGCACGGCTAACTGTATAATATTTACATGTATCAATTAACTACTACTACTCATGTTGTATTTCTATCTTTATATAACCCACAACGAACGAGGATCCGGGGGCAGCGCCCCTGGCAGCGGGGTCTAGGGGCGACAGCCCCTAGCAGGGTCCAAGGGGCAGAGCCCCTGGCTGGGGTCGAGCTTATCACATTTTTCATTAGGTTTTCATTAGGTTTTTAATTTATTTTCTCATTTGCTAATTCCAGCGAACTTATAATTAAGCGAACTTAACAATAAGAGAACTTAACATTAAACGCGAACTTAAGCATAGGCGAAATTAGTGTTCGGCGAAGTTAACCCTAGGCGAACATATGCCAGGCGAAGTTATCATGGGCGAACTTATCACCAGGCGAAGTTACAGTTTGGCGAACTTGGCCTTAGGCGAAGTTATCAGTTAGGCGAACTTGGCCTTAGGCGAAGTTATCAGTTAGGCGAACTTGGCCTTAGGCGAAGTTATCAGTTAGGCGAACTTGCTTGCAGGCGAAGTTCGCTTGTAGGCGAAGTTGTGCAGCAGCCGCCGCTGTTCATCCTTAATCCCCAAAATCATCATCGTTTTACCGAGAAATCCATGGGTATGGCGTTAACAAGTCCCGTGATCATTCCCATGGCCTTGTTTGGGTAAAACTTAGCCCGGAATGACGTAAAGTTTGGACCTTTATGGTAAAAACGTTCAATACTAATGTTAAGGTTTCATTAATCGAGCCGTTTCCATTTTCGGGTTCATTACTCTCGTATTTATCATCAAGTTTACAACTTTATGTTTCGTTTATACCCGATCTACTCTCGTTCTAAGTTTCAAGACTAAACATTTATAAAAACGAAATCTTTAGGATTAAAACATACCTTTTATACGTTCGGTGTGGTCGCGGTTTGCTTGGTTATCTCGTATATTGAAGATCTAATAATGGTTGGCTTGATTTTTGGACTCGAATTCGCTCTCTCTCTCCCTCGGCCGTAAGAGGTGTAGTGTATGTGTGTGTTTTTGTGTGTGTAGAGATTTATGAAAGATGGAAATGATAGTTAGGGTTTTAGGATGGTTTAAGGGGATATTTATATCCCTTAAAGCCCATGGACCTAAGGCCCATTACCCTTAATCCATCTTAATTAATCTAAGTCCATGATCCGTTCTTTACTCGATATTACTTAATTAATAACGCGAAATCACTAAACGTAACTTTCTTTATTTATCATTATAATATTCAGGATGTTACAAGTGGAGTGTGTCTAAGAAGTGTAAGAAGTAATCTGTGCGTTAGATATGTTGATCTAACGGTGGATATGGAAAGCGTGTTTATTGTGCGGTGTGTTTTCTTTTAGTTGCAGTGTGTTTATTATGTGGTGTGTTTTATTAGATCTAATGGTGAAAATACACTTTCTATACTTTTTAGAAAAAATCTACTTCTTATTATAACCTTGCTCTATATGTGTGTGTGTGTGTGTATATATATATAGACAAAGAATCCAATACAATAATCTATTATAGTACATAACTCCTCAACCCTATATTTCAAAAAACATGCGATGACAAATTTGTAAATTATTTCAAATCGTTTCCATCCTAATTAGCTATTGCGTCGATTAAACCATCGTCACCGACGCCATTTGCAGACACACACTTCAATTGAATTGAATTGATATACGCCATTTGCAGAAATCCAGTTGTAGACGTTCCATATTTGTTCATATGATGGAATCGATGATCAAATTGATGGTCAATTAATGTTTGTTTGATGATTACGAGATTATATGAAGTGATTTCAGTGTTCAATTCATGCTACAAATGTTAAATTTCATATATAAAGGTTTGTTCAAGTTTTATGTTACTCCACATTTAAAGGTCTGAACTTCAAAACTTAAACGTTCAAGTTTTTGGTTGAACTTCTAAACTTAAACGTTCAAGTTTCTTGGCCGAACTTCTAAACTTTATAAATAGAACATCTAAACTTTGTTCCTAAACTTCTAAACTTTTTGAATAGAACTTCTAAACTTTTTTTAATAAAACTTTTAAACTTTTTAAATAAAACTTCTAAACTTTTTTTAATAGAACTTCTAAACTTTTTGAATAGAACCTCTAAACTTTTTTTAGTAAAACTTCTAAACTTTTCACCTGAACTTCTAAACTTTTTGTTATGAAGTTATTGGATTTTTTTTCTGAACTTCTAAATTTGAACGTTTAAAGGTGTTCGTTTTGGCCAAAACACTTAAATGTACATAGTGTCTTCGGTTTTGTTCAGAACATTTAAACGTGATATTTTAAATCCTAATCAGAGCCCAATTGTGTAACATCCTAAAATATTATAATGTTAAATAAAGAAAGTTACGTTTAGTGATTTCGCGTTATTAATTTATTTAGTATCGAGTAAAGAACGGATCATGGACTTAGATTAATTAAGGTGGATTAAGTGGTAATGGGCTTTAGGTCCACGGGCTTCAAGAGGTATAAATATCCTCCTAAACCACCATAAAACCCTAAACCTCATTTCATTCCATCTTAATCTCTACACATTCAATAACACACACATCCTTCACCTCACACGGCCGCGAGAGAGAGAGAACGGGACTCGAGTCCAAAATCAAGCCAACCATTATTAGACCTTCGATATACGAGCTAGATACGAGATAACCAAGCAAACCGCGACCACACCGAACGCGTAAAGGTATGCCTTTTACCTTAAAGTTTACGTTTTTAGGATCGGTTAGCTTTGAAACTTAAACATAAAGTAAATAGGGTCTAAACGAAACGTAAAGTAACAAACTTGATGTTGGAAATGAACTTGACAAACCTATGGCTATGTACGGCGACTTGTTATTAAACGTTTTAAGCCGAAAGCTCCAAACTTTATGTCTTTCCGGGCTAGGTTTTACCTGAACTAGGTCATGGGAATGATCGCGGAGTTAGTTAACGTAATATCCTAGAAATCCTCGATGAAATAAGGGTGATTTTGGTGATTAAGATAGAACAGAGGCGAAGGCTGAATAACTTCGCCTGCAAGCTAACTTCGCCTTCATGCAAGTTCACCTAACTGACAACTTCGCTCGTTGTTAAGTTCGCCAACCTTAAGTTCGCTGAGATTAACTTCGCCTAAGGTCAAGTTCGCCCAACTGTAACTTCGCCTGGTGATAAGTTCGCCCATGATAACTTTGCCTAAGGCTAAGTTCGCTGAATGCTAACTTCGCCTAAGTTAAGTTCGCTGAATGCTAACTTCGCCTGAGTTAAGTTCGCTGAATGCTTAACTTCGCTGAATGATAAGTTTGCTTAAATGATAAGTTCGCTTAACACTAAGTTCGTTTACAGTAAGTTCGCTTAATGTTAAGTTCGCTTAATGATAAGTTCGCTGGAGTTAGCGAATTAGAAAAAAAATTAAAAACCTAATGAAAAACCTAATGAAAAATGTGATAAGCTCGACCCCAGCCAGGGGCTCTGCCCCTTGGACCCTGCTAGGGGCTGCCGCCCCTAGACCCCGCTGCCAGGGGCGCTGCCCCCGGACCCCCGTTCGTTGTGGGTTATATAAAGATAGAAATACAATGTGAGTAGTAGTAGTTAATTGATACGTGTAAATATTATACAGTTAGTCGTGCACAGCTCAAGAAGGGAATAACGATTAACGGAGAGCGTAACAGGATTCAGGTTAGTTTCTAGCCCCATTTATGTGTTATGTTTTCGGGGCTGTGTGCATACTCAATATGTTTGTTAATACGCTTATCCTAAGAGATAAGTGTATGCCTTATGTGAATAATGTGAAATGTATGAATGATTGCCTGATGGTACGTGAACGATCTTCGGATATTGCACGTACTGTCAGGTAGTAACGCTATGTATATGGTAAGTATGATATGTATGCTTATGTGTATGAATGGGATAAAGTTAATAAAAGAAGGAAAGGATGGTTGTATGGTTGTATGGTTACGAAGAGGGTACCGGGCCCTAATAATACTCGAGGTATGATGTATGGTTGTATGGTAACGAAGAGGGAATCGAACCCTACTAATATTCGAGAACTAGGGAACCGAACCCTACTAATATTCGAGGAAAGAGGGTACCGAGCCCTAATAATACTCGAGGAAAGAGGGTACCGAGCCCTAATAATACTCGAGGAAGGAGGGTACCGAGCCCTAATAATACTCGAGGAAGGAGGGTACCGAGCCCTAATAATACTCGAGGAATGTAGGGCGTAATGCTCTTTATAACGTAAGATATGAAAGCAAGTTATTACAAAAGAAAGTATGAAAGTATGAATGAAAGAATATAAGTTTGTGTGTATTGTATAATGTATGATTAACTAGAACTCACTCAGCGTAGCTGACTTTTAGTATGCACGCAGGTGAGTAGGATGAGGCAGCTCGCTTGAGGAGACACGTGGCACTGAATAAGAGGCTGGCATCGGAAGACTCAAGACGTTTAAGTTTAACGTTTTGTTTATTTTGGAAGACAAGATGTTGTTTTAAGACAAGATGTGTTTTGTTATGAAATTTTTTATGAAAGCTTTTATATTCCGCGAATATTTTAATTAACTCTGATATTAGAACGGCGTTTATGAGTAAATCCAACACGAAAGTAGGGCTACCGGTAACGGGGCCTTACAAATTGAGTGTATTATTTCTGCAATTTCATAATCTGATGAATCTAAATCCTTCTACACATCAAATTGATTGATTAAATCATTATTTTTTTTTTCAATTTGAAGATTTTCCTGAACTTCGACGTCGTTCTTTTTTATTTAGGTTTTTGACTTTTGAGATTTCATACTTTAAGCTTTAATTAGAGTTAAAAAATTGGATGAGATAGAGCAAGAAGTTTAGAATTTGGATCAGAATCGTTTTGTAATCGATGAATTTGACCATGAACTAGTTTTTGGGTTATTTACAAAACTGTCACCGCGTGTTTTGTAATCTGACGCTCAGAATGATTGCGTACGTAATGTACGATAAGTCTTTATTGTACAATAACTCTCTCTCTCTCTCTCTCACACACACACACACAGTTGTTTCTTAGGAAGACTAGGAATAAAACACAGTCATTTGATCATGTAAATCAATGGTTGATATTTAAAATTACCATAAACCGTCATAATTTGCTATAATTACTCTTTCACCATTATAACCGACATAGTTTTCTAAAATTGTTCTTTCACTATAGGTTCTAATGTCACATGTCAAAAATCTATTATTTTTATCATTCCTATGAAACTCCTTATTTTTATTGTTTTCACATGTCAAAATATAACAAACCATAAAAAAAATAAAGGAACAAAAGAAGGAAAAAGTAAGGAAATGAAAGAAGGAAAATTCCATCCCACATTGGTGGAGGAAAGAAAAGGAGAGCCTTCCACCTTAGTATAAATAGGTTTGTAAGTTTCTTGTCCCACATCGCTAGATGATAAAACTAGTGAGCACTTTATAAGGAAGAAAATTCCTATGTTAATGTTCTTATAAGACATATCACACCCAGTGGTCCTAGCGGAGGGTGCGAAGCACCCGAACGCGCACGGGCACGGGCTCGGGCGATGGGCGCAATGTGGCGCTTTGGTGGCGCACTTTGCACTTCGCACGCTCGCATCGCCGCGAGCCGCTTAAGGGCCGCCTATAGCCTGCCACGTGGCGTTCCACGTAGCAGGCCTAGGGTTGACTCATCATAGCTACAAGCTACTTCGCGATACGCGATGGCTTTCTATTTATGGCCATCGCGTACCGCGATGGGGTCCAAAATCTGCTATAAATAGAAAGGCATCGGGACTTCATTTCTTCGCTCAAAATTCTCCTCTCTGAAAACACACACACACATATTATATATATATATATTAAGGGTATAATACCGAGTTGTCGTAGCGATATCCTATCCGATCGAAAGAAACTAATATACACGAATCCAAAAGCTCTACCTGTTAAGGTATGACATTGTGCCATCGTGTAAAGTTTCTACTCTCGTGATTATCGTTATGATTATTGGTTTTATACTAATCTAGTTATACTACATTATGTTTAACCTAGGTGCTTAATACCAGGAAGCTTTCTTTAATTGTAAACTTGCAAGGTGAGACATTCGAGTTTTTGTACCACTCATATTTGCGTGAGACAACTGTTTTTCCGACACTGTCATGATGATTTTCCAAACCTATAAAACTCATGACAGATGGTCTAAATGATTTCAAATATATTTTTAAAGTATTTTAAATACATTACAGTGATTAAGTCTCTGTAGACTTACGGGATGGTTACTACTGGTATTGTGGGGTTTTGTATACAAGGCTTGCCTACTGGGCTATTACACGTTACTTATTGGACAAGTGTTAGCCAATAAGTAATATGACCACAGTCATAGATAGGGTCGAGTGACAAGTACCTTTCGGTAATTTGTAAGCAGGCAGGTGTAAAAACATCTTAATGCTGTAACTGTAAAATGTCTCATTTACAAATGAATGTACTCACCAGTATTTCTTGCTGATCAAATATTTTAAACATGTTTCAGGTGACTTGTTAGAGACAAAGGAATGATGCATGCGGGCTTCCAGCTTAGATAAGTAGCTTGTCACCAGAATAAAGAAACGTGTTTTGTAAATATGGGTTTAACCCTATAAAACTTATGTTTGTATCAAAAGGGATTAAGTTCCCGTTTTATCATAATAATAATCATGGTGTTTTTATAACTCTGATCATTTTTCCTAACTACGGTTCTGATGAAATTTTCCGCTGCAAAATAATTTAATAAACACCGATACCACCAATCAATGTTCACGGCTCCTCTCCCGGGGTATAGGGGTCGGGGGCTGTGACAGCTGAAATGGTATCAGAGCCACTGGTTTAAGCAATATGGGTATTTTAATAATACCTAATCCTTAAATTAAAAGTTAGGAAATACATGCATTAACCTATGTGTTAACCATACGTATAAGATTCTAATCACACGTGAAAATAAAAACAACTTTCTTTTGGAGTTCGTTGTTTTATTGTTTTTGATTAACAGCATGAGTGAGCTAGTTGAAGCTTTTGAACACATATCCGTTAACTCCACGGATATAGAAGAAGGAGAAGCTAGTCAACAACAACCTGAACCCATGATCTTTCAAGCCCTACCTGTAGAGAAACCAAAGCCTAAAAGAAGAAGAAGGCTCAAAGACTGGCAACAAAGATTGAAAAGAAATAAGAAAAGAAAAACCACAGTCAAACAATCAACTCAACCACAACCTGAACAACCAACTCAACCACAACTCGAACAACCAATTCAACCACAACATGAACAACCAATAGAACCACCACCCATGTCAACAATACCAATGGAAGAGCGACTAGGCAGATGCCTAGATGAATGCGAAATCTTTCAACCCATAATCAATGATATTGGTGTAGGAAGCTCCAACAACCCGAATATGCCATCCCAGGACCCAAATAATACATTGCTCCCTGATGATATTATCAACCAAGCTCAAATAGAGGAATGGTGGACCAATGATTGGCAATATCAAACAATGATGAATAACCCATATGCACCGTTCCAGGCAGAAACCGCAAACTACCCCACCATGACACCGGAGATGACGACAGAGCTCCGTCACTATGGGGAAGAATTGGTGGATCACGCCAATAGACTGAGGGATGTTGGGGAGACCCTACTCTGGAGGTTCTACGACCGAGAGCCTTATATATAAAGTTATATATATATATATATAATATTTATATGTTCATTATCGTAATTTCTTTGATAAAAAAAAGAGTGTATGTATGTAACAAAGGTGTGTAGTGACGCATATATATAGTGTGTAGATGTAAAATATAGTGATGTGTATATATATATATAAAATGAGTAAATGTCGCAAAGATCGACAATTTTGACATATTCTGTGCCTATGTGTATTTTATGCTTATGTGTTATTAATATCTTGCTACCTTATTATTTGATTACGATATTAATAATTTCTTTCTTAATTGTAATTCGGATGTCGAACGAACACAATCACGAAAATGAGCACAATCAAGAAAATGAGCACAATCGCGAACATGAGCACAATCATGACAACGAGCATAATCATGAAATTCATAATCCAGAAACTCATCTGAATATGAATGCCATTGAAAACATGATAGCTCAGAAAATCACTGAAGCAATTCCTTTAATTGCTGATGCTATTAGGCAACCCGTTTCTGTAATTAGACATAAAACCGAGAGTAATAAACGCAAGTCTAACAATGAGGCTAGTCATAGCGTGAATGGAGGGAATAGCAACCCACAACCCAAAAAGTCAAAGGTCCACGGTTGTACTTACAAGGATTTCTTAGCCTGTAAACCAACCGAATTCTCTGGAAATGAAGGACCCATTTCAGCACTACGCTGGTTAGAAAAGACAGAAGCTATAATAAGAATCAGTAAGTGTGCTGAAGAAGATAAAATAATATATGCTTCTAACCTCTTCATTAATGAAGCAATGGAATGTTGGAACACGATTCTCCAATCAAAAGGAAGTCACGTAGTCTATACTATGACCTGGGAAGAATTTAAAGAAATAGTAGAAAGGAAATTTTGTCTTCCTCATGAAAGAGAAAAGATTGCTACTATGTTCTTAAACCACAAGATGGAGGGTGTGAAGTGTCGTGAGTATACGACAAAATTCTTCGAATATGCAAAAATGGTACCGGCTTTGGCTTCGCCAGAATCAGTACTAATTTCTCGTTATATCTGGGGATTAGTAAGTGAAATCCGTGATCTGGTAAAGTCAGCTAAACCTCAGACTATTGAAGAAACAGTCGAGCTAGCGAATACCATGACATATGGATTAGTCCGAACTCAGGAAGAAAATAAAAAGAAAGAATTAGCCCAAAAGATTTCCCAAGAGTTTCGGAAGAAAGGAATAGGGCAATCTTATGCTCATCCTTTCTGTAGAACTTGCAGAAAAAGGCATTCAGGGAGATGCGCTTTTAAGAAAACCAAGTATTGCAATTATTGCACAATGGCTGGTCATACGGATGAAGAATGTAGAACAAAGGAAAGTCGTGTTTGCTACAACTGCGGAGAACCTGGCCACATCCGTCCAGAATGTCCAAAGCTGATAAAGGCGCCTGACAATAAAACAAATAACACAGATGGACCTAAGAAGAATGCACGAGCTTTTCAGGTTACTGCACAAGAAGCAGCAATGATTCCAGGCGTCATTGCGGGTACGTTCCTTATCAATAACGTTTACGCTAAAGTATTGTTTGATTCCGGAGCAAACCAAAGTTTTATAAACACGAAATTTTGCCAAGCCTTAAATCAACCATTAACCAAACTCCATTAAGTCTGCACGGTAGAGACGGCAGATGGAAATTTCATTCATATTCATGAAGTACTCCAGGAAGAAAACATAAACTTACTAGGCCACCAGTTTAAAGCAAATTTACCCCCAATGAATCTGACTGGATTTGATGTTATATTAGGAATGAACAGGTTAGCAGCCAATCATGCTCGAATCCTCTGTAATACGAATTCTGTTGAAATTCGCTCGCCAACAGGAGAAATTATTACAATCCAAAGAGATAAGATGCTCAAGCCTAGAAAGTTCATATCAATAATGAAAGCGGCAAGCCATCTAAGGAAACAAGGCGTAGTATATGATTTCTGTAATCATTAGCGCCAAAAGAAAAGAGCTAAAAGAAATTCCGGTAGTATCGGAATATCCTGATGTCTTTCCAGAAGATTTACCTGGACAACCGCCTGATCGAGAAGTTGAATTTAGAATCCATATAATACCAAGAGTAGCGCCCGTTGCTAAAGTACCATACCGATTAGCGCCAACAGAGATGTTAGAATTAAAGAAGCAATTAGATGAATTGCTAGAAAAGGGTTTCATACGACCTAGCTCATCACCCTGGGGAGCACCAGTATTGTTTGTCAAAAAGAAAGATGGGTCAATGCGTATGTGTATCGATTATAGAGAACTGAATAAGGTCACAATTAGAAATCGGTATCCCTTACCGAGAATTGATGATTTATTCGATCAACTCCAAGGAGCTCGATATTTCTCTAAAATTGATTTACGCTCAGGATACCACCAATTAAAAGTGCAAGAAGAAGATATTCCTAAAACAGCTTTTAGGACAAGATATGGTCATTATGAGTTTACAGTCATGCCATTTAGGTTAACCAATGCACCAACTGCATTTATGGATATGATGAATCAAATATGTAAACCATATTTGGATAAATTTGTAATCGTTTTTATAGATGATATACTTATTTATTCCAAACCAGTGAAGATCATGTTAAACATCTTCATACACTTTTGACACTATTGAGAAAAGAGAAGCTTTACGCTAAATTCTCAAAGTGTGAATTCTGGTTACAAGAAGTACAGTTATTAGGACACTTGATTAACCATGAAGGTATTCACGTGGACCCTTCCAAAATAGAAGCTATTACTAATTGGGAAATTCCTAAAACTCCTACAGAAATTCGAAGTTTCTTAGGATTAGCAGGATATTATAGACGCCTCATTCAAAATTTTTCCCGAATAGCAGTTCCGTTAACTAAGTTAACGTGTAAGAATGTCAAGTTTGAATGGGGACCTAAGCAAGAAGAAGCTTTCATAACTTTGAATCAAAAGTTAACAAATGCCCCAATACTTGCGCTACCAGAAGAAACTGAAGATTTCACAGTCTGTTGTGATGCTTCTAAATCAGGATTGGGATGCGTACTAATGCAACGTGAGAAAGTTATTGCTTACGCATCTAGACAATTAAAGAAGCATGAAGAGAATTATACAACACATGACTTAGAATTGGGAGCAATAATTTTTGCCCTAAAGATCTGGAGACACTATCTATATGGTAGTAAGTTTACATTATTTACAGATCATAAAAGTTTAAAATATATCTTTCGGCAAAAAGAGCTTAACATGAGGCAAAGACGCTGGATGGAAATTCTTAGCGACTATGATTGTGAAATCCTATACCGTGAAGGTAAGACAAATATAGTAGCCGATGCATTAAGCAGAAAAGAGCATGAGAAACCTAAAAGAGTGCGAGCTCTAAGGTTAGAACTTCAAATCAAATTAATTGATGAAGTAAAGAATGCTCAGAAACAAGCAATAGAAGAAAATAATATTGCTAATGAGAAAAGAAATGGTACCATTGATCTACTTGTCAAAGGAAATGACGAAATTCTCCGAATGGGAAACAGGATCTGGATACCAATCATAGGAGGGTTACGAGAAAAGATTCTCGAAGAATCCCATAACTCCAAATACACAATGCATCCTGAAAGAGATAAAATGTATCAAGATTTGAAGAAAATCTATTGGTGGATAGGAATGAAAAAGGACATAACTAGTTATGTTTCAAAATGCTTAACTTGTTCACAAGTTAAAGCAGAACATCAGAAGCCATCCGGATTACTTCAACAATTAGAAATGCCAGAATGGAAATGGGAATTAATAACAATGGATTTTGTTACCAAATTACCTACCCCAAGAAGAGGTAATGACACAATCTGGGTGATTGTGGACAGATTAACAAAATCAGCTCATTTTTTACCAATGAAGGAAACTTCCAAAATGGAACATTTAGCTAAGATGTATGTGGACAAAGTTGTCTCATTACATGGAATTCAATTATCCATTGTATCGGATCGGGATAGCCGTTTTACTTCTCATTTTTGGAAAAGTTTCCAAGTAGCTATGGGAACAAAATTAAACTTGAGCACGGCATACCATCCACAGACTGATGGTCAAAGTGAAAGGACCATACAAACATTGGAAGACATGCTAAGAGCATGTGTAATATATTTTGGTTTAAATTAGGATGACCGTTTACCACTAATAGAATTCTCCTATAATAACAATTATCATACAAGCATTAACGCTGCCCCATTTGAAGCCCTTTATGGACGAAGGTGTAGAACTCCAGTGTGTTGGGCAGAAATAGGAGGAAAACAATTATCTGGTCCTGAAATTGTACAAGAAAGTACTGATAAGATAAATCAAGTTAAGGAAAGATTAAAGACTGCATGAGATCGTCAGAAAAGTTATGCGGATCATCGACGAAAACTATTGGAATTTCAAGTTGAAGACAAAGTGCTACTGAAAGTATCCCCATGGAAGGGAGTAATCCGATTCGGTAAGAGAGGAAAGTTAAGTCGAAGATTTGTTGGACCATTTCAAATTATCAAACGAATTGGACCAGTAGCCTATCAGCTAGAATTACCAGAGGAAATGTCAGGTATACATGAGTATTTCATGTAAGTAACTTAAGGAAATGTTTAGCTGATAAAACACTAGAAGTACCCCTTCAAGATATAAAGGTAAATGAAAAGTTGAAATTCGTTGAGAAACCTTTGCAAGTTGAAGATAGAAAGATCAAGAATCTCAAGCATAAAAGAATAGTTCTGGTCAAAGTGAAGTGGGATTCAAAATGTGGACCAGAATATACTTGGGAATTGGAATCTGAAATGAAATGAAAGTACCCACACTTATTCCAACCAAATCTCGAGGACGAGATTCAAAATAAGGAGGGGAGACTATAACAAACCATAAAAAAATAAAGGAACAAAAGAAGGAAAAAGTAAGGAAATGAAAGAAGGAAAATTCCATCCCACATTGGTGGAGGAAAGAAAATGAGAGCCTTCCACCTTAGTATAAATAGGTTTGTAAGTTTCTTGTCCCACATCGCTAGATGATAAAACTAGTGAGCACTTTATAAGGAAGAAAATTCCTATGTTAATGTTCTTATAAGACATATCACACCCAGTGGTCCTAGCGGAGGGTGCGAAGCACCCGAACGCGCACGGGCACGGGCTCGGGCGATGGGCGCAATGTGGCGCTTTGGTGGCGCACTTTGCACTTCGCACGCTCGCATCGCCGCGAGCCGCTTAAGGGCCGCCTATAGCCTGCCACGTGGCGTTCCACGTAGCAGGCCTAGGGTTGACTCATCATAGCTACAAGCTACTTCGCGATACGCGATGGCTTTCTATTTATGGCCATCGCGTACCGCGATGGGGTCCAAAATCTGCTATAAATAGAAAGGCATCGGGACTTCATTTCTTCGCTCAAAATTCTCCTCTCTGAAAACACACACACACATATTATATATATATATTAAGGGTATAATACCGAGTTGTCGTAGCGATATCCTATCCGATCGAAAGAAAC
Organism: Bidens hawaiensis; assembly: GCF_021521415.1. Taxonomy (NCBI): domain Eukaryota; kingdom Viridiplantae; phylum Streptophyta; class Magnoliopsida; order Asterales; family Asteraceae; genus Bidens; species Bidens hawaiensis. The sequence goes on along the minus strand of NW_027491617.1, from coordinate 761,994 downwards.
TAATATACACGAATCCAAAAGCTCTACCTGTTAAGGTATGACATTGTGCCATCGTGTAAAGTTTCTACTCTCGTGATTATCGTTATGATTATTGGTTTTATACTAATCTAGTTATACTACATTATGTTTAACCTAGGTGCTTAATACCAGGAAGCTTTCTTTAATTGTAAACTTGCAAGGTGAGACATTCGAGTTTTTGTACCACTCACATTTGCGTGAGACAACTGTTTTTTCGACACTGTCATGATGATTTTCAAAACCTATAAAACTCATGACAGATGGTCTAAATGATTTCAAATATATTTTTAAAGTATTTTAAATACATTACAGTGATTAAGTCTCTGTAGACTTACGGGATGGTTACTACTGGTATTGTGGGGTTTTGTATACAAGGCTTGCCTACTGGGCTATTACACGTTACTTATTGGACAAGTGTTAGCCAATAAGTAATATGACCACAGTCATAGATACGGTCGAGTGACAAGTACCTTTCGGTAATTTGTAAGCAGGCAGGTGTAAAAACATCTTAATGCTGTAACTATAAAATGTGTCATTTACAAATGAATGTACTCACCAGTATATCTTGCTGATCAAATATTTTAAACATGTTTTAGGTGACTTGTTAGAGACAAAGGAATGATGCATGCGGGCTTCCAGCTTAGATAAGTGGCTTGTCACCAGAATAAAGAAACGTGTTTTGTAAATATGGGTTTAACCCTATAATACTTATGTTTGTATCAAAAGGGATTAAGTTCCCGTTTTATCATAATAATAATCATGGTGTTTTTATAACTCTGATCATTTTTCCTAACTACGGTTCTGATGAAATTTTCCGCTGCAAAATAATTTAATAAACACCGATACCACCAATCAATGTTCACGGCTCCCCTCCCGGGGTATAGGGGTCGGGGGCTGTGACACAAAAATATATATATATGTATACACTCACACATACGTGATGTATGTAATAGTTGATATGCTATGTTAGACACCCAAGTATTCGAATAATTTGTAAAATGCAAATATGAAAACATGTTTGTATATTCGAACAATTTGTAAACTTTGACATGGTATCATTGGATCGTTTACATATGTTTTATATTTTTTGAATGAAATTGGATTGAAAACGCAAGAGTCACACGAAGACTTATAATAGTTTTAAAGCAATGAACGTACCGTTGATAGTAGATTGATTAGTAGATGTATAATATGGGGTGGATACTTAAAATAAAAAATTTCATGATGTTCTAACTTATGTGTTCAGTTACAATAATAACAAATTATATAAAAAGAACAATTTCTTCCAACTCAGCTTATCAGCATTCATTAACGCGTAACATTTTTTAATAGTCGTCAATAAATATTTTTTTCTCACTTTACGTACCTACAAAAATCACTATGATGAATATTACCAGAGGTATATACATTATACATATGTGTCTATTAAATATTAACAATAAAAATATAACTTTGACAAATTATATAACATATACTAGTTTTTAGCACAAAAAACGTATAACATAAACAAAAACATGCAATCTACCTATAAAATTCAGCATCAATAATTATATAAACTACACAACAATTAATATTCTACATGTGACATTCTATATCAACAAAAATACATAGCTTATACAAAACATATAAAAATATACAGTCTATACAAAAACGTATATCTTATGCTTGTGTTTTTGCATAAAAACATATGATGTACACATAACCTTATGACAAATATATGGATTTTAGCATCAACAAATATATATAAGCTATACGAAAATGTATATAACCTACACATGTGTATTTTAACATACGCCATTAGAATGTTTTTGTTAATATTAAATACATATGTGTAGGCTATGGTTCCAGATTACCATCATACCCCCAACTTTAGTAAAAGAAAAGAAACACAACAAGCCATGAGAGTATCCGATCACTATAAAGTGTTCTCGATCGTTAACTAAAAAGCAATGGGGATGGTTAAGGGAAAGTCTGTTGAGTGGGGACGTGTCATCATCAACAATTGAGATGAATCTTTGTATCTGGTCAATATCATAATACTTTACCAATAGATGGTGCTGTTGGCAGATATAGGTATGAACGGAATCTGAGTTATCTATCCTAGACTTCCATGTCTTAGAGACTGACTGGAACTGCATGAGTAATTTCACAGGAAGCAATTTCATGATTTTGTCTTGGATCTCAAATGGTATATAGTCTGACATTGTGTTCTTCGATCGCGGTGCGATGAGTGACGGCTTAACCCTAGAAAGAAATTTTGGATTTGGGAAAGTTGTGTACAACAAATACAAAATAATAAACTTAATAATAAAGGCTTGTTATGAATGATCATAACATGAATAGTCGATTTCAAATTCGATTTTCTTTTAGATATTGATTTTTCATTGAAATATGAAAATCTATGGTGATTCATGGATATTTCAACATCAAATTCAATCCTTTTTTCATGGGATTTTTGTGAATTATCAATTTAAATATGATATTTTTCGATTTTCATTTTGATCGATCGAAGCTTGTTGTTTAGTGGGTGTTTGGGATTCCTTATTTTCATCAACTTATAACTTATAAACTTTTTGAAAAGTTAATAAGGTGTATAAGATGTTTGGCAAACCATAAGGCCTTATGGGTTTTAACTTATGGGCAAGGCAAAATAAAGGGGTTTTGAAAAGTTAGAAAACTCTAACTTATTAACTTAATGAGTTTGATTTACCTATTACACCCTTTTAACCCTCAAAACCCATTACACTTCATTTAAGTGAGAGTGTCCTTTTTAGTCATTTTGGTTTTCTCCAACACATAAGCTAATCCAAACATTTTTTAAAAACTTCTTTTAAAAAATCCATAAGTTAATAAGGACTTTTAACAAGAAGTCCTTTTTCACTTAAATAAGGAATCCAAAACACACCCTTAATTTTATCTCAAAACAATTTATGCAGTTATTTTTGTTTTGTTTTTCTCATTCTCAATTTACCTTATGCTATTTCCTCATTTTCCTCATGTTATTTTCTCAATTTACCTCATGGTATTTTATCAAGTTATTTCATATTATTTTGTCAAATTTATCTCATGATATCTGACATTATCTCAATCTCAAACTCAATGATATTTCATATACTTTATTTCAATCTCGAACTCTTCAATACGTCATGTCATTTCGACAATTTATCTCAAATTCAAACTTGGTTACGGTTCATCACCAACACAAGCTCAACAATATTTCTTGTGAGTTTTTCAATTCATTTCAAGATCAATAACATTTTTGGATTTTAAATCTTCTCACCTTCATAATTTCATCCACTTACATCTTTACTCCAAGAATTAAACTTTATGGTTTCAAATCTCATAAATCCTAATCTCAAATTCTGTATGATTTCTCGCAATTTAAAACCATGGTTTATTTTCACGACTTCATAATGTTAATCAACCCAATTATGTGTATCATAAAATCTCCGAACTCTTGTGATTACGTAAGGATCATCTACAACTCAACATAATTTGTCAAGTAAAGTGCCATTTTCGTCCTTGTAGTTTGTCAAATAATGCCAATTTAGTCCAAAAAGCTTACTTTTTGCATATGGACCCTCCACGTTTCCCAGTTCTTGCCAGTTACATCCAAATCACTAACTCCGTTAAATTTAATCGTTAAGTCAAGGATAGACATGTCTTTTCACTATTTATTTATTATAATACTTATTTTAGTGAACTGCGATTTTCGTCCCTCTAGTTTGTCCAAATCTGCAGTTTTAGTCCAGCAGTTTCAAATTTGTAATTTTCTTCCATATGGTTTCATTTCACTTGCAGTTAAACCCGAATTCCCTAATATCGTTAAGTCTTGTCGTTAAACCCATCAGTGTGCCCTTCACGTGAGGGACAGTTTTGTTACTTGTTTTTTTTTTTCCTTTTTCCCCAAATACACCCCAGCCCCCTAACGTGAGGGGCTTGCGAATTAGTACTGAAGCTTATTTGAAGAGAGAAACGACAAAACTGGTCGTCACGTGAGGGGCACGCAAATGGATTAACGACCAAAATTAATGAGGTTAATAAATTCGGGTTTGATTGCAAGTGAAATGAAACTACAATTACAAAAATTGCAAACTTGAAACTATTGGACTAAAACCGCAGATTTGGACAAACCCCAAGGACGAAAACCGCAGTTCACAAAAATAAGTATTATAATAAAGAAATAGTGAAAAGACATGTCTACCCCTGACTTAACGATTAAATTTAACGGAGTTAATGATTTGGATGTAATTGGCAAGAACTGGGAAACGTGGAGGGTCCATATGCAAAAAATAAACTTTTTGGACTAAATTCGCATTATTTGACAAACCACAAGGATAAAAACGACACTTTACTCTAATTTGTCATAGCAAGTTATGCTTTATCTCAAGAACTCAACCTCCATAATTATTTTTTCACAATTTATAAAGTTTTTGGTCTTTAACCCAAAGCATCATGATTCCATATTCCTCTTGTGTCTCATCAATGTCCCACATTCGATCTATCAAATCAAACCCAAAAGTTGGGAATACCCTACGGATAATTTCTCGTCGACCCACGCAAAATCCCATCATGATGCTACCATTTCTCCTCGCCAATGCTACGACTTTGGACCATTTTGGTCACCTTAGCAAAACATATCACGAAACTATTCAAACTCAAGATAGTTACCTAAGCCGATGTTCAATCCTGTTTTTTTTTCTACCAAGCGTACCCGCTACACTCACCACAGTCCTCTACACATTTTTTTCTTTCAACTGCGTTTTGATCAATTGAAACTTACGTATCCAAACTCTCATACCCACCATTTTTCATACTCTTCATATTTTCAATCAACTATGTATATTTTATTAACTATTAATATATTTCATTTACGCAAATGTAAACTATACATATAATTTCGTATCTACAGTTATTTACAAATTTTCGATTCGTAAAGTCATTTGTGTATATCTAAAGGATTTTACCAAGTATATCTAAGTTGATGTTCTTACAAAAAATTGTTTGAATCAATGTATCTTCTAAGGTTTAATAAAAATTAATTTTGGCTTCAATCAAGTCCTACATCTTTTGAGACTATTTTGCTACTCACCTAATAGTTCCTTACACCCGCTCGTATTAAACACCCGCTCGTATTAAACAAATTTCTATTAACCAACGACTGATCATTTCTACGGCAATCTTCTATGTTTTTTTTTCGAAAATGCCGTCTTGTAAGAACATTTCTTTTTGGTTTAGGTTGATATAATTACATTATCATATCAATTGAAGGAAAAATGGTATTTGCCACAAAAATAGGAAAGGAAAATTTTCTGATCATTTTATTTTCTAATGCAAGAAGCACATATCAGACAAAAGATTGATGGTAGCATGTAAATAAAGCTATATAATCTTACTTATTTTTGTGCAATACTCATGGAGTGATTATTTTTGGAAAAAAAATGTTTAAAATAAACAACACAGAGAACTGATTATCACATATATCTGCTTCATGTAGTTCCTCGTGTTCTAAATACGCAACAATAAAAAATGGTGGGAGGAATGTGGTACTTCATGTTTGGAAAGTTCTCCGACAATGCAAACATGCAATCGTCCGCCTATGCGTGTGAATTCGACAAAGTATGCTGCAAAATGTCTCTCAAATCACTTGCATGTCACAGGAAGCATCACAACTCAATATAATATGCAGGCCGTTTTTTACATGAAACAAGAGTCAGCTAAAGTGCTAAACACTCGGATACTCTTGATACGATTACCAAATATCGAATTCATATGGAATCATACAGTGAATGGGATGAAAAAAGAGACAGCTCAAGGTTCATAATTTGAAGAAGGGTGTTTGCTATGAGGCTTGGTTTTTACATTCTTTTAGAAAAAAACATTATGGGCTTTGCCTGGATAATAGTAGTTTTGTCAATAATCTCAACCAAATCTTATACGTTGTCTATATATTATATACATGCTCTATGCCTTTAACTTATCTAGTAGTGAAAATTTTAAAATGTGGCAAACGTTTGGTTATAATAAGTTAGCAAATCAATACTTTGGCTGCTTTTAAAAAGAATAATTTATTTGCTTAGAATATAAAGATTAAATACGTATGCCATTATAACAGTATTAATATTCCGTCCACTGAACATGTATAAAACTAGTTCATATTGTGTTGGATGAACTGAAATTATGTGTATGCTGTAGTTGGTGCGGTATCCCTCCGGTGTACGTGATCTTTTCAAAATCCACCACTATGGTGGTTATGATAAGGTTAAACGTAAAACAATTTGATTAGTACAACATGTTGGTGTTCATGGAAGTCAATTAAGAAACAAAGTCGTATTTGACAACAAACGAGCATCCATCAATAAAATCAAAGAAAACAATTAGAAGCTTAGTTTCCTTTGGATGAAAAATAGGGGGAAGTTAGCAGAGATGGATTCGTATAGAAGATGTTCGTTTTCGATTAGTTAATGATTGTGTAATCATGTATGCATGTATTTGGGTGTAATAGTTGTCTATGGTCTAGCTTAACCGTTCGTTAAAAAATATATATATTGGACCTAAGTCACAAATGTGGAATATATTCGACAAGGTATGATGCATGACTTCACACTATAATCGACGTTATAACAGAAGTATAAATATATGTTGATAAATAACGTTTAAAAATCAGACCAAATGTTCTCTTAGGAAGAAAATCTTACAATAATAATAAAAGAAAATGTTGAAGCTTAGGTGTCAAGTCTACATCTCTTCTAATTCCTAATCTCTCATCTTATTCATTCTAGCTATTCATGGGTCATGGGTTAAAACCATTTTGTCAAGTGGGTTATAACACAGTGTTGATTTTATTCATTACTGAATTAAGTTTCATTTTCATACTTGAGGTTTGATCAATTACACAACTTTAATACTTTTTTTTTAAATTTCTTGACGTTTCCATTAAAACCGTGCTATTTTAGTATTTTCTGTTAACCACCCGTTTGTTTTTTTTCATTAAATCTACTTAAAATTAATTTATAAGTATTTTAAGAATCACAAGTGAAATAAATGATCTAATTTATTTTATTATTTGACAAATCTCGTGTAATACACAGGTTCAAAAGCTAGTTCTCAAATACAAAATGATGTGAGTAGAAGTTTCTATATTAGTTAAACTTTTAATAATAATAAAATAGAAAAGAAGTAGTGGTTCAAATTCAGTTTCATAAATATCTACTAATTGATGGTTGAACTCAAAAGTAAAACAGTACGTGAACCAAACTTTAATACTTTATAGAAAGTGAAACATATCAATATCATGTCACAATCAAGATTAACTTGACCTTAAATACATGCTTTTAAGAATGTAAATTATAAAACACATATCATAAACTAAAATTAGTCTTAGATATATACCAACCATAAGGTGTTATATGGATCATGTAATTATGGCCGGCCCAAAGGAGAGGCGAGCTGGACGAGCGCTTAGCTCCCAGTCTTCCGGAGTCCCAGTGGCCTGGTAACCAACTGTACCCGTTATCATTAGTCCATTTAAATCATAATTATACTATTACCATTAGCTCATATGAATCATTATTATTGTTTTTTGAGAATTATTTATTAGAGAGTATGGATATGGATTACAAAGAGTTCATCTAGAGCTTTACTTTAAAAATGCTATGGGAGCTTCATAATTCGTTTAAGTATATAAGTTAGATCATTTTGTTACTATATATATATATATTTTGCCTTTTTATTATTGTTACAACAATGTAAATTATATATGAGTTACTGAGTTTATATTTCGGGAATTCATAATTTAATTGTCGAAGTCTTGAAAATTTCAAAAATTCTGGTGTTTGATTCCCACATCTTATCTGAATTTATCTTTAAATCATTTTGGGTGAGGCTTTATGGTGGATTGTGGTCATGTAGAGACAAAATGATGGTGGTGGTCACATGGCAAAAGGGAATTGTGACTATGGTTGCTGGATGTGGGGATAATGGGTGGTGAAATAGTATGATCTTAATTATTATGTTTATGTTGAGGTAGAGATAAGAGAGTAAATAATGACATAAATTTAATATAAAATAATCAATTAAAATTATATATTAAAATTTAATAACAAAAGACATATTCGCCCACACGTGCACGTTTAATAACTAACAAGATGCATGGTTAGTCGGAGTCAAGATAGTTCGTCTAGCTAGTTAAATGAACAAAAACTTATGTTAATGTTTGTTCATGCATGTTTTATATACACAAACAAAAACAAGAATTTCACTAAATAATTCACCGAAGTTAGATTAAAGGTTAGGATCGTTTAATTTTTGTAGGCCATGATAAGTTATAATCCATAGTGCAGTGGCGGACCCTAAGATATTTCCTCACGGGGGTCAGAGGGGCTTGTTGGCAATATAGCATATGGATCGATCGAGATTTTACCATATATAACTGTTTTTTCCACAAAATACGACTTATCTTTACATCATAAGTGTAGGTCCATCCCTTCCATATAATGCATGATAACCTCTTACATGCAACCCTTACACATTTAACACCATCATCTTTCCTTGGACAATCACAATCAACAAAAAAGAAAGTAACACCAAAAATGGGCCCCTCCTAAGGTTTCAATTCGACCAATGAAGATACATTGAAAGATATTCTACTCAACAATAACTCAAAATTTACACAAAGTCAACATAAACACCCTAGTTTTATAATATACCAAAGCAATGAGGGTATAAATGGAATTTCCTATCTTTTTTCATCTTCCTACATTCGACAAAACTAGAGGTTCCCAAGTCCTAATCATGAAGTTGGCAAGTTAAGACCTTCATAGAATCTTGTCATATATCAACAAAATATGAGAGAGAAGTTCCTTTCATATATTTACTTTTTATAAACGTGCATTGTGAGATAACGAGACACAAGTCCTTTCTCGCCGACACCAACTCGTCAGGGCTTATACGACTTGTTATACGAGTCGAACAGAGATCACATGAATGACAATGTTTTGAAAATGTCAGGCCTGTAGTTTGACCCGACTATACGCCTCGTATTAGCCTATACGAGCAGTATAGACCTTGACATATTGTATAATATGAGATGAATATGGTTCGTCACTAAAGAATTACACGACTTGCATAGGCCCTATACGACTTGTATAGTCTGTCATGGATCCATAATATGACTCATATACATCTGTACGACTCGTATATTTAACGATCAACAATGTTCGTCTAAAATCTAAACATATACGAATCATATAGCCTTGTACGAGTTGTATAGATACACATCTGTTCATGTGGATATAAAGTGGAAGTGTCTGAACGGGAGCCCTATATTATTTGCTACTTAGGTCCATGTTTGAATATCATACAAATTGAAAGGATAAAAGTGGAATTTATGCCAAATGGTCATGTATGCTATTTTGGACCTTTGGTGACATAATGACTAGAAAGACAATAACAATGTACAATTACTTATTAATCATTTGACTAAACCAAACCCATATTCAAAATTAAACTAAGAAGAGCAAAAGAATATTGCAATTGGTCGTGGATGATTGTTGTGTGGGCCATACTCATAATCCATGTCACACTCCATCCCCACCTCTTATTATTCCCCACTCACACAACTATGTTTCCATATAGCCCTCCATCATTGTACAAACTGTAAAACTGGTCCTTGTCACTTTGAATAAAATATTTTATGAATTTATAAATATTTGACTCTTATTTGGAGCCATAAAATATTTTAAGTTTTGCATAACTTATAAAACCAATTTAGCAACAAGTCAACTAAACTACTAAAGGGATCCAAAGTGAAAGTAAAGGTGACATCAAGGGGTCACTATCTTCATCTTTTCTTGTAGCGGCTCACTTTTAAGCCAAATGAAGCAAAGTGGTGAACGAATCATATGGCTAGTTACATACTTAAATATCCACAATAGCAAAATTTGATATGAAGCGAGAAGCAGACGATTATTCTGATATATGATTAGATTATTCTCTTGATATAGTATAAAAGAAGTAAACGATTGTTCTGATATATGATAGATTATTCTCTTGGCATAGTTTAAGAGTATGAAGTTGATGCAATACATGTGAACGAAATACAATAACGGACCCAAGTTTCTTTTTTCATGAAGGGCAATCGGAGCTTAATCAAAATTTTAGGGGGACAAATTGAGGTTATTATAAGAAGGTTGGATATAATATAAAGTTAGAATATAAGATTAAGTGCTCCAAACAACAATAATTATTTGCAAGTGTGCATAAATATGTTTATGATAGAGATGCATTAATTTCTGATGTGGCATCTTAAATTAACAATGGATTACAATGACTTTAATACAAAACTTCTTAATTACAATATTATTATATACTTTATATTAAATAAATCCAAACATAACCAACCATATTAAAAATAACTAAAAAAGGCTTTTGTCACAAATTTCATGAAATAAGATATAAAAAAACACATTCATGTCCAAAATGCCCCCAATATACAATTGACAGTGGCAACAGGCAACCATCATTACACTCAAAGGGTGCTTTTGTAATTTCATTTCATACAAACATTAAATAAAAAAACACAAATTTTTTTTTTAAATTCAATGAAAAAAAAAAGATAAAAGTGTGGCTGAAATAAATTCTTTTCTTATTTATTTATTTCGTGTGATTAAAATCTTTACCCATCACTGGAGATTCAGATTCTTAATACCGGCGCCACCGTCGTGCGCCATCGCCTCCGTCACCGACGCTAACTTTTGAAGGTTTAACTTCACGACCGTGTCCGCAAACAGCCGTGTATCCTCCTCGGTATTCCCCTCGGGCACATCAACAACATATGACTCCAAAACAACTGTCACAGGCCGTTCACCATCCTCTGGGACCACCTGGTGCAGGTGCACGGTGGTGACAGCATGATAATTTCGTAGCCTATGTTCTCCTCCAATAATAGTAAAGGCCATCACATGGTTCTCATCGTCCAATAAATCTAACCGTTCCGTACTAGTAGCTGCAGGTAATCCTGGGGTGCGCAGAAAATCGAATTAACTTACCCATAACCAAATTAATCAAGATTACAATATAATATAAACTTATAAATGAAATTAACGTGCTAAACGTGAGAATCAAGTAGAGTGATTATCTACTTACATCATAGAATAATGATCATATACTTGTATATATAATTACTTTTCTTGATTTTCACGTTTAGCACGTTAATTTCATTTGTATTTGATCCAAACCCATAATATAAGTATATAACCTAAGGGTACCAAAAACTGATGGGTTTGTTTAATGATTTTCTAATACCCAACAATACTAGGTCGGCTATGGTTAACAAGGTTTCTAGACTCGCCAAAACTAAACCAAATTAAAATTAATTACATGAATATTTTTCATTCCTATGGTTTATTCAAATTTGTTATATCTCAATCCAAAAGTTTAAAATGTGTCTTTTTTTCTCTTATTCCGTTGCAATTTTCGTCCATATTGCTAAAACATATTCCGGACTAAAATAGTAGTTTCGACAAATTGCATGGACGAAAATTGCAACGAAAATAATAAATTTTAAACTTCTGGACTGTAATAACAAATTTAAACAATAAATAGCTGCAACGAAAATAACAAATTTTAAACCTTTGGACTGCGACAACAAATTTAAACAAACCCAAAAAATGCCCCCTATTATTTATTTTAGGCAGAGTAAAAACCGATTAACTGAAATCGTCATATTTACCTGAGATGACGTTGACATCACGTGTGCATCCAACTTCCATCTTAAAGTCTTGACCAACGGTACAACTTTTGATGAAATGTTTATAAGTTTGTGGTTTGTCAAACCTACGAACCACGGACCAGACGGTGTCAACTGGGGCATGGATATGTTGTGCTAGTAGAGAAGAGCATTGGTTAGGGGTTAAGTGGTAGGTGTGGAAGTCGGTTACATAAGGTTTGAGTTGGTTGAACTCATGTTCGGTTAAGCCTTGTGGGACCGTGAGGTGGTGGTGGGTTGTGGTGGTGGTGGGTTGATCCATGGGTGTATAGAGAGAGAGAGATGAGAGAGAGAGAGGTGGGGGAGAGATAAGGACTGGATTTGTGTTTAGTTTTTTTAGTTTATAAAAAGATGATGGGTGACTTTGAGGTAGCGTGAGGGTAAAGTAGGAAAACATTTGTGGTTTATTTTAATGTTTTTGGACTTGGAAGTCATGGTTTAGAGTTGGATATATGCGTGTTTATGGTTTAGTTTGAAACTGTAAAACCGTTTAATCGGTTATTGGTTTGGTTTTATGGTTGAGTTTTTTTTTTAACTTGCGTTTGGTTGGTTTGAAAGTTTTATACGGTTTATACCGAAAAACCAACGGTATAAAACCAGACTGGACCGTATGGTTTAATAATATTATCTATATAATTGTCTACTATGAAATCATGTGTGTCGCTCTCAGGTTTCCCCCCACCCCCACCCCCATTCTATAGAGCCACCAGATTGTTTGATTTCTAAATGAAGGTTTCTCATGCATTTGATCCGAAATCACGAGTATGGGTCTTACCAAATTCATATAGTCTTTAAATGGGTTATAACATCTCATTTATTTGTGAAACTCTTTCATAATTAAACAATAATTTTCGCGGGTCATGGGTCTCACCAAACCCGGATAACTTTTAAACGGATTATAACATCTCATTTATTTGTGAAATAACCTCTTAATCATCAAAGAATAATTTCCACGGGTTATGAGTCTTACCAAACCCTAATAGCTTTCAAATGGGTTATAAGATCTTATTTATTGGTAAATACTTTAATCATCAAACCCTAATTTAATTATATTCTTTACATGTTATCCATTGCTGGTCTATCATCTCCATCGCCGGTTAACTTCTGATACTACCCGTTATAATTAACTACATCAACGTCCCATTTTTCATTGAACAAATATTTGTGTTCATGTTTGTTTATTTAAAAAATCAAAATGTTTGTGCTCGTGTATTTTTGTTCGTTAAAAATCTAAAAAACCTACACATCTTAATTGAAAATACCCAAACGCAAAAAAATATAACAACAAACTAATATATATGTACTAAATTAAAACAAACTACGTTAAAAAATAAAATAAATCATCATAAAATAACAAAACGATTAAAAACAAAAATTTAAATAAACTCCCGTAACACGGGAGAATCAAACTAGTATTATATATATATATATATATATGTATATAAATATACATTTCTTGATATTGACGGTAAGTAAAAGAAAAAAGGTGGGCTAAGCCCAAGTCTAAAACGCAAAAAAGTTTAATCCACCATTCAATTTAAGAAACGACAACAAAATCATTTGTTTGTTAAATTCCATAAATTGTTAAGAGCTATGCAATAAATATATCATAAATTATTTTGGACATTTTATATAAAACCCCGACAAGCTCAAACCATGAATCCAAATCAGAACCAAACTGTTACACATGATTCAGTTTGGTTCGGTTTAAATGTTCAGCGGTTTGGTTTTGGTTTACGAAAATCAAAACCCGTTACACACAGTTAGGTTCATGGCTTAATCTAAAACTGCGAAAACCGGACCGTGAACACCCTTAGTTGGATGTACACCAATTTTGTTTTAGGAAATATGTTAATCTCAGTAAACTGGTGGTGGAGTGGTAAGAGAAAAACTTGGTGTTTTAAACGACTCAGGTTCGATTGTTGCTTTCAACATTTAGTTTCGGCGACACCAGGGAGATAATTGGAGACTATGCGAGTAGATGGCGTTCACTAGTTGGACGGTTCATCTCATCACACTGTCGTGCCTTTGGGCAAGTGTTCACGGACATTTGCCTTAGGTGAGGGTTTTTCCCGGATCAGAAGGCGAGTGTATCCCGATGTTGTGATTTAGCCAGTAGTTCATTTGAATGATTCATTGGCAGAGCCGGCCATGAGGAGAGGCTCGGTAGTCGACAACCATAGGCCAGACACTCCGCTAATCCCGAAACTTTTTTTTATAAAAAAATATATATTTTTTTATGAAAAAAAATATGTATAATCAATGTTTCAACACAATTACATGACCACTAGTTTGGTCTAGTGGCAAAGAGGTATGGCATCTAACCAAAATGTTGTGAGTTCTAGTCTTATTTGAGATATTTTTAAGTTTATTTTTATACAAAAGTTTTTTAAACAACTCAAATAATAACTAAATAAGCTCGTTTAAAATTAAATTGTTAAATCCAATAAAATATTCATTTCACTTTACGCCAAAATTTTTTTTTGCTTTTGACTTAAAAAAATTTCCGCCTTCTCGAAAGCCCTGTTCATTGGCCGTTATAAAAAGGGAAAAGATGTTAAATGTTGATATTGGACGTCCATATATGACTCAAGACAAAACTCTTCATTGTAGGAAAACACTATTAAGACAGACAGGTTTATACACAATTGAAGAGAGTTGGATTTTGAAAAGAAAAAGAGTAAGGGTTGTTTTGGTGAGGTAATAAAACTGAAGGAATCACACCGACAAAGATTTGAATGAATAAAGTATATTTAATAATAATATAATAGTTAAGTTAATTTACAAAGTATAGGGGTTTATTTATATAATGTTATAAAGTATGGGTAGTAGTTAAATAATTTATAAAGTAAAAGATCTTAGTTAACTAAATTTATAAAATATAGGGTTTAATATAATTCAAACAAAAAACAGTAAGGGTTATTTGTATTGTTACCAATATTATAAGGGACAAATCTAAAAATATATCATGAAATTAAGGGTTATACATATATAGTTTATATAGCTTGTCAAATAAATAAATAATAATGAAAGTTGTATAAGATGGTTGTAGCATATGCATTAAAAGTTATATAAAATTGAATACTAAATTTCACTCACATTAGATTGCTAAATAATGGTAAAGATAATTGGATGGAGTATCATGTTAGATAAAGACCTTAAAATTTTCTCTAGATTATAAGGATTTATAAGAGACAGACTATAAGGATAAGAGATCGGGAATGGTAAATGAATGCACTTACAAGCAACGATGACAATAGTTTGTAATGCTAATTTTCATTCGTCTACACGATTATAGAACCATTTATCATATATGCTGAGTAACGCGACTCATTACCCATCACGTTCACGGGTATACTGTGTGGTATCTCATATGCATGTTTATAGTCTTATGTGATTAGAAGTTACTTGCTAGGGTATCCATGCTCAAAATAGGTAATTCATTCATCGATTTATCATTTCTATGGGATTAAATCCTGAGTTTTTAAACTCTCTAAAACCTGTTTGAAATATCAAATACTCAGCTACACTTATAACTATTTTACAAACTAATAATTTATGATTCTAGCAAATTCAACATACTGTGTGTATATTTTATATGATTATATATGATATTAATATATTTGGTTGATATGGGTTAATGAGTTGAGCTTTGGTCATAAAGCTTGAAACCTTGAACATGAAAATCTTGAGCCTAGATAATTCTGATTCGTTCATTTACACCTCTATCGTTGATTCAAAATGATTTCTTACTCATGAATTTTTTAACCACGTAAGCTTGTTACAATATACTCAGGCCGGTAAAAAGTAACAGGTGCCTAATGGTATGAGACATATAAGTAATTTTCATACAGCCTTTTCATTTGTGTTTGTGTATATTAAAGGCACCATATAAGGCTAGAATAAGCCTGTCTTTACAGTTTACACCTCAGGGGTTTGGTGACCAACTAGTCAACTACCAAGCTGCCGAATACCATATATGAATCTTTACATACCAAAATTATACAATGATAAGAACCATTGACATCATATGTCGTATCTCGTGAATGGAGCCCTACATGTCTTTAGAGAATAGAGCTATGTGCATCTTGGTCCTCTAGATTATAGCCTAATTACATAGGAAACCCTGTGAAGTCATGTTAACAACTTAAAATCATACGTTTTTATACTGGCCGTAAGGGAAATGCTAAATTTTGGAAGTAGAGTGGTGACAAATGGTTTTTCTGATTACCTTTTGGAATTTGCGGAAGAGTAGGAATAAATCGGTCTTCAATAAAAAGCGGCTTCGGGAGACTTTAATTTTAATGATGATTAAGGAAGACATCTCTCTTTGGATTAAGTCTAGATCCAATGTTCATGTAACTTTGTAATCTTATCTTTTTCTGTTTTTCCTTTCTGTTATGTTAGGCTCATGTCTGGTTTCTTTTTGGGCCGCACATTTTTGCATTGTTCACAAATAATATAACCGTTCAAAAATGAAAATAAAAAAATACACACACACATACATACATATATATTTACGAGATATGATAATATCTGAAAATAATACATGCTTATGAACTATACTTATGCGCTCGGTCCTCCATACAAGTAAACTTTAAAGAAAAGTTGCTTGTATGGATGTATATTCACGAGCGGAGTACAAATATTATTAACGATCAATACCAAAAAAAACCCTAGAAGATAAACTATAAAGTGATGTGATATGATTCAAGATATATGTTAAAAAGTGAGTATTTTTAGTAAAAATATAAGTTGGACCCAAAGATTGGTCTTTTAGTATTAAATAGATAATTGTAGGATACTCTGGGTTCATAAGTAATTAACCAACAAATATAGGAAGTGAGTTGTAATTAACTAACTAATTATAAAAGAAAGGTGATTCAACATTTCCACCTCATTCAATGGCTGATCCAGCTAGACAATACAACCAGCCAAAGCTTTTAATTTAACACCAGTTTGTGTTTTGCATTTCATTTTTTAATATTATCTTTATTTTTCCTTTCCACCCTCCAAAATTCATGAGATCCTTGAGTGAGTATTAACAACCGACATTATATATCAAAAGAACCAATCACCTTTTTTACATAATATAAATTACATGATACAATAATAATATATGAAAAACATCTATTATAGTGATTAATCATTTAAATACTTAGGTCAAGGGTTGAATGTTATAATAGAAGTATGTAATGTAATATGGGAGTGGACATGAATGGAGTGTTTAGTCATCCATTAACATGCAAGTTGCTAATTTTAATTTTATTAGGATTACTTCATATTTCACTAGCCCACTTTACCTTTATTTTATAATTTTGTTTATATATATTTATGAGCCTTTGAGAAAGTAATATGATGTCGGCCATCACACTCCAAAATAATTATATGTTGTAACTTGTAAGTTCCTTCGACCCTGATTATGCTCTTTTTAAACATATTGTGAAAATAACATATATGTATATATATTTTTGAATGATCAACAAAATAACTACATTAAAATAAAACCAGTAAGACGCTAGATACACCAACCATTCAAAAACAACACGACCAAAAGCATCACAAAACTGATCGAAACCCAAATGAGCCTACAAGACCGTCACGACTCTACAAATTAAAGAGAGACCAATTTTCCCAAGGTGAAAATAATATTAATGGATGGAAATATTCATACGTTTTTATATACTTTGGTATACTAGTAAATATAATTAATTTTTTTTTTCAATTCACAAGTTTTGGATCATATGAAAAAGAAAGATACCTTTTTATGTTTTTTAGGAAAAAAAAACTATTAAATTTGCTATTTTTAGTGAATATTATTTGGGTCAGGATAAATGTACCCCCCCTCCCTTGCTAACCATACACCCCTCTTGAACTTTCATTTCCCATTAACATTTATAATTGACATTATAGTCCCTCTTATTTTATTTTATAATTCTCTCAAAATATCATATAAAAACTACTAAGTTTTTATTTTTGTTTTATAATTTTTTTATATATTTTTGTTATTGATTTTATTATTTTATTTCATTAAGATCTTATTAAAAGTTTGTTTATTTTTATTTTATATGTATCAAAAAGTTTTGTATGTTTTCTCTAGCTAGTTTTTTTGTTTTTTCATTTATAAAATGTATTCAAAACAATTTGATTTTTTTTGTTAGGTTTAGATACATGAGTTAATGTTACTTGAGAAAAGAGTCAAATTTGTTTATCAAGTTGTATGTTATTTAACCTTTTTTATTTATAAAAACTAATATGATTTTTTATAAAAGAATGCAAACTCTCTTAATTTAAAAAGAACGCTCTTAAAAAAGATTAAAACAAGTATAGAAAAAAATATTTTTTTAAAACAAGAAAAACAATGTTTATTAGATAAGAAAAAAAGTTTTTCTAGGTAAGAAAAAAATATGTTTTTAATAAAGGCTTTTAAATATACATAAAAAGAAAAAAAGAAAAAAAAAGTTGTTAAATAAAAATAGAATATGCTTTTATAAAAATAATAATGGTAATAAAAGATAACAAAATGACAAAAAAACAATAAAAAGGTCTAAATCATATTAATGTTAAACCTAAAGGAGGGGGTATGGTTAGTAAAAATAAATGGGGATGAGGTACGTTTAGCAGCACCCATATTATTTACCTAAGTTGGCAGCATATTCATTAGATTAAAAATCATAAAAACCAAAAGTCCAAAACTTAAAGGTGTATAATAATATTTAAAGTATTGGGTTCAAGAAGTCTCTTGAAGGCACGAGAACTACTCTACTCTTTAAACCCTTATACTTCATAAAACTACACAATGAGTCCTTTGACTTCAAGATATTGAGATAAGGCAATGGAGTGTTTAATCATTTATAATTGTATTTTTTTAAATAAATGCCAATTCTAGTTTGCTCGGCAGGTTTAATATACTACAAGAATTAATTAAAATGTAAAACACACTAAAATGAAACTGAATTTAAAGAGCTTTATTTTCTCTATAAAAAATAAAAGATAAAATGTGTGAACCAAAATTGACAAAGCAAATTAATTTTATTTTTTTAGAATAGAAATTGACATGATACACGTGTGTGCCTTTAAAGAGTTATTTGTGGATAAAATATCGAATTCAGTTTTTTTAAGTAAATTTTCCGCACTTCAAGAAAATGTATTATTTTTAAAGGAGTTAATTATGTGAAATATGATTTATAATTTTATATGAATAACTAGTGGGATTCCAGTGTTATAGCAAAACAAAATGTTAAAAGCCTAAAAATAAAGTTGTTAGAACAAAAGAATATCGACACTGTTTTACATTAACCGAAAATAATAAAAACATATACCAATACCGATTTCGATAATTTCGATCCCCACACCGATATTCGGTTGGTATCCGTTTGGTTCGTTATAGTATCAGTACAATGCAGACACTAACGAATATCAAGTGTTACTAGCACCGATGTTTGGTCGAACTTGATTTAGTTCGCCATAATACTTGTATAGTAACTACACCAGTTTAACTTATGATACCCAAAAATATTCTATTTGAACACATCATTTAGTGCAAATAGTAAAGAAGTTGATGCATATAAAATAAAATCAAACCTTAAATTCAGGTGACCTTCATTAGTCTAGGTGAAAATATCAAATGAGTTGTAAATCCACTTAAGATATGTTAGAATGGTAATTTGGTCACATTATTTAAGATGTAAATAAACATGTATGTGAATTAAATCACATTGCTCAAATTACCATGATAAACTCTAGATTTAAAATGCCCATTTTATGCTAATGATATTATTTTTGAGAACTTTATATAATAAACATACTACTACAATGTTAAACATTCAAGCTAAAAATAAAATTAACAAAGCACTAGCTACCTAATAACTTCGCCTTTTTCTCTTTGCTCTTGAAGAAACACTAAGTGACCCGGTACAGATTATAGATAATCTGGGGGTTAAGTAATGTTTCCCACGGATGAGGTCTAGCTGAGAAGGCTATTCTTCAGGAGACCTACAAAACAAACACCGTAAGCTCGTCACTGAGAAGGGGGGAGTTCCTCCTTGTGACCACCCTCCGGCGTGAGAATCAGACTAGGTTGCTCTGAATATAAGTGTATATTAAGAGATTGCTAGATAACTGGATAGCAGATCATCTTACCATTCCAAGATATTGGAGTATTTATAGCCGAAGGTAGGTTTCCAAGAAGGTACAGCCGGCTGAATAGTATTCCTGTTCAACCAACAGTGGACTATGCACAGGCCATACTGGTTGGTGGGTAGGTTACGGCCAACAGTAACAAAGTCGGCTGCACTATTCCACCAACTGTAGATTATGCACGTCCCACTTACTGTGGATTGTACGCAGGCCATGCTGGTTGGTGAATAGGTTACGGCCAACAGTAACACTATTCCACCAACTGTAGGCCGCGCATGCTCCTCAGTAAGGGTTGGTGAGTAGGCAGCGGCTAATAGTGACAAACAGTACTAGAGGGTGCTCCTCCTCGCCCTGTTGTCGATGAGCTGTCACCCTGTGATTGGCTCATGGGCTGTTCTGGTCAGATCGTCTGTCCTATCAAGGTATGGTACAAAAGATCTTTCAGAATCAGACTGGCTCATTTAGGCGGGATTGTTCCCGCCTTGCTCATTCCTTCATGTGACTACTGAAGTAGCTAGTGTCTTGTGCGTGTAGCCCTGCTGTCTGCGGGTAGCCTTCCCTGATGGCTTGTATCCGCAACTGCGGGAACAGGCGGGGTACTTCACCATTGGGAGGCTTTCCCTGCGTGTTCAGCTTGTGTACTGCGCGTAAGATCCTATGAGCATGGTGGGTCCTGCGGGAGCAGATGGCCTTTGCGCAGACGTCCCTGTTCCAGGTGAGTCTTGCGGGACCAACTGGTCTCTGCTGGGACCTACCTCTTCAGCTCTTGAATGTCTTCGGATTATCCTCGTTATTGTTTTTGTTTTTCCGTCTTTGTTTTTGTTCTTGTCTTTGTTTTTGTTCTTGCTTTTGCTTTTGTTTTAATGTTTCAGATTCATCCTGTTCATATAAATTTAACATTATATATATCAAATAAAAGTAAATTCACACAAGATTAATATAGATTTTATTTTATGTAAAGATCTAAATTTAAAGTATATCAATACGTGAAAACAATAAAAAAGAAAAAAAACTTTCGGCAAATACTCCCCTTTTTCAGGCAAGCATTTTCCCGAAATCACTCTTCTTTCTGCAAAAATGTCCTCTCGTGATGCTGAAGCTATAGCTGACGACAGGGGTATTGCTGGTGAGTGCCAGTGTGCTCTGCCCGGCGATCAGTACCGGTATGTTGTCAGGAAGTTCATGCTCGATCATCTCGAGCCTGAGTTTCCTGAATCCCACCAGACCGTGTACGATGCCCCCAGTGGCAAGATCGGGGTTTATGCTGCATTTTTTGTCTATGGGAATCTTAGATTCCCATTGACAAAATTTGTTTACCTTGTCCTTGAGAGGCACGGTGTCCATTTGACCGAGCTGCACCCCATGGCGATCGCCAAGATTCGCCATTTTGAGTGGGTATGCCGGATTTTGGGCATCGAGCCCCATGTGGACCGCCTGATGACCTTCTATACCTGGAGGTGCATCCAAGGGTGGTACACCCTGACGACCCGTATTAAGGGTCTGAAGATTTGCGACACCGAGCGCAGTCTTCGCGCGTGGAAGCAGGAATTCTTCTACATTTCTGCCCGCGCCATCCCCCTTGCCATGAAGTTTAAAAATGGCCAAGCGATACCGAACCTTCACGCCCCCAACTACCAGGAGGCGGAATGGTTTTCGAAGATATCCCGGATCCAATCTCCGGTTTACCGGTTTGCGGAGTCCGGGATGGTCATGTTAGGGATGAGCCGGGTGTGGAAAGATGCATCTCTGGTTCCCATCCTCCTCGAATACGGTTTGAACTCTATTCCCTATGGTATGTCTTGTTTTTCTTTTTTGATACAAGTTTGTCTTCTAACTGTTTCTTTTCTTTCAGAGGGAAATGATTTGGAGTCGCTTCTGTTTCCGCGGGAAGCCGACGGTCCCGCGTGGATGGGTACTCGTGCTTTGGACGAGGGCGAGTTGCCCATCCTGGAGCAAACAGCGGATCGGTTTGTGGAGGTCTATCCGCTGGGCCACGAGATCCTGAGCCACCGGCGGCCAGGTAAGGCGATATTCTTTCCTCAACCCCTTAACGCTGTACCCGCTGTTGGAATTCTTGACCTGTCTTCTTCTGAGGAATCCTCAGATGCTCCTCCATTGGTGCGGAAGAAGAAAGCTGCTGCCGGCGGGAAAGGGAAGGAGAAGGCCTCCACGGCTGGTCCGGTGGTTCTATCTGACTCGGAGTCAGATAGTGAAGAGGTGGCGGGGAAGCCCGGTTGTGAGAAGACCACTGTTCCGGAGGCTACGACCGTTACCTCCGGGGAACCAACGAAGACGACGGTGACCGGTACCAAGAGGCCGGCTCCATCGGGTTCCTCCCCGCCCGTCCGTACGTTCAGGGTCAAGAGAACCCGTAAGTACAATCATAATGTCTGCAGATTTATTACTTCTTAAATTTCTCACTTTCTTCTTTGTGCAGGCGTGGATGTTGACGCATTCCGGGGTGAAGCGCAGGGGAGTACCTCCCCGCCAATGACGGTAGGCTCGGTCAGCCTTCCTGAGGCGTCGACCCAGGCGCCTGCGCTTGCATCCGCTGGTCCAGTTGCTCGTTCCTTTGAGCCAACTGTTCCGGCCGAGATGACGTCACCGCCGGCCATGAGTGCGATTTTTACAGCATCCTTCACGGAGCCGGCGGTTACTGCTGCTGCTGAGGAGGCGGCGACCGCGGCGGCGACCACAACGGCGACCACGGCGGCTGCCACCATGCCCGCGCCACCGGCACCTACGGCCGGACCATCAGGTACGCGCAGGGCTTCCCGCCGATCTTTGCCCCCTTCCCGTCTGCCTGACCTGTTGGATGGATTTCCTTTAGGTTCAGGTGATGGGTTTGGCGGCTATCGGCCTGTCATTGACCCTACAGGTGCGTAGGGTTCCTTTCTTTTTCCCTTATGTTTTTTATCATCTTTTCCTTACTGCCTTTGTTTCTTTTGCAGTGTCGGATTCCAATGAAGTGTATGTTCCGCGATGGAACATACGCCGAGGAACAACCCTTCGTACCCCTGTGGAGTGCGTGGACTGGGCTCGCCACGCTGCTCCTCATGGTGCGTTGGGGGAAGCCATGGCTAGCTACCAGGAGGGTAGGCTAACCAATGAGCTTCGGGTTCTCCAAGCCCGGATGCAGCCGCGCGTCGAGCTGCTTTGTCGTGAAAACGACAAGTTGAAAGCAGCTCGCGCCAAGGACGTATCTGAGGCGCGTGCTCTCCGGGAGGAGAACCAACAGCTGGCGGCAGCTGCCGCCGACAAGGAGAAGGCCTTCAAGGCCCTCGAGGTTGAAGTTCAGGCGCGACTCGAGGCCCGCTCCAAGGCTGCCCAAGCTGTGAATGAACAGCTTCGGCTGGCCAGGGAGACTGCGCGAAACGCAACCGAGAGGGCTGCCAAGGCTGAAGCCATTGCTGAGCCTTTGCGTGTGGAGAATGAGGAGCTCAAGGCCAAATTAGAGGCTCTCCAACGCGCTCATGATGCCTTGGCAATGGAAGATGCCAAGAAACTCCAGGAAATCTTGGACCAAAGAGGGGTGCTTAACCACACCGAGCGGAAGCTTAAGGGCGTCGAAGAGGCTGCCGCAAAGGAAGTTTTACTTGCCAACCTTAACAAGAGCGAAGCCGAACGCGCCCATAACGAAGCTCAAGCTGCCCTCCAATGGCTTCTTCGAGAAGCGTTGCCTCAGGTATGTTTAGCTTTATCTTCTCGCTTTTCTTTTGTAAGAAAAGGTTTTAATACTTGTATTTTTTCTTTGTAGGTTGTGCGTCGGGTCTTTTCAGAGACCTCTTACGATGATGCTATGACCGCAGCCCTCAACGCTTCTCATGAGGATGGGGAAAAGGCAGGCTTCCTGCTTGGTCTAGGGTTTGTTGAGAAAGGCGTCCCGCCTTCCAACTTCCCTTTGTTCAATGTGGATACCGAAGCCATTTATGACCAAGCATTGAACCAATACGCCGCCTTCCAGCATCCAGTGGTGGAAAAGGTGGACGAAGTAGCTGCTGCTGATGATGGGTTAGCTGTCCTTAAAGCGTTCCTCGAACCACCCCGTTCTTCTGACGGAGCGGGTCCAAGTGGAAGCGGCCCTGAAGCTTGATCCTGAAGATCCCTTTCCATTGCTAAGAGACTTGTATAGATTTATTCTTTCAGGCGGGTAGTAACCCGGCCATTCTTGTAATATATCATTGGAATATAAATCTTTTTGCGGATAAGATTGTTATTTCCTTCTTTGGATTCCTTGCTTTATAAGCTCATGACTTAGTTTAAGTTAGCAATTTTCCAAGTTTCTTAGAATAAGTTAACCTGTTGAACGTGGTTGATGATGGGTTAAAGTTTCGCTTCCTCCTTCGTGATTGTGCGGGTAAACCGTCACTTGCACTTGGTAGGATGGCTAAATTTTAACCGTCATCTGACCTGCGTGTAGGTTTTCCTCATTTTTCCTCGAAATTTCTAAGTATTTAGGATAAGTTAACCTTTGAACGTGGTTGATAGTGGGTTAAAGTTTTGCTTCCTCTTTCGTGATTGTGCGGATAAGACCGTCACTTGCACTTACAAAGATGGCTAAACTTTACTTACATCATACCTGCGTGTAGGTTTCCCTTATTTTTAACGTTGTGTTTATGCGGGTTTTGCCGCCTTCCACACGCAATGACTTACTTCTCCTCATTTATGCGGTAAATACCGGCACCAGTGGGGAGTTCATAAGGATAAAGGTAAACACATTATGAAAGGAGAATCATTTCCATTAGAAGTGGCTCTTGGCCTTTTCTTTACAAGTTTTGGAATTGATCTACATATAACATTTGCGTAATTGAGCTCCATTCCATGTTCTTGGGATGGGAGTGCCATCGAGCCTTTCGAGCCGGTATGCGCCCTTTCCCAGAACCTGTTTGATAACGTATGGCCCTTCCCAGATCGGGGCCAACTTTCCTGGGCGTTCTTGGTTCGAAGCCTCGTTGTTACGCAGTATGTAGTCTCCTTCCTTGAAGTTGCAGAGTTTTACCCGCGTGTTGTAGTACTTTTGCATTTGTCGTTTGTAGTTCTCTTCACGCACTGCGGCTAAGTCTCTGCGTTCCTCGGTTAGCATAAGATCCAACCGTCTTTCCGCATCATTGTCTTTTGGCTGACTCAAGACCCTTGGTGAGGGTAGACCAATTTCGACCGGGACCATGGCTTCAGTGCCATAAGTGAGGCTGAACGGGGTTTCTCCCGTACTGGCCTTCTTCAACGTTCTGTTTGCCCAAAGGACGTGCGGAAGCTCGTCCACCCAGCCGGATCTGTGTTTCAAGAGTCTTTTCTTTATGCCTTCGACGATGCTTTTATTTGCTCTTTCCACCTCACCATTTCCTTGCGGGTGTGCCACTGAGGTAAAGGTGTGGGTGATTTGAAGTTCTTTTAGCCACTGTTGTAGCTTTTTGTCAGCAAAGTTGGTGCCGTTATCGCTCACCAAATTCTGGGGAATGCCAGAGATCATTGCTACACCCTCAGCTGTTGGCCATCCCATCATGCCGTGGACTGAAGATACCACGGCGTTGAATCTTGCCATCCCGTCTCTTCCGAATAGGATGTCGTACGTATGATGTGGCTTTTTCATTACGACAAAATCCACGTCTTCTGTGCGTGAATGATTCCCATCAGTAAGAGTAACGGGGAAAGATAGGATACCCAGGGGTGTTTCTGTACTTCCGTCAAACCCTTCCATTGAAGCGTAGACCGTTTCCAAGCGTTCTTTGTCTTCATCATCCAGCTTATCAAAGAACTGTCTGTACATCACTGTCGACGAAGCGCCGTTGTCAGCAAGAGTGCGTGAAGTGATGTAGTGCCCCAGCTGGCTTCTGATGACGATGGGGCCTTCTTTGCTGGGGCCTCCTGGCACTCGCGGGAAGCGCACCTCAGCTTCTTTCCACGCGCATGGTTCTGCCACCCGTCTTTTTCTTCCTCTGACCTTGCCATGAACCATGTTGATGCTGATATCGACGGGCTTTCGTCCGTTACCTCTGTACCGGTTGTCATTCCTTCCTCCCTTCCTGATCGATGCCACAAGATGTGCAAGCCTTCCGTCCTTGACAAATGTCTCAATAATATCCTTCAAGGATGTGCACTCTTCAGTACCATGACCCTTTGTCCCGTGGAAATCACAGGATTTGCTTTGATCCGCATTAGGTTTCTGCCGGATCATTGGGGCTTTAGGCCATGGCAATTTTTCCGTGGCAAATATCTCTGTGACGCTCTTCGTGAGTGGCGTCCACCGGTGTTTTCGGTTTGAAGGGTGTGTGTTGTCCCTTCCGCCAACAAGAGGGCGAGAGCTGGATGAGGTGTCAAAGTTTACCCTTGACTGCCAAATACCTAGCCTCCTCTTTTTGTTCTGCCGGGCGATCCGGACATTGTTCTCTCTGGTCCTCTGCGTGTAGAGGTGTGTACTCTGGGGAAGATCTCTTCCCAGTTGCTTTTCCGTCTCGGCAAAGCGCTTTGCCGCCGTCATGATGGCATCCCAAGTTGATGGCATGCCATCCTTACCCGTCAATGTGCGGATAAGTTCTGGGTATTCGGCGCCTTGGATGAAGGCGGCGCGAACCAGATCTTCACTTATGTTGCCGAGACTAAGCTTTTTGGAGTTGAAGCGAGTGATGAAGTCTAGTAGAGATTCATCCTCCTCTCTCACGCAGTTAAGGATCGTCCACTGCTCTTCAGTGTACTTCCTCTGTTGGCTGAAATGCTGGCTGAATTTGTTCTGAAAGTCCGCCCAGTCATATATGTGGTGGATCGGTAAACGATCGAACCATGCCCTGGCCGCTCCGACCAGAGTCATCTAGAACATGTAGCACCACGTGGGTTCCGTCCAGTTGCTGACGGTAGCCCCCGCAATGAACCTGTTCAAATGGTCGTCTGGGTCGGATAGACCATCGTAAGTGCCAATGTTGGACATTTGTTTGGCACTTCTCGGGGCGATTGCTTCCGCAATGTCCCTTGCGAACTTTGACTTCCCTGCATTTGTAGCAGTTGGTCTAAAGGTTTTGGAAAAGTCACGCGGGTTTCTTTCCACGATTGGTTTAAAGGCTTCCCCAAAATTCCTTTTTGGTTGGACGTCCGTTTCCTTACGCTTCCCTTTCGCCTTATGGCGAGGGTTCGCGTCGGTGTCGGATTCCAACTCGTCGTCTGAGTACTCGCAGTCACTGCTCATATTGAGGTGTTGGCGAGTACTGGCGAATTCGTCAGCCTGTTGAACTGAACGCAAGCGTTCGTCCAATTCGGCTTGGAATTCTCTTTGCCGTGCTTCGGCCCACGCCTTCACTTGATCTAGTGTTTGGCGAGGAACCTTCGTTCGTTTTTCCAGTTGGGTATCGGAGAACCCCAATGGAATATTTACTCCACTTGCCCCGGCTTGGGTAGTCGGGGTAGTGTTCGTAAGGATTGTATAACCGCCGGTGTTCCCCCCAGTTGCTGGGGTTGTTACCGGGGTTTCTTGGTCGGTTACTGGCCTTTGAACCGGAGTAACGTTAACCATTTCTTCAGAAATTGTGAAAAAACTAAAGTAGTTCTAGCTTTTATACACGGATGGCGCCAATGAAGAAACACTAAGTGACCCGGTACAGATTATAGATAATCTGGGGGTTAAGTAATGTTTCCCACGGATGAGGTCTAGCTGAGAAGGCTATTCTTCAGGAGACCTGCAAAACAAACACCGTAAGCTCGTCACTGAGAAGGGGGGAGTTCCTCCTTGTGACCACCCTCCGGCGTGAGAATCAGACTAGGTTGCTCTGAATATAAGTGTATATTAAGAGATTGCTAGATAACTGGATAGCAGATCATCTTACCATTCCAAGATATTGGAGTATTTATAGCCAAAGGTAGGTTTCCAAGAAGGTACAGCCGGCTGAATAGTATTCCTGTTCAACCAACAGTGGACTATGCACAGGCCATACTGGTTGGTGGGTAGGTTACGGCCAACAGTAACAAAGTCGGCTGCACTATTCCACCAACTGTAGATTATGCACGTCCCACTTACTGTGGATTGTACGCAGGCCATGCTGGTTGGTGAATAGGTTACGGCCAACAGTAACACTATTCCACCAACTGTAGGCCGCGCATGCTCCTCAGTAAGGGTTGGTGAGTAGGCAGCGGCTAATAGTGACAAACAGTACTAGAGGGTGCTCCTCCTCGCCCTGTTGTCGATGAGCTGTCACCCTGTGATTGGCTCATGGGCTGTTCTGGTCAGATCGTCTGTCCTATCAAGGTATGGTACAAAAGATCTTTCAGAATCAGACTGGCTCATTTAGGCGGGATTGTTCCCGCCTTGCTCATTCCTTCATGTGACTACTGAAGTAGCTAGTGTCTTGTGCGTGTAGCCCTGCTGTCTGCGGGTAGCCTTCCCTGATGGCTTGTATCCGCAACTGCGGGAACAGGCGGGGTACTTCACCATTGGGAGGCTTTCCCTGCGTGTTCAGCTTGTGTACTGCGCGTAAGATCCTATGAGCATGGTGGGTCCTGCGGAAGCAGATGGCCTTTGCGCAGACGTCCCTGTTCCAGGTGAGTCTTGCGGGACCAACTGGTCTCTGCTGGGACCTACCTCTTCAGCTCTTGAATGTCTTCGGATTATCCTCGTTATTGTTTTTGTTTTTCCGTCTTTGTTTTTGTTCTTGTCTTTGTTTTTGTTCTTGCTTTTGCTTTTGTTTTAATGTTTCAGATTCATCCTGTTCATATAAATTTAACATTATATATATCAAATAAAAGTAAATTCACACAAGATTAATATAGATTTTATTTTATGTAAAGATCTAAATTTAAAGTATATCAATACGTGAAAACAATAAAAAAGAAAAAAAACTTTCGGATCAAACGGGTTCGCGCTTGTGTCTAGGGGCGTTCAAGAAACCCAAAAAACTGATCCGAAACTGAAAAACCGAAAAATCCAAATCGAAACAAAACCAGCGGTTTAGTTTTATATTTTTGTAAACACCGACCTAACGGTTCGGTTTTGGTTTTGCATATAATAAAAACCTAAAAAAAAACATAACCGAATTCCTAAATTTTTGTTTTTTATATTTTATATTAAGTAAGTAATAAGAATCTAATAAATATTTAACTCAAATATATTTGGTCAAATCTATAATAGTATGTTATTTTACAATTAACAAAATTGTTTACACGTAAATTCATTATTTTTTGCTAACTTTTTTTTCGGTCTAAAATTTTCAAGCTCAAATCACAAAAACCGAAAAAACCGAAACTGAATCGAAACCAAAACAAAAACCGAAACCGAAAAAACCGAAACCGAACGGTTTCAAAAATTTCAAAAAACAAATTTTTGGTTTTTGGTTTGGTTTTAGCCGAGAAGCACGCTGAACCGCACCACACACACCCCTATAATTGTGTCAACCCGCAATATGCGGGCCAGGTTCTGGTTCGTGTCAAATTTTCGGATTTGTTTCGGGTTGGACCCGTCAAACTAGAGGCCCTTCTTTGGACCCGGAACGGGTCCTGTTCCGGGTATCGTCACATTTTGACCGGTTTTGCTGGGTTTTTATCGGATTTTGGCCAGGTCCGGTCCGGATAGAGGTAGAGCCGGTTCCGGTTAGTTTCGGGTCCGGGTATGGTTTTTCTAAGAAACTGAAACTTGGTTTGTACCCGCGAGGCGGGTACAACGGGTCTGGTTCCGGGTCAAGTCCAAAACCGGGTTTTATGTCCAAATCTACGTCAATCAGCAAACCCGACCTGTTTAACACCCTCTACTTATCACTATAACCAAAGTTCTTGACTTAAAACTTCAGAAGATAATAATAATAATAATAATAATAATAATAATAATAATAATAATAATTATTATTATTATTATTATTATTATTATTATATTTTCATTTTTATCATAGATCTAGACCATATAACAATCTATGAAACTATTAAAACATAAACTATAAAATACCATTTTTTCTAAAAAAAAAAGTAATCAACCTGTAATTCACCACCAGTGCTAAGAGGTAGGCTATCTGAAGAAGATGCATGCTTGCATTTGTGCTTATGATTATTAAAAACCGGGTACGAAGAAGCCGGTACCGCTCGTACCCCAGAACCCGTCGACTCAGTGTTCGTAACGCGTGTCGCTCTTCGACTTTCAATCTCTAACGAAAGCTAAAATTAAAAAAAAAAAGTTTCACCATAAAGACATAAACCATAAAAAAATTTAAAAAATTAAAAAACCCTGAATAAGCCGATCTTCGAGTGACTCAATCTGATCTAGCAAATAAGTTTTACTTTTCGCCTCTGCGACGGGCGTCTTTAAACGTACACACTCGTTATCTTTTTTACCGAACAAAAATATGCATCGCCATTTCGATACATTTGGGTTCCTTGTGACTTGCTTCATCTACATAAATGTAACAAAAATAAATATTAATACTTATGACATACAATTTACAAACCATATATTATAGATATAAGGCTTACAAAACACTCCATGTGATCTGGTTTTGAAAGTAGTGGCATTGATGACTGAGATTGTAACTCATCATTCACTTTAACCATTTTTAACTTTTTTACAATACTGGACGCGCGTGTGTATATAATTTTTTACAATATATATACAGACGCGCATACAGTGTGCATTCAGTTAAAGTGTACCCTTTTTTATCTGTTAGACTGAACTAAAGGTATGGAGTTTTTAGTGCAGAGTTTATTACTCAGTCAAAAGAATGAATCAAACATGTATATATATATATATATAAAATATAAATGCTTAAACAGTAAATAGTAAAAAGTAATTAAATTATTTGTTACAATGAATATTAAAAAACAATGATCTTGTAACATCTAGCCCAAATAAGACCTAGTGACTTCATAAGCTAGAAAACAAGCGGCATTCGCGGGTACGCTTCGACCCATAGCGGGTCCAAACCCTTTATACAAACCACCGACTCCTTCGGCTTTAAGAATCTTTTTGAAAGCGTCGATCGACCCAGAATACTTCGGGTTCTTATAATCATCAATCTGGATCACACTCTTGATCACATCGGTTGGGTAAACCGAAGCCCAAAATGCACCACCGGCTAACCCACCTGCCAACATCAGCGAGCCACGGCCTAACCCGGATGTGTCGGTCCCACCAGCCATGTACTGTTTTATTGCCTCGTAAACACCGAACATTGTTGCGTTTCCCGGGACTTCACGGGCTAGTGTGGGGAATAATCCTTTGTATAAACCTCTAATCCCGCCTTCGGATTTTAAAACTTGTTTTGCCACGTCCATTGGTCCGCCATACTTTACTGGCACCGCTGCTGTGGCGGCTTTGGCTGCGGTGGTGGCTGCACCAGCTGCACCGGCTTCCGCCACTACAGCTGCACTGGCTTCCACCACTACAGCTGCACCCGCACCTTGCGCCTGCAATCTGTACCGAAAAGACTTTATTAAAAAAACAGTTTTGAACCAACTCGTTTTGACCCGACCCTTTTCGACCCAAACCAAATTAACCCTTTCTAGGGCCCTCCAAACCGCTCGGAAAATGCTCGCTAGATTGAAAACGAGCCACTCTGCTCGGTTCGGTTTGTAAACGAGCCAAGCAACAAGCAAAGGTCTACTTGGTTCGGTTTGGCTCGAATATTTTTAATTTATATTATATATAATTATATATGAACAAATATTTAAATATATAGACAAAACACATAAATATAAATATAAGCTTACAATTATTTATACCCCATTAAAATTTTCATATTCCGTCAATTTTATAGATTTATTTGTTCGCTTCAAGTTTTTAGAATACTAGAAGTTTGTTTACATGACCATTATATCTCACTTCAAACTTATTTTTAATAAAAATTTACAATATATTACATGTTTGTCTAAAAACTACTAATTTATTTATAAAATATATTATTTACAACCTTCAAATTTGTTTCTTATTGAAAATTTTAAAGTAAAAAAGAAATAAATAATGCTCGAAATCGCTCGATGTTCGATCAAAAAAAGCTCGATTCCATTTTGGCTCGTTTCGGTTTTCACTCGGTTCTAATTTCAGCCGTTTGGTTCACTTCGGTTGTAAACGAGCAAGCCTTCGCTCGGTTTGGCTCGTGAACAGCCCTAACCCTTTTTTGAATCTCACCCGTTCTGAACCAAACCCATTACGAACCGTGACCCAAACCCGACCCGACCCGTTTGCTAGTCCTACCCAAATATATTTTTAATCGCATAGTTTGACCGAAAAAGTCAAACCAACAACGAACCTGCATTTGATCAACTCGGTTGGGGTAGCCAGGAACGAGACTGCGACTCCAGCACCTGCCCCAGCAATGAACTGCTGGCTCACGGTCAGGGGTGCACCAGGTGCAGACCTCAAGACAGTCTCCATCTGACCCCTGACCGTGAACAAAAGCGCATTGAAGGCTGCCACCGTGGCAAGTGGGGCCCCCATACCTTTATATAACCCGCCCGCCCCTTCAGCTGCCAATGTCTTTTTAACAGCGTCTATAGCACCCGAGTACTTGGGGAGTTGACCCGGTGATGGAGTAGGTTGACTTTGGAGTTTGACTTTGATAGTGTCAAAAGGGTGTCCAACTACCAACTGGGCTACACCTCCTACGGTTCCGGCGGTTAAGTCCTTCGCCACATCACCCATCTGCAAAATGATAACACCAATACAGCTTATTCCTAAAGTATGAATGTATGATTTAAGAACTTAAATATTAAAGATCACAAATTTGTTTGGTAAGAAAAGAGTTTGTCCAAGTTCAATGTATTAGTCACTTTTTTGAAAGCTTAAACAACGATTTCGAACTCGAAACAAACTGTTGATAAGCTAACCAACCAACGATAATGATCAAATGCTGATAAAGCTAACTGACTAATGATAATGATTAAACGCCAATAACTATTCTGATAATCAAACTAGAAATAATATAATGACCAAGAAATAAACTTTAAAATAATTGATGTGGTCGATAATAATCTATACATACAGTTTAACCAATGATAATCCCAAGTTTCACTTTTGTTGCTAAAAGCAATCCCAGTAGCATAATGATCTTATAATAAAATTTCACAAAAAAAGATTCAATTACAATAAGACAGGCAGGTAAGCAGGCAACAAGCTGCGCCGCAACCCCTTTTTGAATAATATTTGAATTTAATCGATTTCTCTCACAATGATGATTATGAACGAAATGGTGAAATGTGCAAACTAAATCGAGTTACATCAAATGTATACCGAGTGTAAAATCTTTGATGATTATGCTATTGGTATTGCTCATGGTAACTAACAAAAGTGTAAAAGCAAAATGTAAGTATGGATTATTATCGACCAATAGTTCATAGTTCTGTTATTAAACTCGGCTAACAGCCTAACATAAATCATTAGATCCAAATTTGAAGTTAACTTCAACAGTAAAAAATCATACCTTTGCAAATAATCTTGATAATGAAATGATAACCTTAGCAAATCTTGATCTTGTTGAATATATTTAAAAATGGAATCTTTATTTAATAAAGATGCAAAAGGATGATACTAGTTGAAGAAAATAATAAAGGGTTTGTGTGAAACTGAAATCTTGAAGATGTTAGAGCCACATATATGTGATGTGAAGATAATAACACAGAACAAGAATTGAGGACAAGATTCACTGATGAATCTTGTGTTCCTCAGGAATAATAATGTATTTTAGTGCAATTGTTTTGTTGTTGGTGGTGTGAGTTGGGTTGGCTGTCTAAAAGATGACCAATAGCAAAGATTCGTGACATTGTGGCAAACAACCTTTTGGTAGTGGGATTATTATCTTCATTATTATTTACCAAAAATGTTTTGTTTTTTTGTTTGTAACTTATGGTTTAAATATCAAATTCTGTGAAAGGTTTATGTATTTTTACCTTTTTTGTTTTATCTATAAAAGTTAGGTCATTTTAAATTTTAGAATTTTAAAAACACATTGGTTCGATTAAGTGTGTGTTTAATAAACGAACACAAACATGCCCTTGTCGTGTTCATTCGATTCGTTTATAGACTTTCATTATTCACAGTGATGAATACATCAATCCAGAATTTGTTGCTTTTATTTGTGTCCATGAACCGTTCGAGAACACACTAATTTCCTTAATGAACGAACACGGACATAAAATCTCGTTCGGCAAGTGTTTGTGAACCGTTCGTGAACATATTATTTTTTTAACGAACGAACATGAACAAGGCCATTTCGTGTTCGTTCGGTTCGTTAACAGGCCTATATGTAACTTTTGAATCCGCCTAATCCTGCTTTGGGTTGGGCTGATGATGGTCAAGAATAAATCATGTGTATATGTGTGTTATTATGTATTTTAATTGTTTATATATAGCGAATAATATTACAATGAGTTCTTTTATGATCGCAAGTAATTTGAAGCTTCAACGAACTAAAATTAGGAATTATATTTGATTGAAGAATAGAAGCTTATTAGTAAACAAGTTAGGTCAATTAAACAAGTTATCAGCGCTTGTTGGGATTACAACCATTCTTATGTCTTGAATTGGAGTAAATGGGTCATGTTTAAGTGCAACATATACGCTTGGAGATCATAAATGAATAAAATCCCCAACAAGATCGCTCTTAAAAGAAGAAACATCTCTGTTTCGGACTCCTCGTACGTTTTCTACAATGCCGCTGAAGAGTCTACTGAGCACGTCTTCACCGATTGCTTGGTGACCACGTAGGTTTGGGACGCTTTAATCTCTTGGTGCAAGATCCCGTCTTTTTTTGCCTTTTCGGGTAAGGATTTATTTGAAGTTTATAACCACGTGGGGATGAAACACAAGGAAAATGAAGCTTTCAAAGGCATCGTAATCATTGCTTGCTAGCAAATATGGAGGGCCCGAAAATGCTTTGCTTTTTGAAGGAAAAAAGACGAACATAAGAGATATAATCTGCGGCATCAGATCGTTAAGCTTTCTTTGGTTCAAACTTAGATCTAAATACAAATCGATTTGTTGGTCAGATTGGTGTAAGTTTTTCTTGATGTAGTTGTCTTGTCTTGCTTTGTTTCGGCTATCCTTCTGGTTGTGGAGGGTGCTTTTGGCTCCGGCCTTAAGTTCACAGTTTAAAAAGAAGAAGCTGATTAGTAATAATAATTCACTACATATGATGAAAAAAATTAACACTAGTGGTGCTCTAAGGAATTCACGTGGGCATAAGTCATTATGATTGGTCGGCCCTAAATATTAAATGGTTACCCATTTATTTTGGTTTGGACTAATTAGTATGAACAAATCCAAGGCCTACAATTTGGTTAAAAAAATCAAGAGTATGTTTTCGTCTTGTAAGGTTTATTTTTCTTTTTTATACGTTGTTGGACTTCTCACGTCTTGTTAGCAACACATTTTCCTTCTTTAATATTAGTGGCCTTTCAAAAAAGTAGGTTTGAGGGATATGAGGTCTTTCACTTGGACGCAAGGCAGGAGGCCAACGAACAGTATCGAAAAAGGAAGAAAGCAGCAGCCGCCCTTGGTTGGGGTGCACAAAAATCAAGAAGCCATAATCATGATCATGCAAAGCTAACCAAATGAGGTATACTTTGCCATAAGGAATTCACACATCAAATATCAACCCCATGTTTTAGGCTTAATGACAGTGGATAAGAGGAAAACTACACAGTATAGTTTGCTTATGTAAGAGTAGTACCACAACGGGTGACTTCTAGACAATGTCTACAAGGACAACCAAATACAGATCTATGAGCTTCTTGTGAGCAAACAAACAATATTAGAGGTACGAGAGGCTAGATGTTATGAATTTACCATCTTAGGAAAATCGTAGAGTATTCTCTATTGTTATGTCCACATGAGAGACGTGAACGCATATACGAGTACTAATACACACCTCTTTTTCTAATAACGATATATTTTAAAACTAAATACTAATTATACTAATAAAACATATTTATTTTAAGTTATCCCTCATTTTAATAAACTTTTAAATATGATTATGTAACTTTTATTTTCAGTCAAATAGTAAATGGAAATCAAATTACATTCATTTAGGTTGTGTTTGTTTTTGCTTCAAACGTCTGCAAAAGGGTTATGTCTATGGGCGCGCAGACATAAGTTCCTGAAGGCAGTTTGTTTAAAAAAAGAAAAAGATATGAAAACTGTTTATATGGTCTTAAATAATAAGTTAATATCCAACATATTCACACTTCACACTTCTTATCACCCTACCAACATCCAATGTCCACCACCACCACCCATTGTGCGCCACCACCCACCATCCGCCACCACCACCGTCAACCACCCACCGTCAGCCACAACCCACTACCACCACCCACTGTCTGCAACCACCACCACCACCCGCCACCACCACCACCGGTCATTACCATCACCACCCACCGTCCACCACCACCATAGTCCACCACCCACCACCACTACCAATCACCGTCCACTACCACCGTCCACCACCCACCACAACCGTCCATCACCACCACCCACCGTCCACCACCATCGTTCACCGCCAACCACAATTGTCTACCACCAAACGTCCACCACTACCCACTTCCATAGTTCGTACAACACCACCAATTATTTTAGTAGTCCACAAACGTTAAATGACTTCTATCTATTGTGATATATATGATAGGTAACTAATTTTCAGCTTATGCAGACGATATCTAGTTTATAAAATAAACAGTATTATATTTTCAGATTACAAATCTTCAGACCACATCTTCAATTGCAGACATAAAATCAGATGAAATCAGATTGCAGACAATTTTTGTATTAAAAAACAAACAACACCTTAATACCCAAATATTGTGTTTTTGAAACCTAGTTTTAGATTATTATTTTTAAGTCGTTTGTACATGTAGTATAACTTTTCACCTATAACATATTTTTCATCTCATGTAGTACATGACTGATTGACTTCTAAACTATTTGGTGAATAAAAATATTAATTCCTACCAAAAAATAAAAGGAAAAAAGCACAAAGAAACATGATTAGAAAGGAGGGAAAAACTTTTGTATGGCTGAGAAAGAACTGAAAAAGCGTTAGGCAATGTAACAACTATTCAACTAACAAGTAAGTAACAACAAGAAAAAAGGTGTTTTGGACCAAAACAAAAAGGAGAAATAGTTGAGCTTGTAGCTATTGGGCCGAAGGAAAAAAGACACTCCTTCGGCTCCATCAGACGTCCGGAATACCATGGTCCGTCGCACCGCTCCCTTGTTCTTGAATAAAGGTTGGTTACATACTCGTATGCTTTGAAATTATCCATGGTTCCGTTATTTATTAGTAACTAAAAAAAATTCTCCAAAAACTAAGTGTTTTGTTTTTTACTTTAACTGTTAAATGTAATATCGAGTGTTGCAATGGATGACGTTGATGAAATTATGCGGTGAAATTTATAACGATTGGTTTAGAATAAAATTTGGAGTGAACCGTCAAAACCATCCATATAATTTGGCCACTCTTGCCTTTTTGGACCAAAATGTTTTTTTTTAGCATTTTCGTCATCATGATTTTCATAAGCTACAAATTTCCGTAAAATGCACTAACTCTGTTAAATTCATTTAAAATTAGGGGTACTTATCAACTTATGTAATATTTAGAAATTATCTATAATACTTAATGCAGTGTATTAAAAACAAGAGTTTACTATAACAAATGATTTATTAGTAATTTATAAAGATAAAATAGCAGTTCAATTTCTTTTCTCTTTTTTTTTTTAATTTATAAATATAAAATGTAATAACAAATTAAAAATATATAAAAATGAATTACATATGAGACGAAATTGCAGGTTACACGTACTGTTATACCAAATAAAAGCCACTTTTTACACTGACCCAAATTCTCAAGGTTTAATTCACCACTGCGACATTATTGTAAAGTCCCATCAGTGCTAGAAAATATGAGTATTTGTGACCGTGATAATATATTAATATAGGTCTAAAATTTCGATGACAAATCGTTGATAATATTTTTAATTTTCCGCCTGCTTTGCAACCAAACTTATTTTGCGTCTGGATTTAGGGTCGCCTCTTATTTCATAACCAATATGAGAGAGGTAATTAAATCACGTGTCTCAGAGTAAATCAAATGATGTTATAGTTTGACTAGGCATTCACAATAGATTCTTAATCGGTGTGACCGCCAGGTATGCAAGCGGTTTGCGCATGTTCATTTACACAAATACGTGGTTCTTGTTTTGGTTGTATGCACAAGGGTCGTTTTTGTTACACTGCAAGATAGAGTGGTAATCATTATGGCTTTAGGGCCCATGCAATGGACTATGACTTATGCTTCTATCATGACCCTACTTTTATAACCTCTCTACAAAATAAATTTCCAATATCCATAACGCTCTTGGTCAATTTTGTATAAATGGACTCCTCTCATGCATAAAAAATGAGTAAAAGATAACATGATAAGTCAAGAGAAAAGAAATTGGGACAATATTGTTATTGTTTTAAATAAAATGTCTAGTTTTATTTGTTAAGTTTGTAAGAATTTAATTAGTTAAATGGTTGGTATAAATATATATAGGACTTTGCAACCATCTTCTGCGTGTCAAGTTTTAATTAATTAAAATAGAGTTCGGGACGGGTTAATATTCAAATCATTCATTTAGTTTGAATCTTCACCATAACAGTCTAGGCCAACAATTGATATCAGAGTTGGGTAAGGAAGTAATGTTGATCATAAGAAACAAACATAGAAAAATCACAAACCAAGGATCAAGAACATACGACATCTAGGAATTGAGAACTCAGCACTGATCAAGAAACGCAATTGGCAAATAACAAGGAATTAGAAACACGGCATATTAAGAAGAAGACAACAAAATATTAATCCAAGTCATCTTGGTTCTTTGATTTTCTGAGGAAGAGGCCAAATGCAATTGTTGCTATTAAGATCATTAAAGAGTAGGCTTTCAGAAGATCAAAGACCAAGAAGAATGGTGGAGTTGATCAAAAGTTCGAAAGGATGTACGATGTAAATATAATGTCACAACATAAAGGGTCGCAATCAACGATCAGGACAAAACAAGCTGCTGTTTGGGTGATCGGAAGTAAGAAATAGTTGGGGTAGTGCTTTTCAACGATATGATTGGTGTGTTCATGTGTCGTCTTG
This sequence comes from Bidens hawaiensis, assembly GCF_021521415.1. Classification (NCBI taxonomy): domain Eukaryota; kingdom Viridiplantae; phylum Streptophyta; class Magnoliopsida; order Asterales; family Asteraceae; genus Bidens; species Bidens hawaiensis. The sequence goes on along the minus strand of NW_027491617.1, from coordinate 722,997 downwards.
ATTGGAACAATATGTGTGATTGTAATCGAGTAGCAAGAAAGAGAGTGGATTGTTCTCGTAATTTTCAATTGTTTGAAGATAAATTGAAGAGGAAGAGATAGAACTTGTTGATAACATTGAACAATTTATCGAGCAAAGAATATGAATAAATAGGTGAAGATCAATGAAGACTGTCGTTTGCTTGATAGATAACCATAATCACTAAGGGCGTCGTTACACGAGTTTATATGACTAAGGGACTGATCCGAGACGGAGTGATTGAGCTAAGAGAACTTGAATACAATCAATAATCACAAAGAAGAGTTGAAAGAATGGTTAGAGATGGTGATTCGATGTTCATTGGTGATGATGAGCCAACTATGTAAAGATCTAGGTTGAATGGATCCGAATTCAAATGTGGATCGCACACTTTTCCCTTCTTTGAGTCACGAGTAGATCTGAAAACAAGCATATATAAGAGGGTTTTATCAAGAAAGATAATGTTTTGGAGATGGAAAATATGTAGCCTTTGTAGGTCTATACTACACAAAACTCAAGAGGTAAGTAAACACTATGGTAGCATTTGGTATGTAGAAATAACAGGGGGAATATAATGATTTATTACGTGAGAATGAAGAAAGTGGTGTTTGGTTGCTCAATGAAATGGAAGCATCACTCACCCTACTTTCTCAACACCATTCCTTTCTACCCCCTTCTTTTTTTTCATTCCATTCCTCCCTCACCATACTTTCTCAACACCAGCACCACTACGTACCGCCATCACCACCACCACCTGAACACCAGCGTTGCCACCTCCACTTGACCATAAACGCCACCACCTTCGCCACCACCACCGCCACCACCACCTTACCACCAGCGTTGCCACCTCCACTTGACCATAACCACAACCACCACTGTCGCTGCCTGACCACCACCTTCGTCGCGCCACCTTACTATCGCCATCACTACCAATGCTACGACCGCCACCCCACCACCACAACCACCTCGCCTGACCGCCACCACAACCATATTCGTCGCCGGAGCTGCCACCACCACCGTCGCCGCTTCAGATTTTTTTTTAGTAAAAAATATATATTTTGGGATATGAATATTTTTATTATTTCTATTTCATTTACTGCAATTTTTTTTGGATAGCAAAAAAACATAAGATAATTATTTATTTCATTCTCATAGGTTAAACAAACAAGACAAAGGAATGATAATGATCTATTTCATTCCCCTGTTCATTCTCTCATTTCATTACTTTCAACCAAACATATCCATATATTTATGTTATTTCCGACCCATTTCCGAATAGCTTGTTGGCCCCAACTTTGATCACGAGACTCAACAATATAGAAAATAATACATGAACACAAAGATTGAACCGGGAATCAAACAAGTAAATTAAATCATCAATGATCAATGTACCAACAAACTCTATTTAAACTTGTAAACGAAACCTTAAAATACTCGAACGTAGACTCCTAAGTTCTAGACATCCAAACAAACTAAAGATAAACTTGAAAAACAAATCAAATAAACCAAATAGATAATTCTAAACATTCGAACTACTAATTAAATCATACTCCTTAATTAATTAAAATCTTATAAAATACTCTTTCGACTTTCACTTTCTTTTAAAAATGTCTGTCAATTCATGTCACGTTTTAGGATTACCTTCCAATATATAGCTACGAATATTTTTATTTAGCGATGTTACAACTGGATTTTTTATTTGAACAACCTATACTCCTAATCTTATAAGGAGTGTTATCAATATTCCTCATTTCAAGACTCGAACCCATGATTTGCCCGTAAAGAAAACCGTTAGGAAAAATCTCTATCACCACTATACCAAAGTGTTGATGACATATATGAAGACATGAAGTCAAGAACAAATTATTTAGCATAGGCATGACAATTAGTGGTTTTTGAGAAGAGACTATACTCTAGAGTCTAGATGTGTTTTGAGAAGACCAAAAGAATATGTAGGAAAACTGGAAGGTGTACACTGACTTATTAATGGAGTGGACAACTGGTCATGAGAGTCTGAATATAGTAAGGTTTGGCTGGATCGAATCCCTGATTTTTTTGCTGATTTAGGTGTGTTGGAGAAAAAAAAGGTGTTTTTAGATAGTGTACTAGAATTTAATTCTTTTAGATAATCCTTCATCTGAGATGGCGGATTACATGTACACGCAAGCATGCTTTCCACGTGTGTCTCCAAGTCGGATGCCATGTCAACGGATAATACATGTGGAATCCTCTATCTGAGATAGAGGATTACATAAACTCATTTTACCACAATTTACCGTGGACTTACCATATGGAGTCTCCTTTTTTACTTCATGGACACATGTCACAAAACCTGAAATCCTCCATCTCAAATAAAGGATTGTCACATAAGGAATATATGTCAATAACTCTTGTGAATGAATTGTATTCAACATTTGGAATCAGTAAATGTCATATTTGTCACCATAAAAATGTATTCAGCTTTCTCGGATATAAAATCTTTTTTTCATGAGTGAATTATTTGCATTGGACTTTTAAAATGTAACCCTAGGAATCATCCATCTTTACATTTAAAGATAGGATTATAACTATTCTTTACACACTCTTAATACAATATTAATTAACTTTTAATGTCAACGAATATGTTAAAAACAATGTATGAAAAACCCACATGAGAAGGGCTTTTCATATTAAAAATGAAATAATATATTATATTAAAAATGAAGTGAAGAATTTATAAAATCTATTGTTATTTTATCTCAGCCCCTAACCAACTATACGTAAATGTAACACTCTTGTCGGTACATACCAAAAGTGGTTATTACAATGGGCACAGGTTTATTTTGGGACGGAAGTTAATGATGGAAAATCACAAGTTACGTGCTCATAATAATTAGCTAGTGACATAATAATTAGCTAGTGACAATCTCTGTATAGTTGTACCAATGTAACATATTCGTTGACATTAGAAGTTAATTAATATTGTATTAAGAGTGTGTAAAGAATAGTTATAATCCTATCTTTAAATGTAAAGATGGATAATTCCTAGGATTACAATTTAAAAGTCCAATGTAGATAATTCACTCATAAAAAAAAGGTTTTATACACGAGAAAGCTGAATACATTTTCATGGTGACAAATATGACATTTACTTATTCCAAATGTTGAATACAATTCATTCATGAGAGTTATTAACATACATTCCTTGTGTGACAATCCTCTATTTGAGATGAAGGATTTCAGGGGTTGTGACACATGTCCAGGAGGTAAAAAAGGAGACTCCATATGGTAAGTCCACGTTAAATGGTGGTATAATGAGTTTAGATAATCCTCTATCTCAAATAGAGGATTCCACGTGTATTACCCGTTGACATGGCATTCGACTTAGAGACACATGTGGAAAGCATGCTTGCGTGTACATATAACCCGCCATCTCAGATGGAGGATTACCTAAAGACAATTAAATTCTAGTACACTACCTAAAAACACCTTTTTTTCTTCAACCCACCTAAATCAAGAAAAAAATCCAGCTCGAATCCCTAGTAAGTAATAAATGTAACATGACATTACTAGTTTACTACACAATGAAGTATCACACACATGTATATAATCATCAACAGACAGAAACCATGATTACCTATCGATTAAATAAAAAAAGGCAAATAAGAAAATAAAATAGTTTAAAAGGTCCTGTCACTAATCCAAAGTTAATTACCAGATAGACTGAGGTTTCATATACCCTTCTTTTTATTTTAGGAATCATAAAGGTTTTTTAATTTTCAGTACAAACTAATCATTTCTTTTTTATCTAGACTTTTTCCCTTGAGGGTGTATGAAAACCATGTACAATGGTTACCAGATTACCGACAGACACCCTAGCCCTGAGAGGATCGACAATGACCAAAAAGCTTTTGACGGACACGTATTCGTTGAATCATTATAAGTTTCACAGTGTGAAGGATAGACAAGTGAATTAATTTGGATTGAACCTTATGCTCTATATTTGTAGTGATCATCTTGAAACTGCATTTATCTTTTTTCTTGTCAAATGTGTCTTTTATGTTTCATTAATATTCCTAAAACCTAGTATATACTTCATGTGGTTCAAAAGTACCAATCTTGAGCATGGATTTCTAGCCTGTTTTAGGTAAAGTTCACAAACAATTCATACATGATTCTTTGCATTTAGAATTGATCAAGACAAATTATTAATTATCAACAATGAAATAACTGTGTCACTAAAAAAATGTGATAGATGTAGAAAAGAAATGATTCTGCACTAGATAATGACACTCCATTACAAGTTTTTATGATCATTTTTATTTAACTCAATTTATTCAATTGAAAATAAAAAACTAGCTCTATATTTCTTTTGATATACAATATTATTATCCTACTATAATCATAGACAACAATAAGAGAAGTAACAAAGAATGAAGCTTAATTCTAAATAAACACATGACCAAGTATGTGATTCAAGAACCTGATGAGCTGCATCCGAGACGAAGCTCTAGATCGATACCTTCAACTACCGAATCCGTCTTCTTTTTCTTGTTTTCAAGACCAGCTCTATAATCCATCGCCTTTGATGCTTCATTGTTACCATTCAAATGATTTAAAGATGAAGATTTGAAGACAACATTAGGGTTAGGTAAAGAAAATACAACACATTCAGATAAGATAGGGTTTTTCATATTAACTTGTGTATTATGTAGCCGAGCCCTATCGCGGCGGTGCACATTCATGTGACCACCAAGAGCCTGAGCTGACCGGAACTCTCTTCGGCAAAACGTGCAAGTGTAGGACCGCGGTGGCCATGTAACATTTCCGGTATCTTTTGCAAAAGCTTTCACTTCCCATGACTCATCTTCTTCCTCAAGAGAGTCATTTATTGTTGAATTAGGGTTCCACATCCACAAGAGGACACTAGGGTTATTGGTGGTTGTTGACAAAACACAAGAATATCATATCAACAACCACCTTGTAGTGAACGAAACAACATTATATGGTGGAGAATGTTTGGATATTAAAATACGAACAAAAGGGCTAAATTAATAAGATTTTGAATTTTTTATTTTATAACTTACAAAACCACAACCAGTACATAGGCATGTAAACAAATCGAACGTTCATTGAACTGTTCGTGAAACGTTTGGCATGGAGTTCGTGAACGAACATGAACAAAATTGTGTGCATGTTCATTTAAACAAACAAACGAACATGAACACATGTTTCGTTCGTTGATCATTTATGCTCGTTATCTGTATTTTACAACTTATATTACCCTAATATCTAATTACAAATTATTTGTTCTTTTGTGTTCACTTATGTTTGTTTGTCTCCATTTACGTTTGTTCATTTATGTTTGTTCATAAATATTCATCCATGTTCGTGATTCGTGAAATGCACATTTAGATTTTAAACGAACGAACATAAACGGACGCAAACATATTGATTTTTTAAACGAATAAACATGAATCAAATATTAACTGTTCGTGTTCACGCATGTTTGTTTAAAGTTAAAAGAACAAACACGAATCGGTAGTACACAATTTGTTTAATTATTTTTTTATACATTTTGTTATTTAAACTAGCCATTAAGAAAAACTCAAAAAGTTAGGACTTTAATTATCATCCAAATTTACATTATACTTTTTACATTGGTTACACTATATATTGCGTATATATTTGGTTAATGTTATGAAGCAAAACTATATTAAAAGTGAATCTGATCGTATAAAGCTGTTCAAAGGTGTTAGTGAATAATTCAAGAAAAATGATAATGTGATGACTACATAAACAGAAGAGGGGACCAATTTGTCTTGCCATAAGAACTTAAAAACTTGCAGGTCGACCTATCTACGTTTACTTAGCTGTATCTCTACCTGCAAATGTTTTTTTTTTCGGAATCCGTGATTTTCGATATAATTTAGTCCCAACGTTTATAGTGATAATTAACTATGTTTAGTTGGATGATATGGAATACAAGGAATGGAATCATCGTCAATAACAAACCCTTGTCGGTTCCATAGTTGGTTCACGACATTAAAGTTAACTCATCAATGGGTAAAACATTGTAGTAAAGATCGAGTTTGGAGCAGGAGAAATGATGTAAGTTTAATTTTGTTAATTTTCTGTCGTAGTGACTCGAACAAACATGGTTTTTCAAAATAAATTTAAGTGATACATTACGTGCCTTTATATATGTAATAAAGAGTGTAACATGATAAGGAAATTAAAGATACACGTAAATGTGTAAATTGTCACCAATAGTTTTTTACGCGTTTTACACTAAAAAAAAAGAGAATACGAAAATGATAAAATTAAAGATAATAGTAGGTGACGAAATTGAAGCCCTAATTGATGGAATATGTGTGTCCTATAGTTGGGCTAAACCGCTTATCCTTATTTGCCACATGACTAACTCGTTAAGACTATGAGCCCCATAACTCGATTCACTCATAGGCCGATCGAGGTATGCTTTTTTTAAATTTAAGCATGTTCTGTCATCGTTCTCTCTTTCTATATCTATCTCTAGCACGTTTAGATACATAAAAGACTGTTAACTATTGGGTCAACTCCTTATCAATAACCACGAAGGGTGATCTGACGTGGGTGTGTGACCTTCAAGCATAGTTATTCGAACCCTAGCTCGCCTCACCGAGAGATTATAAAGTAAAATAACCCTAGCTCGCCTCACCGAGAGATTATAAAGTAAAATAACCGTGGTTTTAATGTTTTGCCGAATTTGTTTGAAAAGATTATGTGAATATATCTCCATGCTTTCCTTTGATATTTTTTTTTGTGTGTAAATATTTGCATAATAAAACATTAACTCTGACCAAGAAGAAAAATGATTACAATTTGGAAGCAAAAATCATACATAAATAGACAATTGTCTAATTTGCTGTCACCACCATTGGGTTTGTGTGTAGTTGCAAATGTTGATAGTTGGTCCACAAATTGGTATCTATCTCTCTAGCGTTCAATTCAACCCTCTTGCTTGCATTAATTATTACCATTAGAAACTCTATCTTTGCGGTTGTCTTATGGCCCAGCTAATAAATACTTTAGTTTTCTGGACCCTCTTAACATATACAACTTTTTTTTAGTTTTGTACAAATAGGGCTGTGCATATGAAAAAGACCGGACCGAACCGGGTCATACCTGACCCGGACCGAAAACGAGAATCATATGAAATTGATGACCGAAGATCGGACCTTTATATAAATTTCGGGTATGAACTTTGTCGGGTTCGGTTCTTCGGGTAGGCTATCAAAACCCAGGACCGATGTTGTTGCTTAAACTCATGTTAATGACTGTGGAAACCAGAGACAAATCCTTAAGAGTCGTTTCAAACTCTAAGTCATCTTCAACAATGAAGTCTCTTCAAACATTTTCTGCCATGGAAGTTACTTAGAGAAACATGGTGATTCTTGATACTTTAGACTCTTTTTGGAATGTATGTAGCTTTTGAGTTTTAAGTAAAATTATTATTAGAGCATCCACAATGCATTAAAAAACTGAACAAGTCTAGTCAGCATTCAAACAGTGATTCTCTCTCCTCTCTCCTCTCTCTTCCTATTCTCCCTTCTCTTTCCTAATCATCTCTCACAATCTTTATTCACATATGTTTAGGAAACTGGATATCAGACCTCATCTCCCCTCTATTCAGAGCCGACTCCGAGAAGACGAAAATTTTTTTGGGCTAAAGACGAATTTTTTTTGGGCCCTAAGTAAAAGAAATATTTTGTTGGGTTTAAACAATTTAATTTTAAGTGAGTTTACTTGGTTAGAATTTGAGTTGTGTAAAAAACTTTTGTATAAAAATAAACTTAAAAATGTTTCAAACAATGCTAGAACCCACAACCTCTTGGTTCTTTGTCATACCTCTTTGCCACTAGACCAAGCTATTTATGTAATTGTGTTGAAACATTGGTTATACATATTTTGTTTCATAAAAATACATATATATTTCTTTTAAAAAAAAAATTTCGGGCCTAGCAGGGTGTCGGGCCTATGACCGTTGACTACCCTGCCTCACCCTATGACCGACCCGAGACCGATCAGAGTATATAATAAGGACCGATTGACAATCTTAAAAAATAGGGTCGGTTCGGTTTTGGGTTTTTTTGGGCCGGTTCTTCGGGTTTTTTCGGGCCGACCCTAATATGTACAAGTTTAGATTATTATTCCTACTATTAAAAATAAGGACACTAAATAAGAGCATGTATGGCGTGCGGCAAACAACTGACATGCGTAGGAGCCTACGTTTGTAAGTGGCAGTGTTGTAGAACTTGCTAGGTGCTAATGGGGCAATGGGATAAGGACTAGCGATTATCAGCCTAGAATTTATCTATAGTTTTCAGATATACACACATATATACATCAAATTTTATATATAAAATATTCAATTTGACCGATTTTGACCGAATAGTGATCGTTAGATCAGTGACTAGTTGGTGTGGGTACCAACTAGTAATGCACCTAGGCACAAATTTTACAAACATGGTAAGAAAATGCTAACGAAATTAAGGCATGGTTGGCTGAAGGTGAGGTCGGGCCGGATGATTAGGTGTTTACAATTTTTCATGTAACGATTATATATTTACACACACATACTATACATGAAAAGGAAGTTAGACAGTCCAAAGGTAGATATGAAATTATTGAAAACAGTAACAATTTGGCTAGAGATCATACAAGAGACAGATTGTACCTCTTTTGAGGTATGGAGACAATGAAGATATATTTGTTGTGCAATTTATGACAACAGAGCTAGCGAGTACATGTGAGCCTTTATCCTATATGGATGTCATTAACTCATTAGACATGGCTAAATGGTGTAAGGATATGGATGAAGAAATGAAGTCTTTGTATCATAATGGAACTTGGGTGTTGGTAGTTAAACCCAAAAATCAAAGCTAGCATCTTGCAAATGGATTTACAAGGTCAAAGAAGTCTAAGGAGACAAAATGTCGTGATGGTAGTTTTAAGCGATAGTGATAAGTGTTTCTAGAGAGGAGTAAAGGCGGTTCCATGGTTTGGAAGAGGCGAGCACAGCCAGATGGTGATGTATGACTAGTGGAAGATTGGATCCATCGTTGCTGAGTACCCCGCGTAACACGCGTGAGGAATCTACTAGTGATAATGATCAAGGAATGAAAGTATGACAAATATTACATTGGTGGACCCCAAAGGAAGCCCAGTCTCAAGGCCCAGGCCCATTCAACATCTAACAATTTAAAATCAACCCAAAAAGTATTAGGCATCTTCATAGTTTTAGAAAAGGTCCCTACAAATCCCAAAGCCAATTCCAATCTCTTTAGCCCTAAATCTAGTGCATACATAGATGGATTCATCAATATTTAAAATCGTTTGCCGATCGACAATGAAATCTAACGGTCGCGTGCAATATTAGAGTATTTTTAATTGCTAAAAAGATGTTACAACTTAAACAAATGAAGTTTCGAAATTTGGCTTTAGTTTATTACTAACCTTTCAATGATTATGTAGTTTCAATTTCATTTGTGCTTTATCTATCACTTGTTATATTATAACTAATCCATTTTAACCCACAAATTGTAATCCGTTTTATCCACCACTGTCATTCCCACATACCAAACACGACAAAGTTTTTGGCATGACCAAGAGCAACATGTACTTTTAAAGTAAAAAGTTTGGACCCAGGTAATAAGATGATTACATGACTATTGTGTGATAGAGATGTTCAAAACGGTTTGGGACTAGGAACCGGAACCGGTTCCTAACCGGTTCCTATATTCAAAACCACCTTTTAAACCGGTTCCAGGCTCGAACCGGTTAGGGAACCGAACCGGTTCTCCCACCTTCGGACCCCTAACCTATCTAACCGGTTCTTACCGGTTCCTAACCCGGTTCCTGTACCGTAACCGGTCAAAAAACGGCTATTTTTGACCCCACGGTCAAAAAACGGCCAAAAAAACGGTTAGGAACCGGTTCCGGTTCCAGAACCGGTTCCGGTTCGGTTCCGGCTCCTACCCGCCCCCACTCAGAAATGCAAGGATCGGTCACGGATCATCGGGTTGAATCAGATAGGGTCCGGTTCCTACAAAAAACGGGTAGGAACCGGTTCGGGTCCGGTTCGGGTCCACCGGTTCGATTCCAGAAACCGGTTTTGTTGATCATCTCTATTGTGTGATGCAGACTCAACAAATCCATTAGCTAGCCCATTATCTAATGTTCCTCGCTCTAACATTATCGGATTGCCCATTAGTGAACTATGTGGGCCCAACATCGGCCTCAATCCGCATCTAGGTCCAGATCCAAAATCAAAATACTTACGACCTATTCGAGTAAACATATGGTTCTCCATAAACGATGGGCTTGTGTACGTTCTTCAATCCACCATTTCTATGAGTTTCCTTCGGTTTTGAAGTTATTCCATTTGGGTTGATTCGGTTTGGTATTTTATTTGGTCGTAAACTAAAACGAAATAAATTTTCTTTTTTTAATTTTTAGCATCTTTTACAATGATTTGTTATTGAATTGGCTAAATAAGATTAACAAACATTATATTAAATTGGGTTAAAATGACAACTTAACTTCGGTTTATCTTAGTTTGAATAGTGAATATATATATATATTTCAAGAACGGCCCAATTTGTTCATATCACGAGCCCATCGAATATCAACTTATAATCTTATATAGTCATAGACTCATAGTCACGTGAACTCAAATGTCAAGCTTGTTTTCAACCTTTTATTCATTCTCATGACTTTATTTCAATGGGACAATTATTTATTTATTTACTTTATTTCAAGAGTGAGTTAGAGATTATATTCGGTCCATGTTTTTCATGCTCTTATTCGAAGAAAAAGAAAGTAACAAAAATTTGAAAATATATGGGTTAACTACTTAACTTAATAATTCTGACAAGTCTGCCCTTACAATCATCTCGACGGTCACGTGTTGGATGATTTGGATATCGATAAATGACATTACTTTTTAGAGTCTTCTTTTTGGTGTCCAAAGTGGTGAATGATATCACGGTCTCCTTATTACTATGGGTGAAAGAATAGAAGCAAACGTTCTAGTCCGGTTTGAAAGAAATGGTGTAGATTTAATTTTGTTAATTTCCAATCATAAGTTGTTCTTGTTCAGTTGTATTTTGTAATTTATTTCCTAGTACGTTTCGGCCTCTACTTTAAGTGGTCCTTTTTCGCTTTTTGAATTTTGAATGATACAGACGTTTCAAAAAAATTATGTAACGTGTGTTAACATTTGGATATATGATGATGGAAAACTTAATACCATATTGTTATACGACAATATTCAACATTAGATGATGAGACTACGTCAATATTCTTAACTTTTGCTTTTTAAGTTTTTATTTTTTACTTTTAATTTAATATTTAAAATCTTAGGATTAGCTTACTTTATAGTTGTTTTATGCTCCGCAGCCTTTATAAATCTTATAAATTCAATTAGCTGTTATATCACTATCAATTACTCAATTTAATTTATTTACTTCAGTGTTCTAGCAAGCTGTTGAATGAAAGTGATCTAAATAATTGAATGAAGTATTGCTTATATAATGATTGAATGGAGTATTTTTTTTATAAAGTCGTAATATAAAATCGTGATTACTTTTAAATTAATTTAACATATGAAAGCAACAAACTACCTGGCCAATTAAGGAAGAGTGGGAGAAATGTCTTAAATTAATGGCTGGATCGAGCAGCTTGGAAGGAGGGGTCAGATGCTTGGGATAAAGGTGGAGAATTTTCGATAGGCTCTGTTAAAAGACTGATAGTTAAAAAGAAATTTGTGGGGAATAATTATGTTATGAAGTGGATTAAATGGGTCCCGAAGAAGTGTAACATTCATGCTTGGAGGGCCGAAATGGGTAGGATTCCTACTTGGGAGGCGCTTAAGCAAAGGAATATAAGAATTATGGATAGTGTTTGTGTTATACGCGAGATAGGGATAGAATCGGTGGATCATATCACCACGGGGTGTTTGGTTGCGGCGGTTGTTTGGGAACATGTTAGTCGTTGGTGTAAAATTCCCCCTATTTTCGGTTTTTCGGTTAGAGACTTATTGGAACTTTACAAGACCATCGAGATTGGAGAGACTAAAAAAGAGGCGTTACACGGGATAGTTATCATGGCTTGTTGGAGAATCCGGAAAGCGGGGAATGAAAAGGTGTTCAATAGTAAGGTGGTTAATTTGGAGGAGATCATAGGAGATATTAAATCTCTTGGCTTTCTTTGGTTTAAAAACAAGTCAAAGAATAGATCGATAGAGTGGATGAATTGGTGTAGATTTGATTTCATGTAATTTGTTTGTTTTTTGTTTTGGTGTTGTGAGCTTTCTCCAACTTGTGGAGTTGTTGCTTGGGCGTTTTTGTGTGCTTTGTGTTGGTTTGTTTATAAAAGTTCATAGTTCGAAAAAAAAAAATAAGACTCGGTTTTGTTTATAAAATAGTATCGGTTCAAGTTCTATAATTATACACGAGTATATAATTTAGAATAACAGAGAGTTTATGGTTTTTCTTTAAAAGATAAAAACAATAAAATAATATAATAGTGCATTTAAACTACAAGCAACATCATATCTAGATAAAAGTATTAATTTATACATCTATTTTATACAAAATATTATGTGGGGTAATTAAATAGAAAGCACTTTACTCTTTAGATGTTTCATGTTTTTAACAAGTAAAAAAATATATTGTGATTCTTAACAAATTGTTTAATTACCAAATAAAAAAACACATGTTATCATGCCCATTTATTTAATTGTTTTAACTCAAAAGGACAACTTTTTTGGAATTATTCAGAGTTCCATGTTTTAGATTTTCGTATCGAATTTAATTATCAAGATTTATCAACTATGTTTTAATTGTAAAATTCAATATTTTTATTTCAAGTATAATACTAGCAAGAATATTCATTTGACACGCACAAACGTATATGTTTTGTAAATTTTTCAAAAATTTTAAAGTCCATAAAAATAAATTATACATGGAGTTAGAAATTAAAAATATACTTGTTTGGTATCAATTTTAATACGAACAGTGGTTAATCTAAAAGAAAAGTTAAAGGGTAAAGCGAACTAAAAGTTTTATTTATGGGTAGCCAATACATAAAATGAATAAATATATACCAATAAAGTTGAGAGGCTACCTCTCAGCCTATGTTAGATCTGCATTTGAATACGAGGGACGTTAAGGGGGGGGGGGGGGAGTGGAAAGGTAATTGCATGTGGCAGTCAACAATAGTGGTGTCAAATAAACCAGTTAACCAATTGACCCGAAAATCGAATCAAAACCAAATCGGTTTGGAACTGATTATGTAGAAACCAATTTGGAATCGATTGAAACCGTAGGTTCGGAACCAGTTTGTAATTTTTCTCCACTAAAACCGGTTTCAAACCGGTTAATGGAGGCGAAACCGAGCAAAATCGGGTAAAAACTGTCAACACCTGAACTAAAACCTGAACCGAAACTAATCGTAACCTGATCAAGAAACCGGTTTCAACCCAAACCGAAACCTGTCATAAACAGTTTTTGACCTTTGTTGACCAAACCGAACCAGTTTCAACCAAAACCGATTTTGATCATTTTAAACCGGTTTATACACCTTTAGTCAACTAGTCATGGCTCATTTCTTGGTCTAAAATAAGTTATAAGGTGCATTGCTTTAACTTTATAAAGTTGGTTTTCACATCAAACATCACAACAAATCATCGATTATGCTAAAAATGGGAACATTACTCAAATAATCAATATTTAAACGTAACACAATTTGAATTACCAAGACTTAAAAGGTCTTTGGTTTAGAGATACAAATACACTAAAGAAGCGTCTTTTATCGAATGATGAGTGTTTAAGTCCCGTAAAAGATAAAAGATGGATCGTAAGGGGTGTCTTTAATCTTTATTTGCAATAAATAAAATATACATATAAAAAAGTAATCAATAATTTTAGCAATGGTATTTAAATAATAAAAGCGTGTTGGGTCACGGACTTATTCCTATATTAGTGATAATAGTTAATAAGTGAATAAGGTCCGAAGACAAAGTTAATTATATAAAAATGCATGATGTTGTCATTGAGATTATCAATAAGATATTCGTAATTATTTTAATGGAAGATAGAAAATGACTTTGAAACTAGCAACTTGAGTAATAGTGGGAACACACATGATTACACGAGGTGAAGGAGCGTGTGTGTATTATACAAAGGACCCATTGCAATTAGCTTTTTGATTCAAGTTTATGTTTAGAATATATTAGGTTTGAAATCTGATTTAAAAGTGTTTTTTTTATGGTAGTGAGTTTTATTATTTGATAGTGTTTCTTGGTTAATCAGATCTCGAACATTAAAATCAGTATAAACGATTGACATTCTATTTTACAAAGGCTCACTTGGTTATTAATGGAGGTAGTCCCAAACATTATTAAAAAAAAATGACCATTAAAATTAAAAATAAATACTATATACATACATATATATATATAGCTTGAATCAAATACATATGGATCCTTATCTTACGGAAAAAAAACACTTGGTAACATTAGTGGTTTGATTGTGTTATTCAGCAAATAATTACGCTACAATGTTTTTGAGCTAACATAATAATTACACTAGTTTATTTTGTTATAATGTAATTATACAAAATCGCAACCACGTTTTTTTGTCTTCGTTTAGTGTGTTTTGCATCATTCTTCTCATTTTATACATTAGCCCGTCCTATATGTGTGTATATATAACACATATGACCCACCTTAGAATATTTAAAATTAGAGAGAGTTGCTTAACACATTTATACGTAGTGCTTTGGATGTATGCATATTGTTTGTGTAATGACCCTACTTTATTACTTTGTTTTATTTTAATATTTTTGGAATAAAGAAAAAATGTTATAGCTAGATACAATATATAAAATTAAATTAATAGTTTAAAATAACATAATGACAAGAAATGACATAAAATTAAGATCAGTAGATCACGAGGTCAAGAAGAGTGTGTATATCCGACATGAAGAATATAAATAATTATCATAACGAAAAAAACATACAAATTAGTTAGGTAAATCAAAATACCACTAAAATTTACACAATAATAAAAGTATTTACTAGCTTTTGTCTAAAAATAGAAGTTTTGGATTTTGGAAGATCTTCCTAAATCCTCGAGTCTTAAGTCATTCTTCATCCTAACAGTTACCTGAGAGACATGCTTTAGGTAATACGCAACACGTATGCGCGATGGATACAATTAACATACATATTTAAAATTAGTAAGATACAAAAACAACTTGATCATATAATTTGCAACAGTTTAAGGATTCAATCGACTAGCAAAGTCTATAGTTTGTGTTCATACCACTTACCCAAATTTAAGTGGTATGTACACCTTATGTAGAGGGTAAGGGGGGCGACCGCCCACCTTAAATTTTATTTTTTAGTGTTATTTGTATGTAAAAATTCCGATCGTCCCCCCTTAATATTAGTGTTAAGTCTTGATGTCGTCCCTCAAGAAAATAATTCCCGGGTCCGTCACTGCATATAGTTTGCCTTATCATTCATGTGTATAATCGTAGTCCATTACATGGTTACATATAGCTTGAATGTGTTTCATATACATCTTTCGAAGAAATGAGAAAATCAAAGAACCTACATAGAACCTTCGAAACAACCTGGAGAAAAACTTTAAAGAAATTATAAAGCAAGTAACTTGTTAATACCTTTGAAATGTATCAAAACCTGATAACTAGGAGTAGGCGAAGAAACCTCAATGTTTGGAATCAACGAACCTAGATGATGAACCAAATTTGAAACCTTGGGATATGACATTGATGAACCAAATTCGATTAACCTAATATGAAGTCATGGAGTTTAAACAAATAAACCTAATTCGAACCAAACTTGAAATGCATGATCAAACAAAAGGTGAATATGGTGGTGGAGGCGATCAACCAAAAGGTGATATACAATTTGCTAAAATAATTACTTTGTTTACGACATATTAGTGTAAAAAAGGGAATTAATTTAAAACGTAAGAACAATTATAAGTAAAGCGTACGGTTAAGATTTATTCTTCATATATATTAAACTTACACAATAAAAGTTAATATATATAAGAACTATCATACTGAAGCCTCTATCTATACATCTATAAATTTACTAAATAAAATTTAAAAAAAATATTACTTTTTAAAACCTATCACGTCTAACTCTCTAACTCTCTAGATATAGAGGGTTGAATATGACCCTCTAGATATAGAGGTGAACTTTAGTTTTATATATACTCTTCTTTATTATAGAGATTTCAAAACTTTAAATTCCTTCATTCATGTTTTTATCCTAGCTTCGTCACTTTGATGCTTAACTAAGTAAACATATAATATTATAATATAACTATTTGAAGATATAAGTAATAGAAAAAAAATATATATATATATATATATATATATGGTTAAAGTAGGAGTGTAGTGAATGAGAGTGGACTTAGTTGAGGGCGAGGTTTAACGTTTAAGGGCTCAAAGTAGTAAATTTCGAACTCCGAAGGGACTCATATGCCTCAATGCCTCACTTTACTCCCTTTCACCCACTCCCAATATTACTTCACACGTGACCACACATGATCATTTCTCTTACTCTCCTTTTTCTTTTATTTTATTATTTAACCGCACCATTTCTCTTACCTAAATTAATAGGTACTTGAGTCTTCGATGCAATTAACCAACTTGATGGATGAGGAGTAGGGCATGTTTAGTTGGGGTGTCATTGGAGTAGTTTCCGGGTGTAATTTTGGGGTGGGGGTATGGCAGATGTTAGGATTATTACCTGGTTGTTGGTGCGCATTGTACTTTGGTGTTTGTTTTGTGTGTGTCTAGTTTCTTGCTACCATGTTTATATAAATAAAAGCTTTTGTTGGTTATTTAAAAAAATGTTTAAAATGACAGAGCCTTGACTAGTTTCGTATCAAGCTTTTAAATTCGAGCTCGGTTGATGCCTAGTTGTTCCTGTGGGATTTGCCAAAAAATAACGTGAGCTAGAAAGGAAAAGCGGAACTTGAAATATTCTAGACATGTGTATTGACTAGAGTAGACAACTTCTCTTCACGGTTATTTGTTTTTTGCATGTAGTCAAGTGTTTCTTGTGATCTTGTCGACACTTACTTTCTTGTTGGTTCATTCTATCTAAAGATCATGATATCATTTCCATGTTTTATTACTAAAAAGTATATAATCATATTCCATATGTGTGTAGGGTTGTAAATGAGTCGTGATGAAGCTCGAGCTAGCTTGCTAGAGCCTATTGTATGAATAGGTAAGCTCGTCTATATTCATGAGTCTACTTAAACTTGATAAGTGAATCTTTGGATCAGGCTCAAGCTCGGTTAAACTAAGTAGCCTTTATACAATGATATGGGCTTTAGTGAGTCAATATTAAGTACCTCTCGAACAGCCTGCTCATTTAGATCCATATCCATTTGACATACTAATTACGTCTACATTTTTGTCGTGTGATTACGTTTAATAACTAAGTTTTTCCATATATAGTTTGATTAGTTAGAACCATCATTAATGATTTATACGCAAACTATGTAAGTTGCATGTCAAACGTATCAAAATTACCTTAGGTTTGGTTTTACCTCTCGTTTTAGATATATTTTGACAGCAATACCCTCTCATGTTTTCCTTTTATTTACGAAATTGCTAACGCGTTTCAATTCGTGTATGATAAACGGACTGTTTGACCACAATCACTACATATACAATCAGCATGATTTTCTAACAAAGTTCATAAAAGGTTTACTTTAATATATTCTGCAGTTTAACAAATTAATGGTCATCTTTGCCTAATTGGTGACTTGATAGGCTGTTCCGATAAAGAATCCCATTCCCATGACCATTAACCTTCGCTAGCACCACTAAATACACGTCCACCCAATTATTAAACTTATCTTATCTTAAGCCTACAATTTTTAATTGAAAAATTATACATAATAGTAACATTAAGAGGATGCCACTAGTTTATTTGTAAAAGTGACTATATAATATAATTAATAATTATCGTCTAAAAACTATCAGTCAACAAAACATCAAAATATTACTCATTCTTAACGTAATACCTGATTTAATACGACTTTTAACTGTTTTAAAACAAATACTCATGCTACTCTATTTTGTATAGCATAACTTATAGTCTTATATAGCATAACGTATTGTGAGTTGTCAATAAGCTTTAGCCCAATTAATATCGGAGAGAAAGTAAATATTTTGAATAGAGGCTTCAAGGTCTTAAATTCAAATTTGATCCTAACTAGAATTGTATGAATTTACAATTTTGCTACCATGTGTTATTTGAAATAAAGAGCATAACATGTCTTATACGCAATGTGTGATAAAACGTTAATGCATTTAATAATCAATATATATATATATATATTTCGGGTTTCTTAAATATGATATTTTTCCTTTCTTTTACCTAAATCTAGTTTTAAAGTTTAACTGATAACTAACATTCTCATTATGGTTTTTTATATAACTAATTAATGATACATTTTTTTTAATGTAGCAATATTCTAATAACTCTTGGAACCGGTTATCATTAAAAATATATATTTTTTCAATTCTATCTATAATTCATTTGATAATCTTTGAGCATTCATAACAACAAATCTTTGATTTCAAAGTTAATTAAAAAACATTTATTTTCCTCTATAATAACAAACCTCACAAAACTATTACAAGTTATTATTAAAATAATAGAAAAACACTCACACGTGTGTGAGAGAGAGATGGCCCACCAACTCGTCCGGAGCTCGTTTGGATTCCCAAACTTGCCAACCGAACGTCACCTACAATAACGGCATCCGGAGTTGTGGTTTTTGAGAATCGGACCTTTTAACATACGAGCCTTTGTAGGTGCTCTTAAAATCCTTTGTAGGTGCTCTTAAAAACCACTTATCCATCTTAAAATGCTTAATTGTTATGGTAATTTCTCATTTTTCATGTTTATTTGATGTTATAATTTAAAGTTGGTAATATGAAGTTTTCTTATGTTGTTAGGAGTTCGTTTTAAAGTATCACTTGCAATTTTTAATAACAAAAAAATTGTATAATACTATAATCAAGAATCATGTAACACAACGATATTAACTAATTAATCATTGTGACTTATATTAATCATTTATATGGTTTGGTCGAGATACTGAACAATAATGTCTTAACGTACGATAGGTACACGAGACGCTCAAAGGAAAAAAAACAAGGGCAAAATACTAAAACGCTCAAAAACGCTCAACCGAAAACTTAAAACGCCTAGCAAAAACCTAAAACGCTCAAAAACGGTTTTCATGAAAAAAGGTAAAAAAAATTGATCGATTAACGATCCAAAACTGTTTTTCGGTGAATCAATGATTAATTAGATATGTATTGACAATTCCTAGATGTTGAGATGTGATTTCGTAGATCGATTTCGTGAAAAAATGGGATTCACGTACCTATTGTATGTTAAAATATTATTGTATTGGAAGTTTTATATATATATATATATATGTGTGTGTTTGTTATATACTGGAAGATGAAATACTATAAAAAAGTATTTTAATAAGCTCTAAATATATATATACACAAACAATGAATTATTACATTTAAAACAAACAAAACATATTGCCAATTTGCCATTATTAAACATATACATGTTTACTTTGCAATGCATTATTTAATTTATTTTATGGCACAAGTGTGGGTTTATTTTATACCTATTTCAATTTTAGGTTGTGAGGTATGACTGCATTTGTCCCCCTTCTCTCTCTCTCTCTCTCTCTCTCTCTCTCTCTCTCTCTCTCTCTCTCCCATTTCTGTACTCATATATCCTTTCTTTAGGGTTCAACTTCCACAACTTTGTTTTTCTATAATTAATCAAAAGTCCTCACTTTTATATAACTTCTTGCATCTTTTTTAATCATTTTATTGTTTTTTTTAGCTCCTTCATGTTTGTATAATTGTATAATCATAATATTATCATGGCTGGTTTGGATTTAGGTACTGCTTCTCGTTACAATAATAATAATAATAATAATAATATTCATCACCATCATCATCATCATCAACAACAACATCTTCCGGACTTGCAACTTCACACCACTCAACCTGAAAATAATAATAATAATAATAATAATAATAATAATAATAATAATAATATTCATCATCATCTTTACAACCACCAAGAAGATGATCAAGACCACCATCAACAAGGTCATGAACAACTTGTTTCACCTAACTCTGGTGGTGGTGGTGGTGATATTATTGGCCGGAGACCTAGAGGACGTCCGGCAGGGTCCAAAAACAAACCAAAGCCACCGGTTATTATCACAAGAGAAAGTGCTAATACTTTAAGAGCACATATATTGGAAATTGGTAATGGGTGTGATGTGTTTGACTGCATAGCAACTTATGCAAGAAGAAGACAAAAGGGGATATGTATATTATCCGGTAGTGGTATTGTAACAAATGTTAGCCTCCGGCAGCCGGCGGCTGCAGGGTCTGTTTTGGCTCTTCATGGAAGGTTTGAAATATTGTCTCTTACCGGTTCTTTCCTGCCGCCACCCGCGCCACCGGGTGCTACTAGTTTGACTATATTTTTATCCGGTGGACAAGGGCAAGTAGTCGGTGGGAACGTCGTCGGAGAGTTGACCGCAGCGGGGCCGGTTATTGTTATTGCTTCTTCTTTTACTAATGTTGCTTATGAAAGATTGCCTCTTGAAGATGATGAGGTTCCGGAAGGTGGAGGGTTACAAATGCAAGCGCCGGCTACAGATGGCGATGGCGATGGCGGTGGTGGGGGTGGGGGTGGTCCTTTTCCGGATCCGTCTTCCGGACTACCATTTTTTAACCTACCAGTTATGGGTCCGAATGTTCAGTTACCGACGGATTACAGACGGAATAATAATGGTAATCCATTTTAATATGGATTCGTGTTATTGCTGTATCTGCATCTTGCAGGATTTGAACCCCACTTGTCCCTTGGACGGATCGGGTTAGTTAATTAGCTTCTTTTGGATCATAAACAATGTTCACTAAAATTACTACTTTAATTTCTTATCTTGTTATCTTTGGGTTGTTTCTTTTATCTTTTTTACTTAGTTTCTTGGGGTGTTTGTAACTTATAACATGTTCTATGAGAATAGGTTTTATTTTATAAATTTGTGTTTGATTTCCATGGTCAATCTCTTTCTTCAAGGTTTAGTTAGCTTCTTTTGGATCATAAACAATGTTCACTAAAAATCACTACTTTAATTTTTTATGTTGTTATCTTGGGGTTGTTTCTTTCATCTTTTTTACTTATTTTCTTGGGGTTTTTAATTTATAACATCTTATATGAGAATAGGTTTTTATTTTATAAATTTGTTTCATATGTTCAAATCTCTTTCTTCAAGATTTGTGATTTTCAGGAATGTGTCACTGACTCACCGGTGATTATGATGACACTAAGAGTTGATGTTTCCTAATAATCAAGTATTAATGATGGAAATTAAGGTTTTGGGGTACTGGGATGTTTTGTTTATGTTGCGTTGTTTTCAGCAAGAATAATAAATATAGCAACAGAAATTAAATTAAAACAATCTTAAAAATGAAACTAATAAGCAATTTTTAAAAGTTTTTGTTATGATTAATATGTTTCTTCCTCCTCAAAAAAGGAATAGACTTTCCATGTACTATTAACCATACCAAGTATGCTTGTACATGAATTGAATGAATATATATAAGAACATGCTCGTGTTCGTTCGTTTAACTTTAAATGAACACGAACACTTAATTGAACAAATATTTTTGTTCATGTTCAGTTGTTTAAAAAGACAAACACATTTGTGATCGTTTATGTTCGTTAATTTAAAATCTAAACGAACAGCTAACGAACTTAAACGAATATAAATGAACATAATTGAATGGAGAAAAACAAACATTATTGAACATGTATGAATAAACATAAATGAACACAAACACATTAATGAACGAACATAAGCGAAAATTCACAAATATACATGTTTGTTCGTTTAATTAAATAAACACAAATGTTTTCTTTATGTCTGCTTGTTTACTAAATGAACAAACATAAACGGATTTTCCTCCGAACGTTCAATTTGTTTATAGACTAATACCAAGCAAAAATTGAGAAACATAAATATTTAGCCTCATTTGTTTTGCTAAATATATACTTTTCTCTCTTTAAAAAATACATTAGTTTATAACTTATTGTGTCTTTTGATTAGAGTATTTTAATTACAGTATATAACACTACATGATTAATTTAAAGTATAAGTTTGTTGTCGTTGCTAAACCTATAATTATTATTAAATTTTAACCTTCTTCTATATCTAAATCCACACCTCCCTCGTTTATTTATTTTAAATGTTTTTTATTTTGTCGATCTGAGCCCCATGCCTAAATGTCTAGCCATCTATCTGACACACACACGCACCTGACACGTGAACATTAGCTAGCATTGTTATTCATATATATACGGAGATTTGTTGAAAAGATATATAGCTTCCATGCAGTCATGCTGCCTTATAAGTTATAACAAACTGGCAGTTTAACCATAGTTAGTAATTACCAGATTATTATTATTAATATTCAAAATGCTTAATTTGATTCTATGTTTAAACTTTTGTTTTGTTGACGAACTTTGTGCAGATTTACACAAAAGTAATCTTTCTGGCCCATGTGGGTAACATGTGTAAAAGTCATAGAATTCAAACCAATGATGCACATGCATGTTCATTTATTGACTGCTACTTGGTGGTAGTGGTCATGGATGTTTAATTAAGTACTTAAGTTGCTAGGGTTTGGTGGCTAATACACCAAGAAAATATTAAGGAAAAATTTTAAAATAGTTCATTTATAGAATGTGATTTCAAATTTGCCCCATCTAATTCAAGTTTCTAACTTTGTCTCTTTGGTATCTCGTCTTCGGCTGCATGATAGTGAACACCGACGATGTGTTAGTAAACAAACCGGATAATGACATGTGGCCGGAATCTAGCCGGAATAGGTCATTCACGATGTGTTCTTTAGCCCATTTTATCGCAAACGATATGTTACACATGTTCTTGTTCTCGACGTCAACGCCGGGCTGCCATATCTAACACTGGTGTACACGTCATCGGCGACGGCTTCCCAGATCTCATGGCCGACGACTTGTTGACAAAACACAGGGTTGACGATGCATTTTTGGTGCTAACGCAGGGTAGACGCTGCATTAGGTATTAAATTCAGGTTCAACTCATGGGTTTAGTATTATCAAGATTTGAAAGGTCACTTAGAGGATAGTGTTATTAAGCAGGCTAAGTATTACACAGGTCGTCTTGTTTGCACCCCTAATACATAAAAATATACAAAAACGAGAATACATCTTCACTAAAATTAAACATGAAGCCATAGTCGACAACATAAAACATTCCAAGATTACCGGTGTAACACTACAAAAATAAATATATTGATAAGGGTTGATCCCCAATTTACCCAAACTTCCCAACTCAAAGAGCCTATGAATGGCTTAAACTTCACTTTTAATTACCGGATTTCACTCAAAAGTACTTGATTCATAAGGGATGATGTTCCCAAAGTACACGATACACTTTGCAAACATTTCGAGTAATTTTACCGGATTTGTTTCATCGAATGAGTTTGACAGACCAAAGCGGGCCGGTGGTGTTCCAGAAGTGCCCAAACTATCCAACTGGGTTTTGCAAATGGTGCCCCACCACCTATGCAGTCGATATCGCCGATATATCAGTGATATATTGTTTATCGATTCCTTGCGATATATAAATCAGAATATTGATTCAGAATATCGGTACCGATAATATTGACCGATATTGAACTAATATTTGACCGATATTCCTGATATCAGTGTTTTAAGTCTTAATTATCAACTTTTAGTGTTTAATGTTAGTGTTTTAAGTCTTAATCAATTCTTACTTGCTACGATTGTTAGTGTTTCGCAATTTGCAAAATATTAATTTTTTAATGGTGGGAAACTATACTGAATTATTAGTGTTAAATTGCTATATATATGAATTTTACATGATATTAAAATTACCGATATCTCAGATATCGATCCTGACCGATATCCGATATTTTTCCGCATTAACTGCTTAGCCCATCACACTCAATATATTTATACAATGTGTCCCCAAACAATACTATAGGAGGAGAGGATCAGAGAAAAAAATCGTCACACAAAGGGGACGAAAGTGATGATGGCTATTGTCAAAAGCGGCGGGTAGAGGTGGAAAGGAAAAGAAGAGGCACATGCAAGAACCCTAAAGTTCTAACATCATCTTAAATAATGGAAACCTTATAGGTAAGATATTATTAATCAACTATCTCTAAGGATATAATAAGAATACTTACAAAAGAGAAAAAAAAACAATCAATTTAATACACAAATAATAGTTATAAAAAAACCTTTATTAAATCATATCTTAGATCAAATTATGAGATAACTATACTATTATATATAGGAGACTTATGTCGCCTCATTTGCTACGGTAACACGATCAACATGTGACTGTCACATGGCATTCACTATTTTTTTCACCTACAAGTGATTTAATATATATGCAAACACAAAGTGTTAAAGGATTTCTTGTTAATCAACAAACGCAGGTGGTGTGTGGTAATTAAAGCCGTTGAGTTGCAACCTTTGAGACGTGGCAGGGTCATATTCGAGAATTTATATACCTCGGTTGAGCTGAAAGAAAAAGGCTCATAGGTCCTACAATCTCTCTATTACTTCCCCCATATAGCTATCAGTGTCTTCATGTCGCACAAACTCTTAACATTACACCAATATTGAGATTTACAGTATGTCGATTTGACCACTCGACCATTCTCCCCTTCCCAGGCCACTTCAAGCAGCTTTGCTCATCAACTTCCGCCAATTGTCCGCGAGTTCCGAAATATCTAAGCTAAGTTTTTTTGAACAGCATTAACATTATAACAATAAAAATAGCAAAAAAATATTAATAAAATCAAATACAATAATAGCTAATGGTTACCAATGATTTGTAACTTTTGTATAGTTAAAATCGTACGAACTAATAAAGAATATTTATCACTCAATTAATTATCTGAATATCCAATTGTTCGGCCAAATAGCGGAACAACCATAAAATAAAATATTCAAATAGTTAAAACTTAAAATATACATTGGTGAGTCATTGAGTTGGTGTGCTGGTGGTCGTTGTTCTGTTCGGCATCACCAATGGTGGTGGATTGTTGAAGATGGTTGTGACTAGTGACAAAAAAAACTGAAGAAGGATGGGGAATGACAACGCCGAAGCATCGCCAAAGCCCAAAGGCCTTATTTTGATCGGCGTTTATTTTAACTGATTATTATTATTTATCATAATTGATTTTACCATTTTGATTTGGACCAAATAACCTAAATTTTATCTAATAGATTATGATTAAAAAAAATTGGGCCCGATAATTTTAATAGGGATCAAAATCCAATTATAAGGTCAGTGGGGTGGTCCGTGATGGACCATCCATCACTCGTTAAACCATCACGCACACCGCCGCCACCCCCCCTCATCACGCGTGACGAGGGGGTTTCGTGATACCCATCACGTTGTTTCTTCCTAGAAATGTTACCGTTGGAGGGTTTTGACCGTTGGGGGAGGGGGTTAAATTAAAAAAAAAACTTTTATTTAACCTATATATAACTCAAATCCATCTCCAAATCCAACTCAAATCTTCTACTACAAACAGCATTCTAACATCACACCAATGGAGGGTTTTAGGAAACGTGACTCGAGTTCAAAGAAAACCCAAACCCGACCAAAGGCTCGACAAAATCTAGGCGAGCAGACAAGATTTCGGTTACAAGATGAACCCGACACAACCCAACCATTCCAACAACAACTTTATCATCCACAACCTTTTCAACCGTCCCAAAACCAACCTTTTCAATCGCAATCTTTTCAACCGTATCAAAACCAACCTTTTATTCCACCTTTTTCTACCCAAAATTATTCAAATAATGCTTTTCAAATGTTTCAATCTCAACCGACTCAAATGTCCGTCGATCCCCTAGACGATAACGATGATAATGCGGATGCGGATAAAGAAGACGACAATGCGGATGAAGATGAACCCGCGGGGGAGGATGACTCCGTCATGAAGAAGCCTTGGTCGTCCGCGGAGGAGGTCGCCTTGACCAAGGCTTAATTACACGCCTTCGAAACAAAAAAAATAAGCAAACCAACAAAAAAGAGACGCGTTATGGAGACGTGTTATCGCACATTTCGAAAAACTTCCCGGGTCAACCGACCGAAACATGGATCAAATGACTTCCAAGTGGGAAGATTTGAATCGAAAAATGTCTAAATTTAATGTTTGCTTCGTCTAATTGTTAACTATTTTTTAAAATTTATTAGTTTATTTTTTTTAATAATTTATTACTTTATGTTTACAATTTTGATATATATATTTTTCTAAATGTTTTGTAAGCCCGAAATCCACAAAGCGGCGAGAGCGAGACAACTATCATAAAGAACGCCTTACGCGGTTATGTCAAGATTTACCGACATAAATCTTTTCCCCACATGGACGCGTGGGAGGTTGCGAGACATCACCCGAAGTGGGAACCGATTCCCGTAGTCAACATGACGGATTGACGGCTCCAAGGAAGAAAGGATCTTCTTCAAAAAGATCAAAAACTTCCGAGTCCTGGAACTACACAACGTCTACCGACGGCTTGTCAAGCAACATGCCGAACACTAACTTGAACGAGCAACCCGGAGACGATCCTTGACGAAGACACACTCACACCCACACGGCCGCATCACAAGAAAAGTGGGGAATTGTCAAGATTCGGAAAGGAAGCAGTGGCCGAAGACTTCGCAGAATACAAGTCGGCTAAGTTGCGGAGATGGCCGAGGCGAATGAGCGAAAGAAAGAAGCTCATGCTTTAAAAATGAAACGTGAGGAGACATATATCAACCATTTGAATGAAAACCAAAAAACACTGATTTAACATTCCTCCTACATCCGCACGAACATCTTGACGAACCCTTTAGATCGATTCTACTTCAACGCAAACGCGAGATATGCGACAAATAAAGCTGGGCCGGGCCGTAGATTTTTTTTTTCCGGTTTTTTTAATTTATTTATCTTTGTAACATTTATTTAATTTTGTTTTATTTTTTATTTAATTTAACCTTGTTTTAGTATTTATTAAATAAAAAAATAAAAAATAAATAAAACCATCACGCCACAACACCAACTCCACTAAATTTTATCGCTAGTGATGGATTTGGTTAGGGTGAGGTGAGACATTATTATTGGGTGGTCAAAGTGATGAAAAAACCATCACAATGAACCACCCCCTCCCCCTAATACATAAGAGTTAATTTTAAAAATATATAAAAAAAATCCCCCCCCCCCCACCCCCACCCACCTCACACAAAAAAAAATGGGCAGCTGAAGGTGCGGCTTACACACCCTCAAGGCCGACCTGGACGTGAATGGGTTTAAGCCTTGTGGGGGCGAGTTTCAGGGCATTTTTTATTAAAATAGAAATATTAAAATAAAACACCCCTAACTTTAAATTAATTTAAACTATTGTTTCTATAAACTTGACCCTTTCTAAAATGAATAACACATATATCATCTACTAGTTAAAATATAAAAGAAAAATCAATAATAACACGTATGTCACAACCTTGTTATAATTAACCTTAACTATACATTCTATCTGATATCAACTCGTATATACAATCAAAGGAAAGTTGCTTGCATCAACACAATATTCCTAAGTTCATTAATGGATTAGAAAAATAAATACGTACAGATAATTAATTCAAATTATTATAAGAGAAAATTCCCAAAATAAGCGTTTATGAAAACGTTTTTCAGGTTTTAGGTGTCATTTGCAATAAATTCTCAAAATATGTATTATAATCTAGTCGTGAAGAGTAGTTTGTATAACTAATTAAAACTTGAAACATGTCTTTAAACTAACCATAACAAGAAGATTTACTAACCATTTACTCGTCACGACTAAATAAGTTTTATGCCTCGTAATCAACGTCTACGAGTAATTCATAAGTTCTTTAGTCGCAACGAGTAGATTCTAAAGTTAAACTAGTCGCGGCGAGTTAACTACTAATAAACCAATCGTGTATGTAATGTAAACCAGGTAAACTAGTCGCCGCGACGAAAGGACGTATAAATTACTCGTGGGCGTTGATTACGATGCATAAAACTTATTTAGTCATGGCGAGTAAATGATTAGTGAATTTGCTCGTTACGGTTAATTTAAGGGCACGTGGCAAGTTTTAACTGGTTCGACAAACTACTCGTGTGTAATCATAAACTACTCATCACAACTAGTTTATAATACCTATTTTGGAAATTTCTTGCAAATGACACCTAAAACCTGAAAAACGTTTTCATAAACGCTTATTTTGAGAATTTTTCCTTATTATATTGGAGTTGACCATTCAAGCAGTATGAAGATAAAACACGAGAGCCATTTTTATTCTTTATATAACAAATGTACAGGTTCATATTAATACAAAATGCTTTATTCTCCACAACATTTCATATTACAAAGATGTATAATTACAAATGGATTTGCATCTACTGATCACATATATATGTCATCACTGAAGTCGAAAGGAACTAGCAAGTTGCCATAGTTAGCGTGCATATCGCGTTGCTTTCGATTCCTTAAACAATATATATATAAGCAAGCATATTCTACATGGGTTATGGACTTAATTATGGTAAATCTTTAATTTGCTTAAAGTTTGTGGTGTACTACAAGACTCTTGTTAATGTATTAATGATAGTCGTGTAACTTTCTTTTAGACTTACCAAGAATAAGTTTGGATGAAGTAATGCATAGCTAGCTTTAAGCCTCGATAAAAAGAAAAAGATTGGTCCTTTATAATTTTTTAAATTTATCTTTAAAAACATTTATGGCCAACCCAGATCACATCCTGGGCTCGATAGGCGTTTATGACACAGTTTATATACGGGCACATATTTTTTATTTTTATTTTATTTGTATAACAGTTATTTTTAAACACTGACAAGTAGGGGTGTTCATCGGATCGGATAACGGATTATTCAGGTTATTCGGTTCGGGTTATTCGGATATGAGAATTTTTGGACCCTATCCGAAATCCGATCCGATCCGAATTAGGAATATTCCTATCCGATCCGAATCTATCCGAATTCAATTCGGATCGGATTCGGATAATATCCGAAATTATCCGAATAATCCGAAATAAGCCTAAAAAAATTTCATATTTTTCTGTTCATAACATTTAATAGTTTAGAATCACAATAAACATACAAACCGGAAAATACGAATTACTCTTAACACAAATTTAAAGTTTAACTTCAAATAATAGTCTAATTAATATACCAAACCGGAAAATATCACTAAAACATGTTTTTTATTCGGATTAAACGGATATCCGAATAATCCGAACAATCCGAATTTTTTAAAATTTCATATCCGAATCCGAATTAGTTATTCGGATATTCGGATTGATCCGATCAGAATATCCGAATAAGAATTCGGATCGGTGTATTTGGGTTTCGGTTTCGGTTCGGATTTCGGTTTTATTCGGATTTCGGATTTCATGAACACCCCTACTTACAAGTGAAATCGGGCCCAATAATTTAGCAAATAGTTTGTTTGTGTTTAAATGGTCCATAAAAATTAGAAAAAAGACTTGGTAATTTAATAAATAGTTTGTTTATGTTTATTTGAATCAAAATATGAAAAAGAAAAATTATATAAAGCCTAATATTTATATTCGTCTTAAACACTCGAAATCTTAAAAAAAATGTTGTTTATTAAGAGCCAGTTGATCGTATAAACTATTTAAAAGACATATATAGCTCAGAGTCTGACTATGAAGTGGCATTAATTTGCAAGAGGTTGAGAATATGATTCCTTGAATTAAAGGAGTGGTTGGTGCAAAGCTACCTACTCATTTTGAGATTAATATATATAATTAAATTAAACAAACTTCTCAAATGTTTTACTTTAATTAGTTAATTATAAGGTTTGACTTCAGTTTATGACGACAATATCCATTCAGGTTGGAAAGACTTAATGTAGATGATACGCATGAGAATGCACTTTGGCATCGGATGATAGGTACACTTTCATCGTTTGACAATTACTTAAACATGTAAACGTTGACATTTAAAAGTTGGTTGTTCCAAAAACAACACCTTCTTAGGGTGATGTAAGGGATGCAATACCCAAAAGTATATGTGAACGTAATTTTCAACTAATTATGTAATGTCAACTCATTTTTATCTGATTGGGTTGCTTCAGTGTTCTGAATACCTGAATTAAAACCCAAACATGCTTTTTCATCGTTCGCCTTCTGCTTCATCGGGTTCACGAACCAAATTGCAACTTGAATGCCAAACCCGAATGGTTGTTACGTACGAAGCCATATCCTTGCTTGTCTATCAATATCTAATTATAATCTTCCTACCCAATCTGATATTATGGTTATATAGATCGAATTCTGTTATCGTTTAATTCTGACTGGTAATAAATACCGGGATTTTGCAATATTTGATTGATCACAATTCTATAGATTCCATTTACTGCAATAGCTCACATTGAAGTCACTAAAGGGATATTTCCTATCAAAATTGTTTCTTCTTAGATATACTTACACCTATCGTTTTTCCAAATAAGTCAAGCGGATACATATAATTCAGAAGAATATGTGAGTTATGTTCCTAGTTGAACCCGATCACTTATATGAAGGCCGCGCCTCCTTACGTTTTTAAAGAAGGATTGTTGGTTTCATAAATGGAAATTGCAATTTTATTGTAACTAAGAAAGTTTTTGGAAAATCAATTCGGATGTATACTTGTTATCTGGGATGCATCACTAGTTACATTATCAGAGCAGGGCCGACTTCGAGAAAACATATTTTTTTTTGCCTCAAGTAGAAGGAATATTTTGTTGAGTTTAAACAATTTAATTTTACATTGGCATACTTGCTTATGATTTGAGTTGTATAAAAAACTTTTGTATAAATATAATATTAAAATGTCTCAATTAAGACTAGAACTCACAACCTTTTGGATATATGTCATACTCATTTGCCACTAGATCAACCTAATGGTTATGTAATTGTGTTGAAACATTGATTATACATATCTTTTTTCATAAAAGTACATATTTTTTTTTTTAAAAAAAATCGGGCCTAATGGTGTGTCGGGCCAATGGCCGTCGACTGCCCTGCCACCCTTTAAGACCGACCCTGATAGCAAGGAGATAAATTTTGTTAGCCGAGTTTATTATTTATTATAATATTCATCATTTATTAATAAATTATCTTTAAGTTTGCTTATTAGTCATTATTGATTTTTTATCTTTATCTTGTTATCTTGTAAATTGCTCACACCTCTATATAACAACATTCAAAGAGGTTAATCATGTTTTGATCAAAATTTATTAGGTTTCATGTTCATGGACTACTCTCAAGTTAAATAGTATGATCATGATCATCATTTATGTCTAATCGTGTTAAAAACAAAACAAGTTTACCGTGATGTAAAGATAATCATTAGATATCATAGATCAAGTTTGAATGATTACACCAGTTCTTTGTCCCCGAGCCTTCAAGATTAACTGGAAAGGATAAAATCAAGACAATAATGCTTTAATTACGGGATTTTGGTCGCTTATTGTGCTAATTAAAGTTATATATAATCTTAACTTGCTTTAATATGGTATCGGGCTTAAAAGACAAACTTTTACTAAAGTAAGTTGTTTGGTATTGGATTGACTACTTGGATGTAAGCTTTAAGCTTTTTTGGCTACTACTAATGGCTGCTAATCATCTCAATTATCATGCACATATTGTGGCTTTTCACTAGGTTCTAACACGTCAAGATACTCACATAGGGTTCCTATCATTAAAAAGTCCTATAAAAAATAAAAAAAACAAAAAAAAAACTTAATATCGATTTTTAGAAGTGTCATTGATCAAACTCCGTGTTTTAATAATGATTTGCTAATTAACATTAGAAACTAAACAATATTTCTATATCGTTCATAGCACGAAAAAGTAATGATATACCGGCTCGTTTACAAGAGAAACCACGATGGATGTGGAAAGTACCAAATCGTTTTATTGCCTTGGTTCAGTTCATAATCGGTTTATAACGGGAAAAATGATTAGTTTGGTTTCAAACCAGCAGTTCAGTTTCGATTTCGCTTTAAAAAAACTTTCAATAAAGAAATATTTTTACCCCATCTTTAGTTTTATATATGAAAACATGAAGGATTGAGAACTCATTTGCAACACTCATAACAAATATATAATCTGAATATATATAAAGTTATAAACTCTCCCAAATTTAAAGATCAATGGACTGATGAAGTAAAGTGTAAAAGGCCCAACTAACTAACCCAGCCCATTTAATAACTGGACCACCTTTCGGCCTGTCCATCAATTAAAACATTAAGGCTAGAGATGCAATTGTGTAAATACCGATATAATCTATGAAGCAATGGGTTTTAACATGTCTAATAATCTAACCTATGAACCCGAGTCGGTTAATAACCGAACCGGTTACTGATATAAGTTGATTTTCTTTTCAATTCAATTGAATACTAAGGGGGTATTTGGGATTTCTAATTAACCTTCTTATACTTATATTAAGTAGTAAGTTAGAAGTTAAAAAGTTGTAAGTTATAACTTATCAACTCACAAAGTTCAACTTTCCCAAACACTTTATAACTTGTAAGTTATAAGGAGATAAAATAAGCAATCTCAAACACCCCCCTAAATATATATAAAAACAAACTTAGTAAAGTTCTAATTCTATTTATTTTTAAAATTTTAGAATTAATGTTATACATAGCATACATATACATGCGCGTGCGTGTACATATACATATACATACATACATATGTATGTATGTACATACACACGTACATATACATACGTACGTACGTACGTACGTACATACATACATACGTACGTACATACATACATACATACATACACGTACATATGCATACATGCATGCATGCATACATACATACATACATACATACAAAACACACGTACATACATACATACATACAAACACACACACGTACATATACATACATGCATGCATACATACATACATACAAAACGCATACCTTACACACGCATACATACATACATACATACATACATACATACAAAACGCATATCTTACACACGCATACATACATGTATCATGCATACACACAAATATAACATAATTCATAACCGGTTGTTTACCTAACAAAAATAACCGGTTCCTCCTTCAAAATGCCAAACTGGTTCCTAACCTAAGGTTTGAATCCGTTACAAACAAACCAGATTCTCACTTTTCAATTAGTAACCAGTTTCGGCTAACCGGTTAGAATTTACACCTCTAATTAAGGCTATGAAACAAGAAGCACACTCAAATCATAATCCCAAACTATTAAGTTTTCCATAGAAGCATTACTATCCAAATTTATAAGTCTATAAGAAACATTAATTCAACTCTTTAAAAAAAAAACAAGTTTTCAAGCACACAATGCAGCCACCACCTTTACCACCACCATTATCATCATAATATCAATATTATTGCATGGTGGTGGTTGATCATTTATGATCAGTTGGGTGGCAAGTTGCCGGCAGAGCTCGGGCGTCCAAAGCTTGAATACCTTGGCGGCGACATATCAGCTGAGCTGCCGCCACTCTCAGAAGAGTCGCTTGATGCTTTTGGCTTCGGTTTCCTCCCACATGCAATGAAGCTACCAACAATAACCTGTTACACAAAACCAAATGTTAATATTTACATTACAAATATTTTGTATGTGTGTGAAAGTGGTTGGATAACTGTATGGTTGATGCTGCCACCAACATTCCAGCAACCGAGCCACCTAAAACACGGCCATCTGCACCGGCAAGAGCAACGCTTAAACCAGGACCATTGATGGTAAGATCACCACTTTCTGAAGGCACAAAGGAGCCTGATAATGTTAGTATCTCAAATAGGCCCTGAAAATAAAACCAGGTGAAGGTCAGTTTGTTAGATCCTTCCATAATAAAAAAAAAAAAAAAGTTAACTTCGGTTTTTGTTCGGTTTGTCCAAATCTGCGGTTTTAGTCCAATAGTTTTAAATTTGCGATTTTCGTCCCTGTGGTTTCATTTCACTTGCAATTAAACTCGAATTCACTAATCTCGTTAAGTATGGTCGTTAAACCCATCAGCGTGCCCTTCACGTGAGGGACAGTTTTGTCCCTTTTTTCCCAAATACACCCCAACCCTTCATGTGAATTAGGACTGGGGTTTATTTGGGGAGAAAAGGGACAAAATTGCCCCTCACGTGAGGGGCACACTGATGGGTTTAACGACCAAACTTAACGGGGTTAGTGAATTCGGGTTTAGTTGCAAGTGAAATGAAACCACATGGACGAAAATTGCAAATTTGAAATTATGGACTAAAACCGTAGATTTGTACAAACCACATGGACGAAAAGCGCAGTTTATTAAAAAAAGTCTAATATAACAATTAAGGATAGAAAATCACCCAAACTATTCATTGTTTAACTAAAAAAAATTACAATAAAATGGCAGGTAAACGGACAACAAGCTGCGCGGTGACGACCTTTTGAATAGCAAATCCAGTCTTATTAAAAACGAAGCTTTGGCCCATTTTAGGAGCCGAAAAATTACTATTCATGATGAATTTAAAGACAAATTATGTACATAGCACAATGTCTAGTTATAACTTATAAGTCTTGTACAATCTTACATGCTATCAGATGCTAATATTACAAATTATAATAACGTTAACAATCATAATTTACAAGACTTAAAACTCGACAACAAATATAGATCGATTATGTCACGAGAATGTTTAAACGGATTTGATTGTTTTATATATATTAAGAGTTCTTTCAGTAAACTTTATTAATCAACAAGGCATGTTTTATAAGTTCACTCGAGGCCGTAAAATCTTTATAAGTGTAAACTTGACAGATGAATACTAAAGATGCAAACCTCATATGTTGTAGCACCACCGTATAATGGCGGCTGTCGAAGCGTCACGCTGCTGATTATGCCAGTAGCAGATAAAATACAAACCGTACTAGCTCCCTCTTGAGAAAACGACACAATCT
Source organism: Bidens hawaiensis (assembly GCF_021521415.1). Lineage (NCBI taxonomy): Eukaryota > Viridiplantae > Streptophyta > Magnoliopsida > Asterales > Asteraceae > Bidens > Bidens hawaiensis. Next base: position 687,784 of record NW_027491617.1, on the reverse strand, counting down.
TCGACGCTACATCCTGTTAAAATAATTAATACAACAATCAAGAAACCTTAGATGTGTTCCATATAAGATACAAATCCAAGATGTAACATAACAGAAAGATAACCAAACAAAGTAAATAACAAAATGCGATTACAGTTACCTTTATGATGTACGTATTATCGCTATTATGGCATAAACAACAAAATATAATGTATCAGAAAACATTAAACTCGGTGAAACGACAACACTTGTAATACATGCTCTGCTCCTTTATGTCCCATGAAAGTTGCAGCAATAGACACTACATGCATATAAATGTAACCGTCTCGCTACTAATCATATACATGGAATTTATATAAATTAAATGAATATTATCGTGCAACAGATACACGATTATCATATAGCCGATAAATTAACTGAATCACACGCCTTAAGATCATCAAGATGATATAATAATATTTCTTTCAAGAGACTGCAATTAAAACTATCTGCATATTAAACTGATCACATCAGCTAGTTTACTAAATCAACCAAGCGAACACGCAAATTAAAAGCTTGTGATTATGTACAACTCTCATTATTCATTAACCAAACATATAATTGATAACGAAATTTCGAAACAAGATTGTTAATTTCATAAAATTAGGTATAAAAAAAAAACATTACCTCTCCTTGTTCAACCGTAATGACATGAGGGGTAAAACCAACTCCAGGTGGCCCTGTTCATCACATAAAATTATGAACTTTAATATACATTATAACAATAACAAAATCACCTATAAATTAAAAATTAATTACATGAAACTCATCAAACACATAAAACTAAATATTAGTAATATATACTAAAACAAACAAACATTAAAGAACATATACAGACATATTACCGATTACCGAATGTTCAAGAACACTACATTTAGTTCGTTTACAGCACTAGCAATGATTAAAGAATCCTAAAAGCTAACAACTAACATGAGACTCATCAAAACACATTGAACTAGATATTAATAATATATATATACCTAAACAAGCAAACATTAACGAGCATAGTTGGACACATTATTGAGCGTTCATGAGCACTTCGTTCAGTTTGTTTACAGCCCTATCAATGATTAAAGAATCCTAAAAACTAATTAATTAGCAGTTAACATTAAAACTCATCAAAACACATAAAACAAAATACTAATAATAAATACCTAAACAAATAAACATTAACAGATATAACTAATTAAACACATTAATTATAAAATGTTCACAAACACGATTGAACCGAAAAATTGTGGTCGTTCATTTAGTTAATTGAACAAAATTCCTTGTTCATGTTCGCTCATTTGTTAGACGAAGAACATAATCGAACAATTAATGAACAGTTCTCTTTTACAGCTCTAGCAATGATTAAAGAATCCTAAAAATTAACAATGAACACAAAAACTCATCAAAAGACATAAAACTAAACATGAATAATATATATATACCTAAACAAACAAACATTAATGAACATAAACGGACATGAACGTGCGGTTCAACGGATCGGTTATAGCCCTAGCAATGATTAAAGAACCCTAAAATTAACAATTAACAAAAAAAACTCATCGAAACAAATAAAACTAAATCTTGATAATATATACCTAAACAAACACAATATCAAACGTTCACAAACACAATTGAACATACACAATCTAGATCTTTTAACGTTTATTCATTTAACTAATCGAACAAATTTTTTTGGTCATGAACAGTTCACGAAACGTCCATTTATAGCCCTAACGATAATTAAAAGCATCCTAAAACTTAATAACTAACATATAATCTCATCAAAACACATATAACTAAATATTAATAATATATACCTAAACAAACAAACATTAACGAACATAATCAGAAGTAAACTATCACATTATTGTTCCCAAACATTTCACCGAACGTTCAACAAAATCACCCTAAAAATGAACAATTAACATAAAACTCATCAAAGCACATAAACCTAAATAATAATAATAATAATAATAATAACATACCCAAAGCATCCATTTGCATCTTCAAATAACTAGCAGGCCTCCCTCTACTTTCTCTCTTACACGAATCCAAATCCGAATTATCACCGGCATCCGACGAATTCCCACCAACATTTTGGCCATGCAACAACGTATACCTCCTCGGCCGGCCACGCTTCTTCTTCTCGGACTCACCGCTGATCCCGCCAGCCCCAACAACCTCCGATCCATCCCCGGAGTGATCAGAACCAAACTCAAAGGGCTGTTGGTGCTCAGAAGTCATGTTACTGATCACTTGGTTATTAATACTTACGTTTGCATGTTGAGTATTGTTGTTTGTTTGATCAGCAACCATGTTGAAGACTTGATCGGTGGAGTATGAGGTGAAGAAGTGGTCGCCTGGAGAAGCCATTTGCAGTTGTTCAGATTGTTATGTTGGAAGAATGTTGAGAGTGAGAATGTGAGGATATATAGGAGTTTAGGGTTTGTTGGGATATTATTAATGAAAGTACATTAAAAGTTTGTTTTTTTTTCAGATATGTTTTTGTGTTTTAACTTCTAGTTCATTGATCTACTAGTTCAAACTGATAACCAACTCACTAACATTAAAATAATATACAATTATGAATGTAGTAAATAATGCATATATATTAATCAGAAAATGTTAAAATATAAAGGGAGACAAAAGTGAAAAGCGTAAGAAGTGGTTTGTGGTATCGGAAAAACCCTTTAAAAAAATAAAAAAGAAATTATAACTTAAAATATAAATCAAAAACAAAAAGAAAGAAAATTAAAATGTTTCTCCGTTGCCCTTATTAAAAAAAGACTCGGTGTTGAGGGAAAAGGACGTAATGATGAAAATAAACAAAAAACACTATGATAAATAGAAGAAGATAATAGATTATAAGATATAACACAATTCCAAGCAAAATATAACAGAATGTTGAGGAATATAACGTAATATCGAGGAAAAAAGACGCAATGTTAAAGAAAAATACACAATCAATGATGAAAAAAACAAAAAAAAAATGATAAATAAAGGTGCACGATGATTATTTTTTTCGTCGTTATGTCTTTTTCTTTTTGCTTTTTTGAAAGAAAGAGAAGAGGGAAACATTTTAGTTTTTTTTGTTTTTACTCTTTTGTTTTTTTTTATATATTTTAAATTATGATTTTTTTTAATTATGTTTTTACTATTTTATTTAGGGGATTTGTTTTATCATGAATGCAATTCAATTTTCACTTAAATTTATATTTGAATGATGACAAAAAATTTATGTTTGAATGATGACAAAAAATTTATATTTGAATGATGACAAAAAATTTATGTTTGAATGATGACAAAAAATTTATATTTGAATGCTGACAAAATATATAAACAAAAATTGAATACAATTTTTTTTTAAGTGAACATGATTATTAATTAATGTTAAATGAAATAATATAGAATAATAATATTACTATAATAACAATTATAGGTGTGAACATGTGATATGTTTTCTGGAGCCCGTGTTGATGAACCCGTTAAAAATAACATTTTATTTTGTATCACAACCAACTGAATGGTGCTCCCGCCGCCAGTACCGATCATCCATGCCCCATCTTTCTTCATCTACATTTGAACTAACTTTTTATTAATAAAACTTAGAAAAAATAATTATATACAAGTGTTTTTTTTATAGTTTCCTTTAATTTCCATGCAAGACTTAAAACTTTTGACTCGTTTTTTAGAACATCACATAGTACTAAAGCAACAAATTGAAATTGCACTTAGACCAATTGATGTTAGTATTCTTGGTTTATGTTCTTTTTCCATAAATAAAACAAAGCTTTGATATAAATATCACCGAATAATTTAAGGGTATCTTCTTGGATTAAAACGTCTTTTCATTTCTTACTATCCAAATACACCACAATGCCATAATTTCTACTCCCCAAATGTTGACGTTTCGACAGGAAGACGACAACATGAATCAAAACATCAAAGAAGTTAACTCAACGGTGAATTATGCTCGTTACATTCAAATTTTTCAAGTAAATACAACATTCCGTCATCCTGCAAGTTTTGTCAAAACAAATACTCCTGCATATCATGAGTTACAATCAATAAACATCCCTTTATAACACCAAGAAAAACAAATTCTCAAATCCGATTATTTCTATAAACGTTGATATAGCACACACCACACAACTCCGAGAAACAAATCTAAAATGCCGTTTGAATTTAGCATCTTATCTCATATGAACCCGCTTTGGTAATATACCTCACCCACTCAACCGTATTGTACCCGCTCTTCTCCCATACCTACAAAAAAAAGACCAAAATGTGTTATTTCGCTACAATGGGATAACCGTATGGTGCAAGTAAACCAGAAACTGTACCTTGAGAAACCTGACTCTTAATCCAGATGCTGTAAACATTGGAACCTACAAAATGACAAAAATACGAGTTTTAAATGATTTATTTAATGATAAATGAGCTAATGTTTAAATATTGTTACCTGAAACTCCATCTGTATCGGTGGCCTAGTCCATGACTTCTTTTCTGCAATCGTTGAGATCAACTCGACTTCAGCACTCAGAGTTGCCTCTGTTTGACCAGGAAATTTGCGTATCCTGCAATTATTTTATAATAAGAACACGTGTTATATTAAATAAAACACACACACAATGATTAGATACTTACTTCCACATTAAACAGTCCAAAGAAGCATTGTATTTTGCTCGTCCTGATGTCACTTGAACACTTGTTTTTGCAGTCTGTTTCGGTACCGGAACCTTAACCACAACACCGAGTGCAAACATTTTTGCTCCAAAAACGCTCTTTACCTGAAATAACAAGTGTTAATAATATTCAAATGCAAAGTAAATTAGGTCATAATTTAGTGTTTTACAAACCTTAACGTTAACTTCCATGCGTGTCCTGCCCAATTCTTTGATGGTTGGTAATACACGGAATGGAAGATTTACACCCTCGGTAATACGATATCTGTTAGATAAAATATCAACTTATTAACATAAATGTTACAATATGTTGATATAAGCTTTAAATATTATAAAAAAGGCATGTTTACTTCATTAGCTCGAATTCACCATCTGGTGGCACAAAGCTCACGGTTTTCTCTGAATTAAATCGGGTCAAGTTCACACACTGATGGAAGGTAACATCATCCAGCTCAATGGTTTTCCCACTGCATTAAACAATAAAGTTAGTTGTAACTAAATTGGAACAAACATGAATAATATGTGAATACAAATTACCTCTTAGTAGGGCGCGACTTGATTTCAGATTCTTTTTCTAGTCCAATTTTGTCATTTAATCCCAGCTTCAAATCAGGCATTCCAGAAAGGAAACATTTCATGAGAATCTTGCCCGTTACATCACAACGTAGTACACTACCTATTAGCATTAAAGTAAATATTCAGGGAATTAAATATTAAACATATACACATGTAATTAAATTTGTACCTTTGGAAGACATGAGAAGATTAACACTTTCCACAATATCCAAAAACACTTCATTTTTTTTATAAGCAAGACCTTCCCTGCGCCATCCAACCGCACCAGTTACTTGTAAAGTAGCATTGGGTACAGGTTTATCTGTAGGCTGTTAACATTCATTGGGGAAAAAAACAAACCGCAGTTAAGAAAAAGTTTAATTTCTATATAAAAATTACTATTACCCTATAGATGATTGAAAATAGATAATAGGTGACATGTAACCTTGGATGAGAATGGTGAGCGTACGCCTTCTTGAGTAATGTATAGCTTCAAGATTTCTGGTGAAAGATTTTGTGGATAACCGAAGTCCATAATTTCTGCATATAAAACAACATATATAGCTGAGTGAAACATGATATAGTGTGACTAAACCTAATGAAATATGAAATAAACAAAGCAACTCATACCATCTAATAACTCATATATCAAAACAAAGTTGTTACGGATGGCATCCTCATCAAAAGCACCGCCAAAATATGATTTAAATAAATTAACCGCCTGCATGAGAAAAGAAATAATTATCTAACATCAATCTTAGGATTTTAAAACAAAAACTTAGTTTTTGGTCTACTACCTTATTGTTGAATTAAGAGGTTAAAAGGTTCTAAATTCTAAATATCATATCTACAAGTCTTAATCTTTCTTTTGTGAAACAAATATCAATGTAATAGAAGCTTGAACAGGAAAAAGAATTACCTCAACAACAAATTTGAAGGCACATGCTACATTGGCATTACTGCTGACAACAATGACAATGTAGACATTGCTAATTCTCATATAGAAAAAAGAGCAACCACCGATCTGGCGAACAGGACACGTGCCTAGTTCTTTTGTTTGCATTATGTGCAGTCTGAAGGCATCAACCATATTTCCCCTAAAAGATGTGACAGTAAATAATAAATAAAAACAGTAAGATAAATGAACACATTTATATGAAAGATAAAGACGGCACGGAAATGAGGTGAGAAGTGAACAATAAGTATAATTTCTAACAATAAGCTTAATCAATTCTCCCTCATAATTCTTCCATATAACATGCACTCCTGACAATTTGTTACTGATTTTCTGACGTGGCACTTCCTAGGTCGATCCACATTCATGGTCTCAATTTGGATTATATCAACATTTCAGGTTACCATTTGCTTATTGGTGACTATTGACTAATGCCTCATGCCCTCATGCCACGCATAACACTATATGCACGCATAATGCATTTACAACAAATGAAGAAAAAAAGACCTTGTAATACAATTGCTCAACGAGATCCACATATAATTCAATTCAAAAACAAATTTGGCAAATAACGTATACATGATACAACATAGACGATAATAAAACAGGAAACTGCGATGAAGACATAAACTAGACACATGGAATTAATAACATTAAAAAGGGCAAATAGGCAGATAGCAAATTGCCATATTCAACATCTAAATCTCACTGATTCTAGGTTACATGTAGAAGGTAATCACGAACATGCAAAGACTTGCGCTAAAAGAAAACATATAATTTAGTATTAATCATCTTCCCACAATAAAAAATTCGGTAGTGACAGGATTTATGGTAGAAAACTTTCTAAAACTGCTTTCAAAAGCAAATTTCTTCTCTTATATAATCGATTTCTCAAAACATACGTAGAAGAACCACTTTTAGGTAGTGAAATGCATTCATAAACACATGTAGCCATTGCTTAATTCTAATACAGAAGACGGTTGTGTGACTGCATAACCCACTCACCTTCTCTCATCAAAGTAGTATATGTATTTACAAAGTTCAGCCTTACAAAAACATTAGCTAACTTAACTAATTCAAAACATGACCTAGATTCTAAACTAACTCTATAAAACTAACTTGTTAGTAATAAATTAGCAATAAAGAAAACCAGACAGATTGCGTATTTAATCTCTAAATCTCATTGATACTAGGTTACACATAGAAGGTAATCACATACATGAAAGACCATCGGTAAACCAAACCATATGATTTAATACTACTCATCTTGCTGTCAATATATACTCAGGTACTGACCGACATCATACTAGATAAGTTTCTAAGAGCTGCTTTAAAAAAACAATTCCTTCTCTTATATAGGCCAACTTTAGGTTAAAAAATGAGTTAAATAACGCATGTATGTGTTGGTGTGTTGCGTTAATTGTGATACAGAAGGCGATTATGTAATCGCATAATCCACTCTCTTTGTCTCTCTCTCTCTCATAATAATCCTATTAGCAATATACACACGTGCTAACTTCAAATTAGTCTGTGTAGCATACACATTTTAGTCGTACAAAAACTAGGGGTGACCGGGTGAGCAATAACCAAACCGAAATTAACCAAAACTAAGTTATCGATTATTTTTTTTACTCTCGGTTAACCAAAATTAACCATAGAGAAATCTCTAATCAAGGATATAACATGATCCTTACGAAACTTTCCGAACTCTTTTATTGAATTACTCATTAAATGAAGACCAAACAAAACCAATCATATTTTCATATATTTCTAGCTTTTATACCTCCATTTCATGTATTTCATGTTTTATACCACCACCATTACATCTATATGTATACCTTCATTTCATGTATTTATGCATCCATTTCATGTATTAATTATTAACCGAACCGACAACCAAATAAACCAAACCGACTAACCAAAAACCGATTGGTTAGCTGAGACTAATAACCGAACTGAATCGTGCACACACCGAACTTCACTAATTCAAAACATGACCTAGATTCTAAACTTACTCTACAAAACTAACTTATTAGTACATATTAATCTTCATTTCATATATGTATATCTTCATTTCATGTATTTATGCATCCATTTCATGTATTGATTATTAACCAAACCGACAACCGAATAAACCAAACCGACTAACCAAAAACCGATTGGTTAACTGAGACTAATAACCAAACTGAATCGTGCACATACCTAACTTCACTAATTCAAAATATGACCTAGATTCTAATCTTACTCTACAAAACTAACTTATTAGTAACTTATATTAATCTTCATTTCATGTATGTATACCTTCATTTCATGTATTTATGCATCCATTTCAAGTATTGGTTATTAACCAAACCAACAACAGAATAAACCAAACCGACTAACCAAAAACCGATTGGTTAATTGAGACTAATAGCCGAACGGAATCGTGCACACACCTAACTTCACTAATTCAAAACATTGACCTAGATTCTAATCTTACTCTACAAAACTAACTTATTAGTAACTTATATTAATCTTCATTTCATGTATTTATGCATCCATTTCAAGTATTAGTTATTAACCGAACCAACAACCGAATAAACCAAACCGACTAACCAAAAACCGATTGGTTAATTGAGACTAATAACCGAACCGAATCGTGCACACACCTAACTTCACTAATTCAATACATGACCTAGATTCTAAACTAACTCTATAACCTAACTTATTAACTAGCAACATAACTTATACTAACCTTCTAGCCTACGGCAAAACAATATACCAAATCAATAAACTCTATAACGTAACCTAATTAACAAAACCAATAATTAAACTAATAAGAGCACATAGATATAGATAGATAAGTTACCCAACGTCATCGCGATAGAGGCGATTGATGAGAACATCACCGCGAAGGTTTAAAAAGTATATAGCAGAAGCAGCCACCGGCATCTCTTAACAGCAATCGCCGGTGAAGTAATAATAATAATAATAATAAGTCAATTGCACAGTGGCGATCAGATCTGGAAGCTATTGTTTTATAGAAGAAATTAGGGTTTGAGTTTCAGATTTGTTGAATTGCAGCAGCTGCTGCTGTTGTAAACGGACGAATTGAGGCAGCTCCGTTTGAACATAAACGCCGCTTATTTTTTTTATGTGTTTTTCTAAAGCTCTCGTTTCGAGTTTATTTTTTCTAAAGAGTTCGACTGGGTGAGTATAGCTGACAATTCGTGTATTAACGAGTTTAATAGGTTCTGGACGACGCGGTTTTAAGGCTGTTCAAAAAGCTCGGGCTCACGGCTCGCTTGAGTAGTTTTCGGATAATTTTCGGACGAATATTTCGGATACTTTGGATATCCGATATATTTTTAAAAGTAGTTTAAAATTTTTTTTAATAATTATTTTTTTTCAGATAATTCGAATATCCTGTTTACTTTCCGGTCGGTTATTCGAAATTGGATTCGGATAGTGGATTGGTACCGGATATCCGAAAGTCCAAAAATCCGACTTTGAACACCCCTGGTTCGCCAGGTACCGTCAGGTCGGTCGACTAGGGAGTTGCGAGTACTCGACATATTCAGGAATTAAATTCATTAGAATAATATATAATATTTAATTTATTAAGATACTTTCTAGTTAAATCTTTAAAAATTAATTTTTAAATTATTTCTGGTTTATTTATATTTATAAAGTTTATAATTAGTATTCATTCAAAAAAATAAAATAAAATATTTATTTATACTTATTCAAAGTCAATATGTATGAAACGAGTTGCGGATCTTAAGAAGGATTTCAGGAGTACGAAAGCGGCTTCGCAGGCTTAATGAATAAGAGGTAATAGTTTGTATTATCAGTTTTGGTTTTTAATGATGATAATTGATATGAGCTTTGTAATGCATAATTTTGCTTTGTAATGCATAATATAAAGTGTTACAATTCGATATTTATACGAACCGATTATGCAAAAAGACTTCTTTTTTTTGTATAACAAGAAAGTTGTCAAAATGTTTTGAATTATTATTCTAGTTCTATAAAGAATCAAGATCAAGAATGTATAATATGACGCGTTGAACGGTTAACAATCTTGGTTTTCGTTCGATATTCATACGAACCGATTATGCAAAAAGACTATATCTTTTTGTATAACAAGAAAGTTAATTAAAAGTCTAGAATCATTATTCTAGTTCTATAAAGAATCAAGATCAAGAATGTATAATATGATGCATTGAACGGTTAACAATCTTGATTTTCGTTCGATATTCATACGAACCTGTTATGCAAAAAGACTGTCTTTTTTTGTATAACAAGAAAGTTGATTAAAAGTATTGAATCATTATTCTAGTTCTATAATGAATCAAGATTAAGAATGTATAACATGATGCATTGAATAGTTAACAATCTTGATTTTCATTCGATATCCAAACGAACCGATTACACAAAAAGACTTATCTTTTTTGTATAACAAGAAAGTTTGATTAATAATTTCGTTTTACCATTAAACGAAATTAATAATCTTGATTTTTATTCAATATTCATACGAACCGATAACACAAAAAGACTATCTTTTTTTGTATAACAAGAAAGTTAATTAAAAGTCCAGAATCATTATTCTAGTTTTATAAAGAATCAAGATTAAGAATGTATAATATGATGCATTGAACGGTTAACAATCTTGATTTTCGTTCGATATCTGAAGAAACACTAACCAGACCCCGGGCAGATTACTGGTAACCTGGGGGTTGGAGAGCCGTTTCCCACGAGGGGTTAGACCCTTGGAAGATGGTTCTTCTGATAACCTGCAAAACAGACACCGTGAGCTCGTCACTGAGAAGGGGGGGTTCCTCCTTGTGACCACCCTCCGGCGTGAGAATCAGACTAGATTGCTCTTTAAATATAAAAGTATATTAAGAGATTGCTAGAGCAGATATCAGGTATATATGATAAGATAAGATGTTGTAAGATGATCATACCATTGGGGTATTTATAGCCGAAGGTAGGTTTCCAAGGGGTTTAGCCGGCCCAACACGCTACCAACTGTAACCTATGCACGTGCCCTGCCTGTGAGTGGTGGATAGGTAGCGGCTGACACAGAGCAGGCGTGTCGTGCACTCTTCCTCTTCTGCCAACTACAGGCTAGGCACGTGGTATGGCAGGAGTTGGTGGGTAGGCGGCGGCTATTGGTCACAGTGCTGTGGCGTGCTGTCTGCCATGCTGCTGTCAGTGAGCTGTCGCATTCTTGGTCAGATCTTTTGTCTGTACCTCGTCAGGTATCACACAAAAGATCCTCCATCATACGGACTGGCTCATTTAGGCGGGAGTTTTCCCCCTCCCGCCTTTGCTCATTCCTTCAGGTGACACTGGGGAGAGTTAAGTGCCTTGTGCGTGTAGCCATGCTGCGCGGGTGGCCTTCCCTAATGGCTTGTATCCGAGGCTGCGGGGACAGGCGGAGTCCTTCACCATTGGGAGGCATTTCCTGCGGGACCAGCTTGCGTACTGCGCGTAAGGACGTTACGTCTCTGAGCATGGTTGGTCCTGCGGATCCAGTTGGTCTCTGCGCAGACGTCCCTGTTTAAGGTGAGTCTTGCGGGTCCAACTGGGCTCTGCTGGGACCTACCTCTTCAAGTCCCCCCAGTCCAATGTTCTTCTCATGAGTGTTTAATAAAATGAGGTGAACTTTTGGACTTGAGCAAATGGTTTTGAAAAGGGTTTTGTAAGGTTTTCCATGGGGATTCTTTCCGCGGAAGTCCTTGTCACTTGCAGAAATGCCCGAGTTTCCTGCTTGGTCTTTGGGTATGATGCGGGTAGGTCTGTAACCTCCTCGCAAGTCAGGAGCATTGAGTCCCAGTTGTATGTATTTTCCATGAGGTTTTGGTAGTTTTGAACATAGTGATCAATTATGTTAAGACCACCAATTCCATCTTGGAGCTTCAAACAACGTAGTTCTCGACGTTCCCGCTATGCGGGGATGTTATTTCCGTTTCCGCAAGCATTGCCCAGAAGATCCTTCTTGGTTTCAATTCCCAGCGGAGCGCTAGGTATGTGAAGGGTTTTGCCTTAACACTGTACCTGTGCTCGTCTTACGGTTACTTTACTTCCAAGGTATTCCTGGCGTCAATTCCCTGCGGGTGCTAGGTATGTGAAGGGTTTTGCCTTTACACTGTACCCGCACCCGTCTTATAGTTACTTGGTTGCCGAGGTACTTGGCTTCAATTCCCTGCGGGTGCTAGGTATGCGAAGGGTTTTGCCTTAACACTGTACCCGCATCCGTCTTACGGTTACTTGTTCACCAAGGTTTTCTTGGCTTCAATTCCCTGCGGGTGTTAGGTATGTGAAGGGTTTTGCCTTAACACTGTACCCACAGCCGTCTTACGGTTATTTGTTTGCCAAGGTTTATTTGGCTTCAATTCCCTGCGGGTGCTAGGTATGTGAAGGGTTTTGCCTTTACACTGTACCCGCATCCGTCTTACGGTTACTTGCTTGCCAAGGGGTAAGGGGTATTTTCCCGCTTACTTTTTAATATTTTCGAATTTTGAATTTTGAAATTCGAAGAGTTGGTGAGAAGATAAGTCCAAACCTCTGAAACGTCGTGCGACGGTTTCTTCTGACTGTGTCAGGACGTGCAGGGAGTTATGGTGACGTGACAGAACATGGTCATTCCAGTTGCTTTTTCAGGCGCGTGGGCACGGGATTTCGGGCGCGTAGCCGCGAAATCTCTGGCATACGTCCTTGTGACAGATGTTGCCAGCTTGCTTTTGCCACGCGTCCTAGTTTCATTGCACCTTTGATTTCTCTCTCTTCCGTATTAAATTCATCGCATTAATTGCGATTACTATATAAAGGGGGAGAGGGTTATTTGCAATTCACACTTTTCACTTTCATCTCTTCTTCTCAAGTAATTTCCGGCGAATTTTTCTGTTCAGTAAAGCATTACCCTGAAATCTCTTTTCATCTTTCTTCCACCATGTCTTCTCATGATGCTGATGACCAGAAGACTGCTGGCGAATGCCAGTGCTCTCTTCCTGTCGATCTGTACCAGTATATCGTCAGGAAGTTCATGCTCGAGTCTCTCGAGCCTGAGTTTCCTGAACCCCACCATACTGTGTACGATGCCCCTAGTGGCAAGATCGGGGTTTATGCTGCATTCTTTGTCTACGGAAACCTTAGGTTCCCGTTGACAAAGTTTGTGTACCGTGTCCTGGAGAGGCACGGTGTGCACCTGACAGAGGTGCACCCCATGGCCATTGCCAAGGTCCGGCACTTTGAGTGGGTGTGCCGGATACTGGGCCTTGAGCCCCTCGTTGACCGTCTGATGACCTTCTACACTTGGAGGTGCATCCAGGGGTGGTACACTCTTACAACCCGTATCAAGGGTTTAAAGATTTGTACCACCGAGCGGAGTCTTCGCTCATGGAGAAGAGAGTTCTTCTTCATATCCGCTCGCGCCATCCCTATCGCCATGAAGTTCAAGAATGGCCAGGCGCTTCCGAACCTTCCCGCCCTCAACTACGAGGAGGCGGAATGGTTCTCGAAGATATCCCGGGTCCAGTCCCCGGTTTTCCGTTTTCCGGAGTCGGCGATGGTGATGCTGGGGATGAGCCGGGTGTGGAAGGCGGCGAATGCGGATAAGGTTCCGATCGTCCTTGAATATGGTTCGAACTCTGTCCCTTATGGTACGTCTTGTTTCATTTTGCTGACTTCGATTTTTTCTAACTTTCTTGTTGATTTCAGAGGGGAACGATCTTCAGTCGCTCCTGAACCCGCGGGAGGAAGATGGTCCCGCGCGGATGGGTACTCGTGCTCTGGACGAGAACGAGTTGCCCATCTTAGAGCAGACCGCGGGTCGGTTTGTGGAGGTTTACCCGCCAGGCCAAGAGATCCTGAGCCACCGACGGCCAGGTAAGCCTATCTTCTACCCTGAACCTCTCAATGCTGTGCCTGCTGCTGGAGTTGACATTTCTTCTTCTGAGGAATCCGCAGAAGGTCCTCCACTGGTGCGGAAGAAAAAGGCTGCCGTCGGGAAAGGCAAGGAGAAGGTGGCCTCTACGGCCGACCCGGTAGTCCTATCTGACTCGGAGTCAGATAGTGCAGAGGTGGCGGGGAAGCCCGGTGGTGAGGAGACCACCGCTCCGGAGGCTGTAGCTGTTACCTCCGGGGAGGCAGCGACGACGACGGTTACCGGTGTCAAGAGGCCGGCTCCATCGGGTTCGCCCCCGCTCGTCCGTACGTTCAAGCTCAAGAAACCCCGTAAGTACCCCCATAATTCTTGTCTAGATTTGTTGTTTCAAATAAATTTTTCTAACACTTTTGCTTGTGCAGGTGTGGATGTTGACGCATTCCATGGTGGAGTTGGAGCAAGTATTCCCCCGCCAATGGGGGAAGGCTCGGTCAGCCTTCCCGAGGCGTCGACCCAGGCGTCTGCGCCTGCTTCCGTTGGTTCCAGCCTTCCTGAGGCTGTTCCAGCTGAGAAGGTGTCTCCGCCGGCCGTGAGTGCAATTTTTACAGCATCTTTCACGGAGCCGGCGGTTACTGTTGCTGAGGAGGCGACGCCAACAATGGCTACCACAGCGGCTGCCACTATACCTGCGCCACCGGCACCGACGGCCGGACCATCAGGTACGGGCCGGGCTTCCCGCCGATCTATGCCACCTTCCCATCTGCCTGACCTGTTGGATGGATTTCCTTTAGGTTCAGGTGATGGGTTTGGCGGCTATCGGCCTGTTATTGACCCTACAGGTACGTAGGGTTCTTTTTCCTTTGTATATTTTTGTCATCTTTTCCTAACTGCCTTTGTTTCTTTTGCAGTGTCGGATTCCAATGAAGTGTATGTTCCAAGATGGAACATACGCCGAGGAACAACCCTTCGCACCCCTGTGGAGTGCGTGGATTGGGCTCGCCACGCTGCTCCTCATGGTGCGTTGGGGGAAGCCATGGCTAGCTACCAGGAGGGTAGGCTAACCAATGAGCTTCGGGTTCTCCAAGCCCGGATGCAGCCCCGCGTCGAGCTGCTTTGTCGTGAAAACGACAAGTTAAAAGCAGCTCGCGCCAAAGAAATATCTGAGACGCGGGCTCTGCGGGAGGAGAACCGGCAGTTGGCCGCTGCCGCCGCCGAGAAGGAGAGCATTCAAGGCCCTCGAGGTTGAAGTCCAGGCGCGACTCGAGGCCCGCTCCAAGGCTGCCCAAGCTGTGAATGAACAGCTTCGGCTGGCTAAGGAGACTGCGCGGAACTCAACTGAGAGGGCTGCCAAGGCTGAAGCTGTTGCTGAGCCGCTTCGCGAAGAAAATGAGCAGCTTAAATGCAAATTAAAGGCTCTTCAGCATGCTCATGACGCCTTGGCAATGGAAGATGCCAAGAAGCTGCAGGAGATCCTTGACCAGAGGGGGGTGCTTGACCGCACTGAAAGGAAACTCAAAAGCGTCGAAGAGGCTGCCGCCAAGGAAGTTCAACTTGCCAACCTTGATAAAAGCGGAGCCGAACGTGCTTACAAAGAAAGTCAAGCTACCCTCCAATGGCTGCTTCGAGAAGCGTTGCCTCAGGTATCTTTATCTTTTTCTTTACGCTTTCCGCTCGTAATTAGAAAATGTTCTAACTTGTATTCTTTTGTAGGTTGTGCGTCGGGTCCTTTCAGAGACCTCTTATGACGATGCGATGAGCGCAGCCCTCAACGCTTCTCATGAGGATGGGGAGAAGACTGGCTTCCTGCTTGGTCTTGGGTTTGCTGAGAGAGGCTTTCCGCCCTCCAACTTCCCTTTATTCAATGTTAATACTGAAGCTGCTTATGACCAAGCTGTGAACCAGTACGCTGCCTTCCCGCATCCAGTGGTGGAGAAGGTGAATGAAGCTGCTGCTGCTGATGATGGGCTAAACATCCTTAAGGCTTTCCTTGGGCAGCCGCTCTCTGACGGTGCTGGTCCAAGCGGAGGTGGCCCTGAAGCCTGATCCTGAAGATCCCTTCCCACTGCTAGGGTAGACTTAGCTTTGTATAGATTTCTTTTAGGCGGGTAGTTACCCGGCCACTGTTGTAATATATCATTGAAATATACGATTGTTATTCCTTTCATTGGATTCTTTGCTTTATAAACTTATGACTTGCATACTTAGTTTAAAATAGCAATTTTCCAAGTGTTTAGAATAAGAACCTTTGAACGTGGTTGATAGTGGGTTAAAGTTTCGCTTCCTCCTTCGTGATTGTGCGGGTAGAACCGTCACTTGCACTTGGTAGGATGGCTAAACTTTAACTTTTATCTAACCTGCGTGTAGGTTTTTCTTACTTTTTGAGGATAAGTTAACCTTTGAACGTGGTTGATAATAGGTGTGAAGTTTTGCTTCCTCTTTCGTGATTGCGCGGGTAGAACCGTCACTTGCACTTAGTAGGATGGCAAAACTTTACCCATACCTGACCTGCGTGTAGGTTTTTCTTACCTTTTTAAGAATTTTGTTTTGAACCGTTCGACGCGCGGTTGTCGATAGGTTAGTGTTCATCTTCCTTTCATGATTCGTGCGGATAGACCGGCACTTTCATTTAATGGAATAATTGAACTCTTCTCCTTCAACTGACCTGCGTGAAGGTTTGCCATGTTATTGGGTTCGTGCGGGTAAGACCGCCTTCCCACGCAACGACTTCACATAATGTGAATGCCGTCACCAGTGTTGGATAGTTTTAACCGTTCGACGCGCGGTTGTTGATAGGTTAGTGTTCATTTTCCTTTCATGATTCATGCGGATAGACCGGCACTTTCATTTAATGGAATAATTGAACTCCTCCTTCAACTGACCTGCGTGAAGGTTTGCCTGTTGAGGATAAGTTAACCTTTGAACGTGGCTGATAATAGGTGTGAAGTTTTGCTTCCTCTTTCGTGATTGTGCGGGTAGACCCGTCACTTGCACTTAGTAGGATGGCATAACTTTACCCATATCTGACCTGCGTATAGGTTTACCTTTTCCTCTTAAGAATTTTGAACCGTCCCACGCGCGGTTGTTGATAGGTTGGTGCAGTTCCCTCGAATGATTCATGCGGATAGACCAGCACTTTCATATGGTAACTTTTTTTTTTTTCCCCTTCAACTGACCTGCGTGAAGGTTTATCATGCTTTTTGGGTTCGTGCGGGTAGGACCGCCTTCCCATGCAATGACGTTTTTTGTAATTATGCGGTGAAAACCGGCATATTAGTGTGTACAAAAGTATAGATGTAAATCATCAGCTTCGACGTTTGAAAGAGAATCATTTCCATTAGAAGTGGCTCTTGGCCTTTTCTGTACAAATTGGAATTGATTACATGCAAACTGTGTAATTGAACTCCCTTCTATGTTGGGACAGGAGTGCCATCGAGCCGACACGCACCTGTTTCGGGATCTCGTTCTTTACGCAGCATGTAGTCTCCATATTGAAGCTGATTTTTTATTCATGTTTACCCCAGCCATGGTTCCACACGCACCTGCCTGCCTACTTAGCTTTTATTTCGCCACGAGGTGTGCGAGCGTCCCATCTCTGACGAATGTTTCGACCATGTCTTTTACGTCTATGCATTCTTCAGTGTTGTGGCCTTTTGTTCTGTGATAGTCACAGTACTTGCTCCGATCAGCATCGTGACGATGTCGGATTACTGGAGGCTTTGGCCATGGGAGCTCTTCAGTAGCAAATATGTCAGTGACGCTTTTGGTAAGTGGCGTCCATCTGGAGTTCCGGTGCAGCTTTACATTATCCCTTTCACCCAATCGGTGCTGTAAGCCGGATGAGGTGTCAAAGTTTATCCTTGACTGCCAAATGCCTTGCTTCCGTTTTTTGTTCAATCGGGCGGTGAGGACGTTGTCCTCTCTCGTCCTCTGGGTGTAAAGGTTTGTGCTCTGCGGATGGTCTCTACCCAGTTGCTTCTCCGTTTCCGCATAGCGTTTGGCTGCTGTCATGATGCCATCCCATGTGGATGGCATTCCATCTTTACCCGTTAGGGTGCGGATAAGCTCTGGGTCCTGCGCGCCCTGGATGAAGGCTGCGCGAACAAGATCCTCGCTGATATTGCCCAAACTTAACTTCTTTGAGTTGAAGCGAGTGATGAAGTTTGGCAGAGATTCATCTTCTTCCCGTATGCATTTGAGGATTGTCCATTGCTCCTCGGTATACTTTCGCTGCTGGCTGAAGTGTTGGCTAAACTTTTGCTGGAAGTCTGCCCAGTCGTAAATGTGGTTAACCGGTAAACGATCAAACCAAACCCTAGCAGCCCCCACCAGCGTCATTTGAAACATGTAACACCACGTGGGTTCCGTCCAGTTGCTGACGGTTGCCCCTGCTATGAACCTGTTCAAATGGTCGTCTGGGTCGGACATACCATCATAAGTGCCTATGTTGGGCATTTGTTTGGCACTTTTTGGGGCAATTGCTTCCGCAATGTCCCTTGCAAATTTGGACGTTCCCGCATTTGCAACGTTCGGTCTGAACGTTTTGGAGAAGTCTCGTGAACTTCCACCTGTGCTTTTTGGTTTGAAGGCTTGTCCAAAATGCCTTCTCGGTTGGGAGTCCGTTTCCTTACGCTTCCCTTTTGCCCTATGGCGAGGGTTCGCGTCGGAGTCGGATTCCTCCGAGTCATTGTCCAAGTATTCTTCGAATTCGTCGGCCTGTTGGACGGAACGCAAGCGTTCGTCCAACTCAGCTTGGAATTCCTTTTGTCGTGCCTCCGCCCATGCCTTAACTTCATCGAGAGTTTGGCGGGGGAGTCTTGTTCGTTTTTTAAACTGGGTATCGGTGAATCCCAGTGGGCGATTATTTACTGCACTTGCCCCAGCTTGGGTAACTGGGGTAGTGTTCGTAAAATTTACTTCACTTGCCCCGGCTTGGGTAACCGGGGTAGTGTTTGTAAAAACTGTGTTGCCGGTATTCCCTCCAGTAGCTGGGGTTGTGGTTACCGGAGTTTCTTTAACCATCTTTCTAGAAGTTTGAAAAACTGGAGAAAAATGAAGTTCTAGCTTTATGCACGGATGGCGCCAATGAAGAAACACTAACCAGACCCCGGGCAGATTACTGGTAACCTGGGGGTTGGAGAGCTGTTTCCCACGAGGGGTTAGACCCTTGGAAGATGGTTCTTCTGATAACCTGCAAAACAGACACCGTGAGCTCGTCACTGAGAAGGGGGGGTTCCTCCTTGTGACCACCCTCCGGCGTGAGAATCAGACTAGATTGCTCTTTAAATATAAAAGTATATTAAGAGATTGCTAGAGCAGATATCAGGTATATATGATAAGATAAGATGTTGTAAGATGATCATACCATTGGGGTATTTATAGCCGAAGGTAGGTTTCCAAGGGGTTTAGCCGGCCCAACACGCTACCAACTGTAACCTATGCACGTGCCCTGCCTGTGAGTGGTGGATAGGTAGCGGCTGACACAGAGCAGGCGTGTCGTGCACTCTTCCTCTTCTGCCAACTACAGGCTAGGCACGTGGTATGGCAGGAGTTGGTGGGTAGGCGGCGGCTATTGGTCACAGTGCTGTGGCGTGCTGTCTGCCATGCTGCTGTCAGTGAGCTGTCGCATTCTTGGTCAGATCTTTTGTCTGTACCTCGTCAGGTATCACACAAAAGATCCTCCATCATACGGACTGGCTCATTTAGGCGGGAGTTTTCCCCCTCCCGCCTTTGCTCATTCCTTCAGGTGACACTGGGGAGAGTTAAGTGCCTTGTGCGTGTAGCCATGCTGCGCGGGTGGCCTTCCCTAATGGCTTGTATCCGAGGCTGCGGGGACAGGCGGAGTCCTTCACCATTGGGAGGCATTTCCTGCGGGACCAGCTTGCGTACTGCGCGTAAGGACGTTACGTCTCTGAGCATGGTTGGTCCTGCGGATCCAGTTGGTCTCTGCGCAGACGTCCCTGTTTAAGGTGAGTCTTGCGGGTCCAACTGGGCTCTGCTGGGACCTACCTCTTCAATATCCATATAACCGGTTACACAAAAAGACCATATATTTTTTTTTTGTATAGCAAGAAAGCTAACTGTAAAAGACTAGAATCATTATTCTAATTCTATAAAAGAGCAAGAATGTATAATAGAATGCATTGACATTTAACACTCTTGATTTTCATATAATATCCATACAAACCGATTACACAAAAAGACACTCTTTTTGTATAACAAGAATTCAAGAAAGCTGACAAATCGAAAAACCATTATTCTAATTCTATAAAAAATGAAGATCAAGAATGTATTAGTTCCAGGCTTCCAGTTCATTTTCATCCAAAATGATCAACGGGTGAACCACCGCACTGGTGAAATTGAGAGCTCTGCGCAGCTTTCTTGGGTCAATGACTTCAGCGTCAATTGCAAACACCGTACTCACTGGTCTATGATCCGACATCCGTATCTCTGCTCGGTTGTAACAAAGCTGTTTTATGCCTTTCCCTAACCATAGTATGCTATCACACCTGCGTAGTTTGAGTCGATTTAGTACACAAGAAAATCAAATAGATACACACTTTGACTTTATAGGTCAAACATATTACTTTTAAGCACAAATCTTTATGAACTTTGTGAATAGTGATGAAATCTTATTCCTAAGCTTCCTTTTATCACATATATTATATACGGGTAAAGATCCTTAGAGAACCATAAAACAAAAAAAAAACAAAAATTTTAAAAAAGTAAAAAAACCAAAATTCTTATATTTCATTCTAATTTCATAAAAAAAAACTTCGTATTATACACATGTGTATAATTTCATTTAATCTCTAGTTACGTAATGTACACATACGTACATTATCATTTACCTTAAACCGTACATATATGTATAAAAAAACATGTATGTACATATTATACATATATGTATAATTTAGCTAAACCGATACGTTTTTTTTATGAAACCGGGATGATAAATAAGAATTTTGGTCTTTTTACTTTTTTCGTTTTTGCGTTTTTTTTTGTTTTATGATTTTTTTTTTGGGTTTTTTGTGGTCTAAAATGGTTCTCATGGTTCTCATTTTTCAAATAGTTCTCACATGATCCTGATCCTATTATATACTTCAATTTAGTATTAAGAAAAATATTGCCTTTGACCTCAAAAGTCAAACTACTTACCATGCCGGTGTTCTACTCTTCTCTCCTTCTTTTGGATTTTCGCCTACATATCGATCTGAATTGACTTCATACTTGTATGTTGGTGGAAAGTCGATAACGCCTTCATTCCATCCGTTGAAAACTTGCCCACTTCTCAATACTTTACAAAGCTACAATACACAGTTACATGAATTTGGTTACTTTTTAAATCTTGTTTAACATATTAAAGGTTTATAAAACTTTTACAAGTCGAATACCTGATCGTTATAAAGCAGTTCATCCCACTGCTTCATGGCAACTAGTTTTCTGACTTCTTCGTCTGGCTTGTTGATACGATAATTCAAGTCGCCAAACCAGAATATCTGACTGTTTAAGAAAACCGAAACTTAAATCATGAATCAAAGAAGAAAACAACATTAAAGGTGGGAAAAAAAATACTTACTCATGACATGGGATTGTTTGAGGTTGATCAGGATTTAAAATAGACGAGAAACGAGTGCGTTTTAAGATCTCAGACACATTTGCGTTTCGTTTCTCGTCATCCCCAACCTTGTGACCCGATGTCAAATGAGAACAAACGAAGCATAACCTTATATGATGAAGAGGGGCCCCGCCCTCTTTGATTTTCCGCACCAATCCTTATTTACTACTACATATTTTTTGGGGTGTATAGCTCAGTTGGTAGAGCATTGGGCTTTTAACCTAATGGTCGCAGGTTCAAGTCCTGCTATACCCAAACCTAACTTGCACTATACTATGAGTAAGGATGCGTAGTAGCGCAAAGAGCACTCTTTGGCCTTTAGATTAGAGGCGCTTCGCCGTCTTTGATTGGAAGGAAACAGATATCTAAAGTGTGCAGTGAGGGATCTTTTGATTGATAGAGACATGCTAATGGAAACCGATCCCTGAAACATAAAAATATTGATCAATCTTGACTTTGACTACATTTCAAGTCAAACTCGTCATCACTGGTGGTAAGTTGACTTGTTTGACTATAGGACATGCTAACCGAGTGAAATTACCTTATTACCCATGTATCCCATTAGCCCGACCCCGACTGGGGAGACTTTTAAGTTGTTTATATGTTTTCTTAGCCTTTTTCGAACCCAGAGTGAAATATATATGCCCACCATCTGCTTACCAACAATTCGTACATACCTGTTGTATAACCTCAAGAAATTAGTCAACAGAACAAAAATAAAAAATAAAATAAAAAATAAAGTTGCAAACTTTACTTATGATTTGAGTTTTCTTGATCATCAAGAAAAAGCGAGTTTTCGTCCTCCATTTCTATCGGATCTTGAAAGAACTCATCTTTTTCTTCTTTAACTTCTTCCAACACTTGCTCTGCCACATCATCAAGTGTGTCGACCCTGGTCAACCTCTTTCCCTGCTCGGTCCAGAGCAGACTCAAGTCACCCGAGCTATGGTGCACCCGTTTTAACCGACTGCCAACATCTAGTGGCGCTAACCAATCAGAACCTACTTTTGCAGAGCCAGTTAAACTTAACACCCTTCTTAGTTTCCCACCAGAAGAAAGAGCTTTCGGTTTTACATCCAAGGCCTTTTCGGGCCAGTTTAATACATCTATAACTTCCAGTTCTGGAACGATTATCTTGGTGGGTCCCACAATAATATTGTTGTTTGGAGAAGCTGGTGCACTGTAGCTTTTAGGTATCGCCACTTCCTCGGGTGATTTGTTTAAAGCGTTTCGAATGATCGTTTCCCATTTTAATACCGGCCTTCGAGTTTCAGCTCCCAAAACATTCCCAGCACTTAAAGGAACAACTTCCTGAAAACTGTAAAAGACTAAAAAATAAATTTTGATTCACTCGTTTTCATACGGGTTCTACAAAATCAACCGACTTTGTTTCTATTTTCAAAACAAACTGTATAATTTTAAGAAATTTTGTAAGTTTGACTTTTAAAGTCAAACTCTTACCCGAGAATGTAAATATCAGCTGGTTGATCCATGCAAAGCCATTCATCAATCTCAAGATCTTCATCTGGGATCCTTCCAGCTACATTCCATGTGCCAATTGTTATCCTGGAGACGTAAAAAAATCATTTTTTAAGAGCTTATATTACAAGAAAGCCCGAAAAGGCGAAAACTAGTATTTCTGATATTCTAGAGCCAAACCTCACATCTTTTGTTTTGATATAATCAACACGCATGGTCTCCGATTTCCTTCTATTACGTTTTACAAACTCTTTTGCAGGCTCTTTTGCAGGCATCCCTAATTTACAAAATAATAACGTAAATAATTTAAAATGGACGAAAAAACCAGCAAAACGAACCAAAACCGAATGCTACTGATGCCATATAGGTTATTGCAACTTCAAGGACTTTGAAATCGTATAATATCAACTTGCATAGTTAATTGTTACCTTCATCTTCGCTTTCATTCTCGGTATCAACTTCATCTTCACTAAAGTCATTATTTTTCGGCTGAATGTTTAACCATTTCTTCATCACCATTGATGGCCAAAATGCCTAGAAATAAACATACCCATAAAAAAAGATCATAACTTTTTGCCTTGTTACACCTTAGAAGCGATAAAAGATTACTAAAAACGTACCTGAGAACGCTTTCCTCTTCGGGTTCTCATAGTCTCCGAAAAAAACAAGAACACAATTTTTTTCTGTTGTAGATTTGCAACTAAGAAAGGTGTATGAACACCCCTCTAAATATATATGCATATATGTATGTAGGATGTCACTCCTTGAAAATATCAGGAGGGGCCACCATTTTTTCTAATGCACATCTTGACCACATATTTTATAATAAATCATAAAAGACCATTATACCCCTGGGTGGTTAATGTCTTGTAACAATATCTAGGGGTGTGCGTGGTGCGGTTCGGTGCGATTTTTGGTAAAAACCTAACCGAAAACCAAAAC
Source organism: Bidens hawaiensis (assembly GCF_021521415.1). Classification (NCBI taxonomy): domain Eukaryota; kingdom Viridiplantae; phylum Streptophyta; class Magnoliopsida; order Asterales; family Asteraceae; genus Bidens; species Bidens hawaiensis. The sequence continues at coordinate 663,671 of NW_027491617.1, read as the reverse complement.
TTCGGTTTTTGGAGTATTTGAAACCGTTCGGTTTCGTTTTTTTGGTTTCGGTTCGGCTTTCGGTTTTTTCGGTTTTTGCTATTTGATCTTGAATATTTTAGGTCAAAGGAAAGTTTTCAAAAAATAATTAATTTAAGTATAAAAATTTTTGTTAATTGTAAAATAATAGACTATTAAATATTTTACCAAAAATACTTGAGTTACATGTTTATTAAATTCTTATAAATTACTTAATATAAAATATTAAAAAACAAAAATTTAGGTATTCGGTTCAGTTTTTTCGGTTATTATTATATGCAAAACCAAAACCGAACCGCTAGTTCGATTTTTATGAAATCATAAAACCAAACCGTCAGTTTTTGTTTCGGTTCGGTTTGGATTTCTCGGGTTTTTCGAATTCGGATTGGATTTTTCAGTTATTTGCACACCCCTAAGTCAATATCTATGATTCTTGAAGGATAGTTATTCTTAAAAATTTGGATTAAACAAAATGGTGCATTAGTTATCATCTCAAACTAGCATGAAAAGTCAAAACTAACCTTCATTACTAACATTTTATAAATAAATAAAAAACATGATCTTGTTGAGCACAAAGAAGAAAGCAAGCCACAAAAGAACACATCACTTTCACTACAACTAATAAATAGTTGAATTGTATGATTGATGGAACTCAAACCCTTAACTTTCACATAAATCACTTGACTTTTTTAATCTTTTTATTTAATCAACATAAACACAATAAAGTCCAAAAAAGTTATCAACTTGGTATTGATTAGCTAATAATTAAGTTTCATTAGGCACATATTGGTCCGCCGGAATTAACAAAACACCGACGATATCTTGATCGTGGTCCCAATCGAAGCTTATGTTATGTCACCGGTCATCCAGCTAACATAATTAGGCTTTGTTTAACAGAATGTCTATATTAACGTTAAAAATGTAATCAGTTAGATTAAACTACATTTAATATAGATTAATATAGACTAATATAGACATAAATAGACCAATAGTATAAATACTGATAAAAATAATGCATGACAGTAAAGATTTATAGAGCCCACTTGCAGAACCAACCATAGTTAGGCAAAGTAAGAAATAATAAAAAATAAAAAAAAAAAAACTAACTTGATATTTATTATCATCATAACAAGCTTAAGTCAATTTGGTGTTTATAAAGATATCAGGTTGCACAGCTGTATGGTGTTTGGTTGGCTGGTTTTATTACCCATGAACACATAAAATGACCCTTTGAATTATATAAAAGCAAATGGACCCATAAATGAATGAATCAATAAAAGAAAGTTCTAGGAGCACTATATGTGGAGGTTATAAAAGAGGGTTCTTAGTATTGAAATCCTTTCTGATATAATCTTGAATAAAAGAGGGTTTTCGCATAAGTCGGTTAAACCGAACCAAAAACTGGAAATTTTGCTTTTAAAATTTTGGGTTTTAAAAACGGTCGGGATAGGCTCGATTTTACCATTTGGCCTTGAAAATTTTGAAACGACACAAAAAAAAAAAAAAAACAAAAAAAACACATTCATGAATATTGGCCTGAAAGTTTGAACTTAAATTTTGATTGTTAATTAATGCCTAATTAAGGGGCCTCAATATTGGGCACCTCATTTATAACCAAGCATGTAAATTACTTAAAATTTAAAATTGGTTTCGGTTTGGTTTGGTTTGGTTTCAGTCTTTTGATGTAAACAAGGTCATTCGCTTACTATTAGATAAGGGGTGTGTATCGGTCAGTTTGGAATCTTGGATTACTTTGGGCTTAATCCGAAGTAAAAAACAAAATTTTCGGTTTTGGGGTTTTTAAAAACCGTTGATTTCAATTTTTATATCGAGTTCGGTTCATATTTTTTTTTTCAGTTTTATCATTTGGGCTAAAAAAATGCCAAATAATGAATTTGGCCCTAAAGGGCCTAAATTTTGTTTATTAATTATTGATTAAGTGATTACACATTTAAACCTAAAATTTTTAGGATCATCTATTAATTTCTTATAAATTACTAAAATTGTTTTTTTTTTTCGTTTGGTTCGGATAGGTTTTCTCAGTTTTTTGTTGCTGCAAAACCAAAACCGAACCTAAGAATCAGTTTTTTTGAAAAACATAAAACCGAACTGTCAGTTTATTATTGGTTTCCGTTATTTCGGTTTGATTGCGCTGATTATCCTGCTTATAATTCCTTCAGTTATTCTGGTTTGGTGCACAACCCTATGTAACTTGACGTAGAGAATTTGTGTCTGCCGCAAAACTTAACATCAAGACTTCTATTGCAAACAACAGTTGATAATTCAAACCGCCAACAAGACTTCTAAACAACCATTTTCACTTTTCAGCATCATATTCAAGCTGCAATTTTAGTCTGCAGCATGTTTCTTTTGACATTTATTTTAAGTGACCAAATCTATCATCTCAACTGTTTACATCACATTGAAAAATAGGTACCAGATAGCATTGTCATAATATTTTCATAGCATACATCCAAGTTGTACTTTCAAACAAGTCTTGTTAAACGGGTCGGTTGGGCCAAAACGGGTTCGAGTGATTAAAAGAAGTAACACTTTACCGGGCCCACCAAAAGGACCGTAAGCGCCACCGGACACTTAATACGACAGAGGTAACACCTCCATATATTATATGCACTGACACATAAACTTTCGACTCTAGATCCACTTTACCTCGTTGCAGGTACGTCCCCGAGATCCATTAAAAACTTTTGGGCCGAGGGAGAGTAAAATTTTTGGTCATAAGTAAAATATAAACTCGATAACAATTAACTTGTTAAATAGGCTTATTGGGTAATTGGGTTATGGCTTAGGTTGTGCATACTTTTAAAAAATAAAATAAAAACAAGCTTAAATTTCCGTGGATGATTGGGCCTGCGACTGCTGGCCTCCCCAGGGCCGACCCGCTTCATTGCATCAGTTAATGATATCTTATTCATTTTACATCATCTTAGCTCGTTGTGGAACCCTAATAATGAAAACGTTGGACTTTACTGGATCGAGCAACACGAACAACATCGGTAATCCTGTGGTAACTCATGACGACTTGTTCAATATTATTAAGAACGAAAACCACATAAAATACAATAACCCTTAACAATCTATTTATAATTTTGCTTACCATAACTCCTTAGGAAACTAAATATACTAATTAATATAAACTTTATCTCTAACAATAATTATTTAATTTATTCTCTAATTTTTATCTTTAAATTCTTAATTCTGCTCACCCCCTTCTGCTTCTTAGTTGTTCATATTTAACCCTTGTTCATATGTTAAATCAAGATTATATTCTTCAGACAAAACGTAAACCATAAGTTATTAATTACATCTCATATGTAACGATAAATATTTGTGTAACTTCATGTCATGTTATATTTTCGTTTAATCTCTCAAGTTGATTCGATAAACTTTGTCGACATCATTAGAAGTTCGCCTCATATATATAGGAAAGTAGTGACAATCAAATATCATAAACATGATGCCTAGTGGATTAAGATATATGATATATCCTCAATAGAATAAGATATTAGAAAGTAAGTAAAAGTGTATGTTAGATATTTTAGTGTAGTTGAATTGACTTGTTGACTAATTTGAATCATAGTATACATTAAAAAGTTAGGAGGTGGGACCATGGAAGTGCACACTTGTTTGAGTTTATTACGATGTTGAGGCGAAGCTCCTAACGAATGGGGATTGTCCCTTGGCGAGGGAACAGTGGCAGTGCCCCCTCCCCTGGTAACAGGTCAAAGGGGCAGAGCCTTAGCTGGTAATTGTTGCTTCATTAAAATTTCATTAGAAAATAAAATTTTGAAATTTTTGACAGTGTAAAAATAGGTGCAATTTAAATAAAATTTAAAATTCAAAGAGTTAAGTGTCTACGATAGTTTCTCTAACCTAATCTGATCCCGTAAAATTTTCCATGGTCAATTGGTCATATTGAGTCTTCTTCGTCGTGTCTAAATTAACAAAAATTTACATACCAAGTTCTTGTCAAATCACAGATATTTATTCAATTGAATTTTCGGGTATACTACTTAAATAAATCGATCCGGAGATGTCTTATACAACTCTCAGATTATCCAGCCGTTTGTCATGAAATTCCCCAAAAGTGTTGGGCTAGGGTGAAGCTCGACTAAATTTGACATCTACTACTTTCAAGTTCTATGACACCGTGCCTAAAGCTCAAACTCGTTTTGTTAGTAATTTTAAAAGCTTGAGCTTCACCCAAACTCACTCGATTCATTGTGTATTTACTATAGTTCGACATATCCAGTTATATTTTTATCACGTGATATCAAAATTATTATATTTACACAAGTAACATACTCGCTTAAGCTCATAGCTTAATCAAACTCAGTGTATGCAACTCATGTCCATCCTCGTTAGTTTAGACTTGAGCTCGTTTAAGAATGTAAATTTTCAACGAGTCAATCTCGAGTAAATAGTAGTGTTTAAAAAAATAAAATCAGACTCAGTGAATATAAAAAGCCACTATGGGTCCATGATATCATGTAATATTGAAGATATGAACATGATAAGAAAAATACAAAATTTAATGTCAACAATAGAATAATTATTATCTTGATCATAGTGGATGAGATTATTATTTTTGTACGAATAGCACTATTGTATCTCTATGTTACATTTATTTATTTAATAGAATGACATGATGCCTACCAAAAAGAACATAAAATTGTAAATTAAAAAACTATAGTAAATGATGCCACATCATTTTATATCAAGATTGATCCGTCAAAATGGACTATTTATAGTGTTAAAACTAATTAATATGTTAAAAGATGTAATCTATTATTATATTATTATATAAGGGCAATTTCATATAATAGTAACTTAGTTTCAAAAGCGTTTTAATTAGGTCACTCAACTTTCATATTTTATTTAATTAAAATTTTAACATGTTTTTTGGCCCTTTTCTTTTTTGTTTTACATAGGAAATCTTTTTATGTTGTCGTTGAATGGTGACGTGAATTTTATTTTTGATTTTTGAATTTTAATATAATTAACGTTTTTTAAAATTTTCTAAATTTAACTACCAAATTCCGACCCCACACATCTTATCCTCCATTTCTTTCTTGACGCACAAAAAAATCGGGGAGACTCTATTTGAAGATTTAGTGACCCGATTTGGAAAAAAATATGTATGAATGACCTAATTGGAACATTTTTTAAACTTAGTTGATATTCTATTATATATTCACTATATAAATTTTATATTCATATTATACAGCCTCATACACCCCCCCCCCCCCCTTTTAAATTTCTATGGTTACTTTTAATGTTTTGAGATGCTAAGGCGGATGTGTGGCCACATAAAGTTAACATGAAATGAGGTTTTTAAAGAGAGGCTATAAGTGGCTAGCATATTGGATAAGATAAGAGATGAGATATTAAGATGGTTTGGGCATGTAAATAGGAGGAATGTGACAACGGCAGTTAAAGCAGCGGAAATTGGAGGGGAGGAAGAGTATATGTGAACCTAGACTCACTTGGAATGAGAGGGTTAGCTGAGATTTGATAGAGTTGCGTCTATCTGAGAACATGGTTTAAGTTAGAAGTTTATGAAGACGTAAGATTAGAATAAGGACCTTTAAGGTGTCTCTATGACTACCTTTACTTTTATTATACATCTTCTGTTAATGTTAGTTTTCTTATTCTGAAGTTTGGATAAAACATTTCTAGCACTATATATTTTGGTAGTCTGCTTTGTATGCAAGTCTTATCTAGAGTTGAGGGTCTTACTAGAAGTAAAATCTCTCTCTCTCTTGAGATAGATGTAGGGATGGCAATGAAACCCGAACTTGATGGGAAAACCCGAAACCCGACATAAATGGGATGGGTAATATCCGACCCATTAGGGTTTCGGACGGGTTTGGGATTAGTTTTAAAATTTTTCACGGGTTTGGGATTTCTAATATACCCGATTACCCGACCCGATTACCCGATAACATAAACCCATTTACCCGATTTTATACCCGATGTACCCGATATAGCTTATTATATTATATATACACACTATATTCCAAATATATTATTTGTCGAAACTTGTTTATGTTAATTATTTAAGATATTTTATCTTTATGGTAACAATCTTTGTAATTGATTAGTTATATTTTGTCAAAACCCGGCGAGTTTTGAGCCGGATATACCCGACGGGTATTTTATCAAAACCCGATAGGAAACCCGAAACCCGATGGGAAAACCCGAAACCCGACGGGTAATTACCCGATTAAAACCCGGCGGGTTTGGGTCGGGTTTGGGATGGACTTTAATAACCGGGTATGGGTTTGGGAATACCTAAACCCATCCCAAACCCAACCCATTGCCATCCCTAGATAGATGTATCGTTTGCCTATATCCACCCTTCTCAATTCCCATACCCTACCAATAGCTTTGCTATCGTGTGATGTTGGACGTAATTCCTTCTCGAACTCAAGACGATGTCCGGTTTGGTCGAGTGGGCCGGTTTCGAGATATAAAACTGGGTCAATTAATTAAATTAGTTAGGGATAAATTAAACGAGTTGTATTTAATTTATAGGAATTTATAATAGCTAATTAGATTATATAGTATATAAACGTGTAGGTTTTATTATTTGTTTAATTAGGAGCTTGAGCCTATCTCTAATTGTATTGGGTCATGGTCTATATAACCTAGTCAAAACTTTGATAATGGTTATGAGTTTTAGAGTTTATAATCAACTATAGAGTTATATCTTTTTGGTTATAAATCGGGAGTTATTCGATCAAAATTCACTGTTTACGATTTTTAGTTATATAAATTCGTTCTTGAATAATGTTATTGGGTATATTTGTAATGCTTTTTTGTCAAATGATCAACATATTCTCCCTTTAAAAGAAACCAAAGATTAGAATCCAAAGCCAAAAATGCATGTGTCAAGTCTGTAGTTTATAGAATTAAAAACTTTTTAACTTTAAAAAGATATTTTTAAAATGATTTGTATCCCATGTAACATAATTATAATGTCCCCTGATTTTGATTTATCAATTTTGAAAATGAACTGCACTAACCAACTTTCCAAATATGCCCCTTGATCTTTTTGTTTATATTGTTTTAGTAACATACGTAATTAGCTAATAATATGGTAATCATAAGTTCATAACCAAAAATCATAGCCACAATAATTAGGATAATAAATTAATTAATTTAAAATATTTTCAACTATAGCAAATTTATAGTTAGGTGCCTAGATTCTTCCTACTCTATATTATTTAAAACTTATAAAATATGATATTGATGTTAACTTATCTGATAAATAGAATTAAAAAAAAATAAGTCAACTCAGCTATCTATGAGCTGAGACTTAGGGTTGTAAACGAAATGAATGTTCAACGAACCGTTATGTGAAAAGTTCGTTTACACACATTCATTTAATAAATAAACGAATATGAACAAGGAATTATATCCGGTTGATTTAATGAATGAACATAAACAGGGGTATGTGTTCGTTCATTATGTGATGGTGTCACTGAATGCTCGGTATTGTGTTTATTTATGATTGTTCATTTATGTTTGCTAATGTCCGTTCAATTACGTTCGTTAGTGTTTGTTCATGTTTAGTCATAAAAGGATATTTTATATTTTTCAGTTTATTGTGTTAAGTATTTTTAGATAATTATATCAAGTAATTTAACTTTATATTTATTTTGAGTGATTATGTCTAATGTTGAGTTGTTGATTACTTGATTTTTTGCTTTTCAAGTTAATATATGTTCGTTTGTGTATATTTGTCTGTGCCCGTTTATGAAAAAGACGAAAGAACACGAACAAGATCATTTCCTTAATAAGCAAACACGAACAAGAATTTCCATTTTGTTATGTGTTCGTAAATCGTCCATGTATCCAATAAATTCTTAACGAACGTACATGTAAAATGACCAAAAAAGAAAACTAATAAAAGTTATAGATCCTCATTAAAAGTTGCAAATGAACTCAAAAACTAAGTAATATTACATAAATCCAATTTCAGCTCCATAAAAATTTATTTTTATACACATTGTACAATAATAAATTATGTTTTCACTCAACATAGATATATGATATAAGGGAAGCTCTGCAGACAAAAGGACAACAAACTACTTGTTATTGTCAATAACTACATTTACTGGCGAGCGAACAATGTGTGTGTTGCGCAAATGTGGACAAAAAACAAGGTAATAAACATGGGAAATATTGATAGCATTGCTGAGATAGTCGCCTACAAGGAATTGACTGGTGTAAATGAGCCGAGCTTGAGCTCAACTCGTTTAAATTAAATGAGCTCAGACTCAATCTCGGCTTGTGGCTTGTTTGGTTCAAGGAGCTTCTTAAAGCTCTTTTCTTGAACCTTTCAATCGTAATCTACCGTTTACTCAACACATCATGCATCAACAAACTGATCAAACTTTCTTAGTCAGTCTTTAGTTATCGTTAAATTCATTATTTAGCAATAAGCTGCATGTTTTATATAGTATGTGTGACACCTTAGGCAAATCCCACATCGTTCTGTTTACTAATTTCCATCTTAAGGAAAACTGAGTATACATTTTCACTCAACAATGATAACCTAAATTCTTATCGTGTAACATATTTACAGAGTTTTAACAGTCGTCTCTTTTAACTAAACACATCACAAAAGTCCATACCTAACATAAAACATAACAATATGATACGAAAAACTATTTAAACAGATACAGAAAACCACATGCAGGAATGATACTCAAAATACAAAAACATCAAGCGCAAATGAGTAAGCAAATTACCAAGCAGTAGGCAACTTATCATAAAAGCTGGCGGTAGGCAGTGCCACAGCCAACAGCAAAGGGCGTCCAAGCTCTATCAACCCATCATTTGGCTGTACAGTATGAACACGATCGGTTTCCTGTTTGTACATAACAAACAAGTATATCCCATAGCCCACCATGGCCAAACCCGCAAGTTCAGAAGCTTTAACAAGCATTCCAAAAACCCCTTAAAAGCCATCTTGTACTATTCACCCTGAGGCAGATTAAACCACCAATGTTACACAACAAGATAACATGTTAGAAACTGCAAATATTAGGGAGACAAATCATCCTACAAAATTTCAGGATTTGCATAACAGGTCGGATACAACACGACACGATTACCTGTGCTTTTAGACACAAACACGACACGATAACTAATCGTTTCATTTTTACAAACATGATCACGAACCTGTTGAGAACAGGTTACACGACACAACCTGTTTATGCAGGGTGTGCCATAACCGAACCGTTAACCAAAACTCAACCGAAAACCGACAAAACCGAACCGATATTAAGCAAAAATCGTTTATCAACTTTTTTATTTTTTTTTTACACTCGGGTTGCTAAAATTAGCCGAACCGAACCATTCATATTTTCATATATTTGTAGCTTTTATACCTCCATTTCATGTTTGATATCCCTATTACGCGTATTTCTTCCTCCACTTTATCTATTTATATCTCCATTTCATGTATATATACCTCTACTTCACGTATTTCTAAGCAAAATTTTTAGCCCGAGTTTAGTTTGGTTACTAACCGAACCAAACTAACTGAATAAAAGTCAAGGTGTGCAATAATCGAACCGTTAACCGAAACCGAACCGATATTAACCAAAAATCGTTTATCAATTTTTTTTTATTTTTTTTACACAAGCTTAACTAAAATTAACCGAACTGAACCATTCATATTTTCTTATATTTCTAGCTTTTATGCCTTCATTACTTGTTTGATATCCTCATTTCGCGCATTTATTCCTCCACTTCATGTATTTATATCTCCATTTCACACATATATTCCTCTATTTTACGTATTTCGTAAGCAAAAACTTTAGCCAAAGTTTGGTTTTGGTTATTAACCGAACCGAACCAAACTAACCGAATAAACTGAACCGATTAACCGAAAACCAATTGCTTAACAAATTAAACTAAACGACTACTTCAGTTACGAATTAGGCTAATAACCGAAACCGAATCATACCGTGCACAAACCTAATCACTAGGGTTTAGATATTGTTTATCGAGTATAGACTAAAGATGAAGACAGTAAGGCTAGTGGCATATAAAAACTAATTAAGGCATATATTTAATTTACATACACGGACCGGTTAACACGACACAGACTATATTAACTTCGTGTCGTGTTAACTGGTCCGTGTCATAAATTATTAAACTCTAAAGCGAATAGAATGAATAACTAACTAAGGATATTGGATAAGTAAAATAAATTATAACAAACAGAGGATAGCAATAATAATAATAATAATAATAATAATAATAATAATAATAATAACCTTGTTAAAATTGTGGATTGAACGATGATGGCGACGATGATAATAATCCGAATGGATATTAGTTGAGCAACTACTGACTGATGATTCAGCCTTATTTATTTCTATGTATTTTATATCCGATTTCAGAAATTATTATTATTATAAATCAATTTGGGAAAATGACACCACCAAAATGCTACCAGAAAAATTAAAATTACATTAATAGTCCCTTCTTTAACTATCTGCTCACATCTAACTTTTTAGTGGGATCTGGATTAGTCGTTCTTGTGATTTGTCCAAATATGCGGTTATAGTCAAATAATTTTAAATTTGTGATTTTTATCATATAGTTTCATTTCTTTTGCAATTAAACATGAATTCATTAATCCCGTTAAGTCTGGTCGTTAAACCCAGCAGTGTACCCTTCACGTGAGGGGTCGTTTTGTCCCTTTTTTTTCTAAATACACCCCAGCCTCTCACGTGAGAGGGCTTGCGAATTAGGATTGGGTTTATTTGAGGAGAAAACGGACAAAATTGCCCCTCACGTGAGGGGCACGCTGATGGGTTTAACGACCAGACTTAACAGAGTTAATAAGTTTGGGTTTAATTGCAAGTAAAATGAAACCACATGAATGAAAATCGCAAATCTGAAACTATTAGACTAAAACTGGATATTTAGACAAACCACATGGACGAAAACCGCAGTTTACTCAACTTTTTAAAACCACATGTTTTGTAGTGTGTAAGTCGATCTTGACAAGCCTCGAGCTCGGCTCGTGAGTTGTTTTATCAAGCTCAAGCTTGGCTCGTATTGACTTACGAGTGCATGGGCTTGAGCTCAGCTGGTTTTAATCCCTTTTATAAAAACTCAAGCTTGGCTCGTGAGTCATCGTTTTATTAAGCTTGAGCTCGGCTTATGCTCGACTTGTTTACGCTCGTGTAGTATCTTAAACAAGTCAAATCTCAGTTCGAACTTGGGTGTGCGGTGTCAAATTGATAAATAAGTTCAAAAGAGGTAAAACTTAAAAAATAGACAAAAGGTTTGTTAAGGCTAGACGAGCCTGAACAAGCTTTCCATACAAGGATCGAGCTCGAGCTTGATAACCAAACGAACTTTATTTGAGGCCCAGACTCATTTCAAATTTTTTATCAATAAAATCTCAAGTAGTGTTGGACTTAATGGTCGGTTCGGGTCAAGTCAACGCGGCCAACCCGAATACGACCCGGTATGAGTTACACCGTGGGTTAACGAAATATATAAGCGCATTTAAATGTTAATTAGGCTCGACACGAAAGACTAGATGGACCGGAAGATGGTTAAAGGCTTTATTTGGTTAATTGGGCTCAAGCCCAATTGGTTTAATTTGATTAAACCCTAATAAAGCTTCTATATATAAGATATGATATTATTATTATATTAGAGATATACCATAAACATCTAAACCCTAGCAGCCATGTTTTCCGGCGCCGAATTCCGGTAATCGTTTTTCCGGCAACAAATTCCGGCCGCCGGAATCTTGCATTAATCATCTTCTCCGGCCATTCAATAGCATACCACCACCGTATTGACCACTGGTGCTGTTCCCGGCTTCCATCCGTCCTCTTACAGTACGGTTCCGGCCAACCTCGGTTTTCCGGCGAGTACCTTTTTGGCCGCCACCACCTTGTGTCACCACTAATCACCACAGCCGCTAGTGTATAGCATTCGGTGCTGCCGTTCTGTGTTGTTACAAGCTAGTTGCTGCAAGATCCGACGAGCCGCCCCCGCATTTCGCCGCTGTCCGCCGCCGGAGGTGATTGCTGGGTTGAGCCGCTGCCGCCTTCCGCCGCCGGAAGTGATTGCTGGGTTGTTTTTTGTGTCCAAGTCTAGCATTTTCGTTAATCCCTCGGTGTCTTCCCGGTTTGTGTATAACCGAGGTATATCGACAAACCTTAATTGTGGTTGTTTATTTACTCGTTTATTCGTACTCGTATTGTTGTAATCGGATCCGGTTTCGGGTTTCGGTTTATGGTTCGTTTTATTTTGTCTTATATCCGCTGCGTTTTGTTGTTCGTTTATGAGTTTGATTATTAATATGGATTAATAATTATCGAAACAAAATTATTGATAAAACGGGTCAAATAGTTTATCCGTTTTTGTTTTGGACCACTGTTGAAACCCAACAGTGGTATCAGAGCCGCGGTTACAACGTACGAGTCAATACCGGTTCGTTTAAAACCGGATCTCCATCTTAAACTTTAAATCGTTTAAAGTTTATAGATCTATAATTATTTTCGGGTGATTTTGGATTGGTCAAAGTTTTGTTTATTTTATTTGACCAAGTCAAAACGACCTGAAATTCGTTTATTGTGAATATGTAAATCCGGCCCCGACCTATGTGATTGATTGGTTGTGTTCGGTGTTTGAGCTTGTTTTGGCCATACGGTTGTTTCAAAAGTTGTAAAAAGGTTATTATTTAATTTCGGTTTTCTTTTTGGCCATAAAGATGGTTCAAATTTGTAATAGGACATATTATTGTTAGTTTATAAATTTGTAATTAAGAAGACGCGAAGATAACCGAGGACGAGCTCATGGACACCTTGGAGTTAGTGGGAGTTCGGACAAGATGACGGGATGCACGGAGAAGTCCATCCTTGTGGTTGTTTGTGTTGTGAACCCCTTGACCCGATCGGTCTCCCTAATTGGCTCTAGCGAGACCGATCACCTTTTGGCCATAAGGATTTACATATTATTGTTATTTGCTATTTGTGGTTGCTTGGATTGTTTATAATAGGATTATAATATCTCCAACCTAATACCAAATAAATTGGAAAATAAACATTTTATTAACCGATTTTTGTTTTGCAAATTAAAAGCGTTTTGATTTCCAAAACTAATAAGTTATTATAACTTAAAATTGGTTAGTCGTATCGCTACAAACTTAGTTTTAATAGGTTATTTAAAACTAAGTGTCCTGAGAGATGAAAGGGTTCATCTATGCGTCGCGGTAATAAATACAGTAAAATTTAACTTTTACTCTATTTGGTAATTTTAAAATTTATCCCAATTTAAAACCAATAGTTTATGCCAATCCTACTACAAGTCACACTTGAGGCATACTGCGAAATTTCGAGTATTTGGAGCTACAGCACCGCACTTGTTTTCTAGCCTATCCCATCAAGGTGAAAGTGCTTCGTTGACACATCCGGCACCTTCACACGTCACGGTACTAGGACAACTATTATTTTACTCTCCTGTTACGTGCTAAAGCTGTCTGGAGACTTAAAATGGACAAAGATGAGGCTAAACGTATCTATACAGACAATCTTAGTCTCTATAGGCCTCATAACCGAGAGTTGTGCTCTATTCACAATTGGCAATCGTTGTCAGTCTGCCTAACCACTTATTAATGTTGTGTGCTACATCTGCCTTTAATAACCGGAAGCCAGATTCTCATACTCCTAATTAATTAATGTTATTGGGTCATTAATAATAGGACTACAACATCGAAAATACTAATTAAATTTACTTTTGCTAAATTAATCAGATGTCGTCAAACGAAATTTCACCCTACGCCCTTAAGACTATCCTTGAGAAGGATAAACTGAATGGTACCAACTTCATCGAATGGCACCGCAACTTAAGACTTGTTCTAACCATGGCAAAGCGCCTGTATGTTCTCGATGGACCTGTTCCAACCGAGCCTGAAAACAACACAGCCGCTGCACGAAAGGTTCTTGACAAGCATAAGGATGACTCGGCTGAGGTCTCCTGTATTATGCTAGCCACCATGACTTCTGAGCTTGCTAAAGGCTTGGAAGACTTTGGTGCCTATGAGATGCTTGAGTAACTCAAGGGCATGTTCCAGAAACAAGCCCGTCAAGAACGTTTCGACACCATGAAACAACTCATCAGTTGCAAGATGGCAGAGGGGTCTCCCGTCAGTGCTCATGTTCTAAAGATGAAGGGGCACATCGATCAGCTCAAGAAACTTGATTATCCCATGCCCGATGAGATGGCATCGGATTTCATTCTCAACTCTCTCCCCAACTCATACGACCAGTTCGTAATGAATTTCAACATGAATGGTTGGGTGAAGACAGTGCCGGAGCTTCATAACATGCTCAAGACGGCTGAGATGAACATTCCTTCTAGGACCAATCAAGTTCTGATGATTCGATCTGCTGGTGTCAAGAAGCCAAAACCAAATAATCGGGGTTTTAAGGGAAAAGGCAAGAAGAAAGTTACTGTTGCTGCCCATGTTGCCACCAACACTAACAAAGTGGTTGCAAAGAAAAAGCCGCCGCCCTTTGAGGAGCGCAAGTGCTTCAAATGCAACCAAATGGGGCACTGGATGAGAAACTGCCCCGAGCACCTTGCTGAGATCAGAAAGAAGAGAGCCAATGGTGAAGGCTCTTCTGGAGGTATTTCCATATACGTTATTGAACTTTTCACTGTCTCTAGCAACACATGGGTATTTGATACCGGATGTGGTTACCACATCGTTAATGTCTTGCAGGAGCCTGAGAAGTGGAGGAAACTGAATAAAGGCAGCATGGAACTCATCGTTGGAGATGGGAAGAGAGTACCAGTTCTGGCAACTGTAGTATTTCATTCTACTTGTCCATCTGGCCTAGTTTTTCCTTTAAATAATTGTTTGTATGCTCCTGGCTTGACCAGAAACATCATTTCAGTTTCGTTGTTATTTGAACAAGGATTTAAGTATGTTCTTAATGGCATGGCTATTTATGCTTACTTAAATGATATCTTTTATTTTGAGGCTAAACCTCGAAATGGTATTTATGAGATTGATGTTCAACCTGACAATAACGTATATCATCTTTCAAAACGTATCAAGACTAGTGTCAACGATACTTTTCTATGGCATTGCCGACTTGGCCACATAAGCAAGGCAAGAGTTAAAAGACTCCAATCCGAAGGTATTCTTGAACACTCAGGACCGGACTCTTTTAACACTTGTGAATCTTGCTTAGCTGGCAAACTCGCCAAAGACTCATTCACTAATAAAAGTGAACGAGCAAGTGATCTATTAGGACTCATACATACTGATGTATGTGGACCTTTTAGAACAATGACTAGAAACCATGAAAGATACTTCGTTTCTTTTATCGACGATTATAGTCGATACGCTTATGTGTATCTTATGAAACACAAGCACGAAACTTTTGAAAAGTTCAAAGAGGTTCAAAGCGAAGTGGAAAACCAACTTGACAAAACCATTAAGATACTTCGATCAGATCGAGGTGGAGAGTATCTCAGCACAGAGTTCATCACTCGTCTAAAAGAGCATGGAATTGTTTCACAGCTCACTCCACCTGGCACACCCCAACTTAATGGCGTGAGCGAGAGGAGAAACCGAACCTTGCTAAACATGGTTCGATCGATGATGTGTAGAACCAACTTGCCTCACTCCTTTTGGGGTTACGCCCTTATGACCGCCGCTCGCATTGTCAATCTAGCTCCAACTAAGAAGATAGACAAGACTCCATATGAGATATGGCATAAGGGAAAGAAACCCAAGTTGTCTTATCTTAGAGTATGGGGATGTGATGCTTATATCACAAGTGAGTCTGATGACAAACTTGATCCCCGCGGCGAAAAAGTTATTTTCGTCGGATACTACTACAAGAGCGGTTATTACTTTTTTCATCCTGATACAAATACGATTTCTGTCAGGAGGAAAGGCTACTTTCTTGAAGAAGAATTTCTTAGTCAAGGAACTATAAGTAACATTGTTGATCTTGAAGAAATTCAAGAACCACAACCAACTGCTGAGGAAGTTGGAGAGTCTGATCAACAAGTTGTTGTTGCTGATACATCAGACGTGAACACAAGCGTTCGCAGAAGTAGTAGGACTCCCGTACCAAATGCTAGATACTTATGTCATCTAGATGGTGCCGAAGTCTTATTAGTAGCCGAGTCTGGGGACGAGCCTACTAACTACAAGTCTGCTATCTTGGATCCGGAATCCAAGAAATGGCAAGATGCCATGAATGCTGAGATGCAGTCCATGCATGATAACCAAGTTTGGAACTTGGTTGAGCTACCCCCGATTGTCGGGCAGTAGGGAGCAAATGGATTTTCAAGAAGAAAACCGACATGCATGGAAATGTGCAAACCTACAAAGCACGGCTAGTCGCGAAAGGTTTCACTCAAACTCAAGGTGTTGACTATGAGGAAACTTTTTCGCCCGTTGCTATGACTAAGTCAATTAGGATATTGCTTGCCATTGCTGCATACTATGATTATGAGATATGGCAAATGGATGTCAAAACCGCTTTCCTTAATGGACATCTTTCTGAAGATGTCTATATGGTTCAGCCTGAAGGTTTTGTCAATCCAAAATATCCTAATAAGGTTTGCAAATTGAACAAGTCCATTTATGGACTTAAGCAGGCATCTCGAAGCTGGAATCTTCACTTTGACAAGAAAATCAAAGAGTTTGGTTTTGTCAAAAACGAAGATGAACCTTGTGTTTATAGAAAGGCTAGTGGGAGCACTATATCATTCCTCATTTTGTATGTGGATGATATACTGATCATTGGAAACGACATTCCTATGCTTAAACAAGTTAAGCTATGGTTGGAATCTTGTTTTGCAATGAAAGATCTTGGAGAAGCCGCTTATATTCTGGGAATAAAGATCTATAGAGATAGATCTAAGCGGATTCTAGGGCTTAGTCAAAGTACTTACATAGACAAAGTAATGGCACGCTTCTCAATGGAAAACTCCAAGAAAGGAGCTGTTCCAATGACTAAGGGAACCGTGTTGAGCAAATCGCAATCTCCGGCAACGGACATTGAATCTAAACGTATGCAAGCAATTCCATATGCTTCAACGGTTGGCTCTATCATGTATGCTATGTTATGTACTAGACCTGACGTCTCGTATGCCTTGAGCATGACTAGTCGTTTTCAACAGAGTCCTGGCATTGCCCATTGGACTGCTGTGAAGAACATTCTAAGGTACTTGAATAGGACCAAAGATATGTTCTTGTTGTTTGGGGGAGTGGAAGAGGAGCTCACTGTAAAGTGTTACACTGATGCTAGCTTCCAGACTGACCGAGATGATTCTCGCTCACAGTCAGGTTTCATTTTCACTCTCAATGGAGGGCTGTTTATTGGAAGAGCTCCAAGCAGAGTGTAGTAGCGGATTCTACCACCGAATCTGAATATATAGCCGCATCTGATGCTGCTAAGGAGGCTGCTTGGATGAAGAAGTTCATCACCGATCTTGATGTGGTTCCGAGTATCCACAAACCAATCGAGATATTCTGTGATAACACAGGTGCTATTGCTCAAGCCAAAGAGCCAAGGTCTCATCACAGGACCAAGCACATTCTAAGGAAGTTCCATCTTATTCGGGAAATATTGGAACGAGGTGACATCGTGATAAGCAAAGTAAACACAAATCAAAATTTAGCCGACCCGTTCACTAAGCCAATGACTCAGGACAAACATGATCAGCATAGAGATGCTATCGGGCTTAGACTTGCTAGTAATTTATTTTGATTTAGTATTTGGATGTATGAACATTCAAACAGTTGTACTTTTCTGTTCACCTTTGATTTAATGGTTAAATGCAAACGTCGAATGATACAACTGTGTTCCTTTTAATACGTTTAATCCATGAATATTATATTCTAAACTATCTGTAGTCGGTCAGACTCGTGGGAGCGATTCTGAATTAAGACTATTCTGACTTTGGACTCAAGCAGTTGACTTCCAAACTCACAAACCTCATTATGAATGACGTTGGATGTAACTCACATCAAATCATCTTCATGGATCTTGATCATAAGATGTTTTGATAATAGTATGCTCATTTAGTATCCTTAGACCTGAGATACATATTAGAACTTTCGTTTACCGAGGGATATTCTTTGATCATGTCAACCGCCGTTGCGTAACTGCCAGCCATAAAGGCATTGATTGGGAATGTTCTGGAGTTTAGTGGGAGTTGTATGTAGTCAAGATAGGATTCTGTACTCTTACATTAAAATGTAACAGTTAGACATATTAGCGCCCTCGTTGACTCAAACTGGTAAAGTGTGAGGCCTCACCCAAACTAACTGTGTGTTTGATTGGACCACTTTGACTCTGTATCGAGAACTACAATAATTGAACACTATATGAGATTGATATGATCCATGTCTCATTGTTCAATTGATGTCTTATACAGAAAGGATAGATGACAACGATTACTATAAATTCATTATCTTGCAATAAGGTATTCCAAGATACTTTGGTTATGAATTTAAAATGTCATATTCGGTTGGGGACAGCTATGTGTAGCTAGAACGCCTCTGGCTATCAGCGTTGTGATACTTGACCCAAATCCGTCCAAGTGGGAGACTGTTGGACTTAATGGTCGGTTAGGGTCAAGTCAATGCGACCAACCCGAATACGACCCGGTATGAGTTACACCGTGGGTTAACGAAATATATAAGCGCATTTAAATGTTAATTGGGCTCGACACGAAAGACTAGATGGACCGGAAGATGGTTAAAGGCTTTATTTGGTTAATTGGGCTCAAGCCCAATTGGTTTAATTTGATTAAACCCTAATAAAGCTTCTATATATAAGATATGATATTATTATTATATTAGAGATATACCAAAAACATCTAAACCCTAGCAGCCATGTTTTCCGGCGCCGAATTCCGGTAATCGTTTTTCCGGCAACAAATTCCGGCCGCCGGAATCTTGCATTAATCATCTTCTCCGGCCATTCAATAGCATACCACCACCGTATTGACCACTGGTGCTGTTCCCGGCTTCCATCCGTCCTCTTACAGTACGGTTCCGGCCAACCTCGGTTTTCCGGCGAGTACCTTTTTGGCCGCCACCACCTTGTGTCACCACTAATCACCACCGCCGCTAGTGTATAGCATTCGGTGCTGCCGTTCTGTGTTGTTACAAGCTAGTTGCTGCAAGATCCGACGAGCCGCCCCCGCATTCCGCCGCTGTCCGCCGCCGGAGGTGATTGCTGGGTTGAGCCGCTGCCGCCTTCCGCCGCCGGAAGTGATTGCTGGGTTGTTTTTTGTGTCCAAGTCTAGCATTTTCGTTAATCCCTCGGTGTCTTCCCGGTTTGTGTATAACCGAGGTATATCGACAAACCTTAACTATGGTTGTTTATTTACTCGTTTATTCGTACTCGTATTGTTGTAATTGGATCCGGTTTCGGGTTTCGGTTTATGGTTCGTTTTATTTTGTCTTATATCCGCTGCGTTTTGTTGTTCGTTTATGAGTTTGATTATTAATATGGATTAATAATTATCGAAACGAAATTATTGATAAAACGGGTCAAATAGTTTATCCGTTTTTGTTTCGGACCACTGTTGAAACCCAACAAGTAGTTCGTGAGCAGCTCGACTTGTTAGCACTCCATATAATAAGAAATCAACATCCAAACGTATGAAAGTTGGAACGATACGTGTTTAAGTTGTGTGTAGCGAAATAAAATCCAACTCCGAAATCATTATTATTTTGTTTGAACTATTCTTATCATGTCAAGCACCTCTGCATTATTAGTTATGCAGTTATCCTTATAACCTACTTTAAGAACATAATAAATCTCAAGGGTGTTAATTGAAGATTTTTAGATTATCACAAATAACCCTTCAAGTCTTCTTATCTAGACTTTAGCCACAACAACTACAATTTACACTTTCAACCCTCAACTTGGTAGATATACACATCTTTGTACCAACTTTCATAATAATAAAAATGGACACACAAAGTTTACAAGGCTAGTTTCAACTCAACCATGAGCATTTCAATAAAATATGCATCAATGTTACACAAGGCTCACTTATCCTGAAACCAATCTATATCTCATAACAAAATGAACCTCATCTCCAATTTTGTTTGTCTATACGCGTTCCCAAAGGCCGAAACTCATGTAAAGATGCTGCTTACAGAGCTATCATCATGAACACGCCAAATGGTCTCGCCCAAAAGATTCGCTACTGACAGAACTGTTAACTGTGGTAAGTAATGTTCTTCCTTTAACGGGATCGTGTTTGTAACAATCACTTCTTGGAAAAGTCCACTCGACAACCTCTCGATTGCAGGCGGGCTGCAATAATAATATTCCAAAAACATTGTTTATTTCCATAAAGTTGCAATAATATTATGTATATATTTTACCTGAATACACCATGAGTACAACATGCATAAACTTCCCTAGCTCCCTCTTCATGAAGTAATGCTGCACCTTTAGACATAGTTCCTAAAAAAATAAAAAAAAATGTTATAAAAGATACAAATAATAATATTGCACGATTAAATGACTCACCAGCGGTATCGATCATGTCATCCAACATCACTGCAACTTTTCCTTTAACATCACCAATCAAATTCATTACCTGAAATAACATTTTGATTTAATAAAATAAAACATTTAATAGATAGTTATATGTGGTTAGAAACTATAACTAATTAACTACCTCGGCTACATTGTGTCCTTGACGCCTTTTGTCAACGATGGCTAAAGGCGCATCGGATAACTTTTTGGCAAACGCGCGTGCTCTAGCAACTCCACCAACATCAGGTGACACAACTACCAAATCATTGGAGCAAATTGACTTGCTGGCAAGATAATCAAGAATAACAGGCTTGTGGAACATAAGAAAACATATCATTATCAGTTAAAACGTTAAACACGTTTCCAAACATACCAATATATTGTATTATTTATTATTACCTGACAGTAAACATGGTCAACTGGAATATCAAAATAGCCCATTGATTGCCCCGAATGAAGATCACACGCAAGAACACGATCTGCACCTGCTTCTGTAATTAAGTTTGCTACTAGTTTTGCAGCAATCGATTCACGCCCTTGAGTCTAAATCAATCATAAACATGTTAGCATAACATACATACATACATACATACATACATACATACATAAACTTAAATATTATTAATAAACATTTGAGTTTACTTTTCGATCGGCTCTAGCATAACCGAAGTAAGGGATAACAGCTGTGATGTTCTTGGCTGACGCTCGTCTGCAAGCATCAATGGTTACTAAAAGCTCCATGAGATTTTCATTAGCAGGAGGACTGGTAGGCTGCACAAGGTACACGTCACACCCTCGGACACTCTCTTGCAGCTGAACGTATATTTCACCATCTGCAAACCGTTTTATTTTAATCATTCCAAGTTCAAGGCCCATGTAGTTCGCGATTTCCTAAAAGGATATAAAAATACAATAGACTTAAGCAAATTATGCATATAAGGATTATGAACAAAAATGTGGAGTACCGAGTACCTGAGAAAGTTCAGTATTTGCAGTGCCGGAGAAAATTTTAAGCTGTCCGTTAATAACAGTATGATTCAGGTGTCCGGGGTGCATGAAGTTGGGCAGGATTCCATCGTTAATAATTGGTACAAATGGTTTCCGACTCAGTGATTTACAAATTTCACATCTCTATGAAAACAAAAATTGAAGATTATTGCAAAAACAAAGAATTTTGTTTAACGAACATATGATTGTACAATTTTTTTTTTGTTCATGTTCCTTCATTAAGAATATGGGCATGTTTATGTTTTAAAAACTAAACGAGCAGTTCATATATTGTGAAGATAGGGTTCTAAATCTCTGGTACGACCCTTTACTTATTGAGTTAGGTATTATATTTATTACATTATTATTGTCTACTAACTAAGGCCCATTGGGCTGGGTGGATTGTGGAGGTAACACCTAACCGGGCCTAGCCCAATAAGGTTAGGGTTTTATTGGCCCATTGGGCTGGGTGGATTGTGGAGGTAACACCTAACCGGGCCTAGCCCAATAAGGTTAGGGTTTTATTGGCCCATTGGGCTGGCGCCAATGAAGAAACATGGAATGGAAGAGTAAACTTTGTGAGTTTGTGAAATGAAATTTGTATGGCGCTACTTTGTTGTTATAAGTTAGCCCTGCTTGCGGTGCTCACGTATGACGTGTATGTATGTGTGAACTCTCGGGTGGGCAAAAGTGAAATTGCACTAATTTTGACTTTATTTTACTAATCTCGTGAAAATAACGTTAAAAGTGACGGACGGTTAATCAGGCATCATGTAGTGGCGTTGATAGCTGAAAGATAAGGGTACATGCACCGATCAGCCGGTGTCCCAATGATTGAGTGTTATGTGCCTTATGTCCAAGGCTTGATGCAAAACTACTATCGAGCCGGGGGTCTCACCGGAAGCAGCCTCTCTATCCCTATGGGGTAGAGGTAAGGCTGCCTACATCTTACCCTCCTCAGACCCTACCATAGCTTTGCTATTGGTGAGATATACTGAGTACGATGATGATTATGATGATAAGTTAGTTGTAAATTGATATATTATAATATATGTAGGTATCAGTCCAGGTGGCAATGACATCCACCAAACGATGTCGTTTTGGGTTCTAAAAGAGTAAAAGCACAAAAGTGGACAAGCAACCTTAACCAACCATTGGGAACCAGATATAGTGGTGTTTATAATTCGGGGGTTGTTAGTGTAAAATCGTTTAACCCGGTCATTATGTATTTAACGAGCCCTAATTTTATTTAGAGCCCTAAGTTTTTCAAAACTTTATCAAAATATGATTTTAATTATTGAAATTGTAAAATTACTTTCCAAAGTTTTTATATAATATTTTTAGTAACAAAATTATCTTATTTTGTATATACACAAAAGTATAATATATAGTTTTATGACTTTATCTGTTTTGTATTTGATATGTATATCCTACTTGGAAGTGGAAAATACCAAATTGAGGATGAGATTTGTTTGTGGATAGAATTTGTTGAGTTTGCAATTTGTCTTTATACAAAGGCTATGTTGTTAATGTTATCGTTGCTTTGTATGTAACAGTAGCGAACCCACATGTTACGACGGGAATGTTGGAATTTGGTCGGAATCGTTGCACAAAAAAAACTCGAAAAAATAAGCCTAAAGAAAAAAACAAAGAAAACGGAGATGGTGTTGGAATCCTGATGGAAACCAGTAACTTAAATTGTTTAAAGAAAAAAAGTTACTTAAATTTAGGGTCGTATGATAACTCTATTAAAATTCAGTGATAACTCAAAGAAACATAAATTGGTTTACGAGGAAAAAAAACAAACTTTTAGTCCACTCAATAAAGGCTACATGGCCCGGTAGCGATTTAGCATTTTAGTGTAAATGTAGTTTTGAAATGTATATGGTCAGAATGATATTTTATTACAAGACACTGAGACAGCTAAATAGAGCGAGGCTAATATGCTTCTGGACTAATCCAAAAACTGAAAATCATATATATGCATACCAATGACCAAACCAAGTAACGATATTCAAGTTAGTTTCGATCCGATGGTCTGAACTGGTTTTTGCCCAGGCTTACATCATTTTCTACAGAAATATATTCATAATACACCGCGATACATACAAGGCATTCGTGTTATATGCAGAAGATCATTTCAAATAACAATGGTAGTAGAGACATGTGAAACATGTGTTTTGTAACATGTATGCATCAACTGTCAAGACGGAGTCAAATATAAACACCCACGGCTACCATAATGGTCCATAGCTTTTGAGAAGAATTGTGTTCATATCTCCAATAGGCCTCGTTTTTTTAAACATAAACGAGTAACACGATTAATCGACACAAATTCCACCAATCATAAAATACGACATGACAAACTTCTAGCTTCTATATATTCATGCAGAGATTGTGATGTTTAGCTCTCCTTTCTCTAACCGAAAAATTCGATTACATGAAATATATGGTATTAAGTAACAAATTACCAAGTGTGTAATTAAGTTGTTTTAGTATTGATTCAATATTTAGACTCGAGATGAAAACAAACAAACGTAGCCAGTAAAATCGTTTAGGTTGAAGTAACTAGTGAGGTCGAAATTGTTATCTGATAGTAAATTATGTGATAAATGAGCCAAAGGGGCCGTGAACCCGGTTTATAAATCGACCCACTACACTAAAAAAAACCGGTTTGGCTCAAACCGGTTAGGACCTAACCCAATCCGCCAATTCGTATACCAGTTCATAATCTCCTCTCAAACCGATTTTTTTTGTCCTATACTAGTTTCAACCCGATCTAAACCGGTCTAACCAGGCTGAACATTCTTGCCTCTAAGCTGGTTTCCAACCCGATTCGGTCTATCCCAAACCGGTTTTGACCCCGAGTTGACCAACCCAAACCGGTTTTGACCCAGAGTTGACCAACCCAAACCGATTTGGGTTTAAAACTTATAACAGAAAGCGGAAAATGATTTAGCCACAAGATTTATAAGTTCTACTTTTCATCGTTACTTAACTACCGATGCATAATAAGTTGATAACTCGTCATCGTTCTCATTTAGGTTGTCGATTACATGAAGTTTATCGTACCAAATAACAAACTACCAATGCATAATAAACTACTCGCCATCGTTCCCATTTAGGTCGTCGAATATTGTTCTATAGAACTAAATGTACTCAACTCAAAACAATATTATTCATAAACCATCTATACACATACAAAATCAAACAAGTAATCTAAAGTCTAAACCTCATTAAGCCGACGATGCAGCCTTAATCGCCTTCTGCAACTCACTCTCCACATCCGTCAAACCACCACTCTTCTTCGTTTCCTTCACACTCGCCTCACCCTTCTTAAACCCACCCGACCTCCCGCTCCGATTCAACTTAACCTCCTCCAACGTACGTCTCATCTCTCGATTCTCATTCCGTAAATCACCCAACTCTCGACCCATCCACGAACACATCCCCTTCAACATCTCGAACTCACCCGACTCCACGTCACTCCCCTCTTTTCGACCCACATTATCGTCCACGTCATCAACCCTCTCAACTTTAATCTTATTCAATCTCAAATACGGCAATTGCTTATCGTGTCCCGACGGAACGCCCACGCCCCACCGCAAACCCACCTTCACCCGTCTACCCACCGGCAACTCGGTATCCGCTGCCACCAAAGCCCCCGACAAAATCGAACCTTTCGCACCAGCTTCCACCGTCAATCCCTTCCATATACTCGCCCGATCCAACGACACAAACCCGTTCAAATTAATCGAATCTTCACCATTAACTTTCTTACCACCGTTAGTAATTACAGAAGATATTGATTTACGAAAGCTAAACGATCCCAATTTGGGTTTAAACTGAATTAAAAAGCTAGGGTTAGGGTTAGGGTTTTGAGGCGAAAACGAGAAATTAGCGGATATTATCAACGGCGAATTGGTGGGTGAGCCGGAAAGACTGATTCCTGACTTAAAAGTGACGGTGAGTGGTGCCGCCGTCGCCGCCGCCGGTACGGCGGCGGCGGCGTTGTAGGAGAGTTTGAGAGATGGGCCAGCGGTGAAGTGGGTACGCAGAGATAAGGAGAGTGTATCGGCGGCGGCGGCGGCGACGGCGGAGTGGTGGTGGTGGGTGGCGGTGACGGCGGAGAGAACTGGGAGGTTGAAGACGGCGATTGGGATTTTGGCTTTGAAGATTATTGGGTTTAGGTTTTGTTGTTCGTCGAGTTTTAGAGAGACTTTCATGGTTACTTGATCAAAGGATAAAAATTGAAGCCTTTTGTTGATTTGAAGGTGAAGAAGAACTTTAATTAGTCTAGCTCGAACTCGACTTGAACTTCATTCCAAGCTGGCTCAGCTACGCTTCAAATTAAACTCGAGTTGAGCTAATCACATTAGACGCGTTACCAATGCTAATACGTGTGCAACCCAGTTTCAAACACGTGTAAGCATGTAACCCGACATCTAATGTGTAACTCATGCTGATTACTCGTGCGGAACAAGGTTGGGTTACGCGACACTGGACACACGTTCATCGACTCAAAACTCATTCTTACTTGGCCTCTTTCGACCCGAACCAAACTAACCCTTTTTGTATCGACCAGTTCTAACTCATGATTCATGTTTGGCACTCCTAACAGGTAATGAGGTAACATGTTAATTTTTTAAAAATTAAAAACTGTAGCAATAACATACTTAAATTAAAAAGAATAATATACTCGTTTTATGATGTTATTGTTTTTTGAAAATGTTAACGTATGAAAAAATTACAGTCCTTTAAATATTGAAGGGGCAGTTAGTTTGAAATAATGGATTAATGTGTAAATATTCATTAAATTAACAAAAAATTGTTTATGTTTATGTTTTTATTTATTTAAGGCTTAACGTTTTCAATTTTTATCTATTTGAATCCTAACAGAAAAATATAACGAAGTTGGAAAAAAACCGACCTCCCCATTCAATAGAGAAGTCTGACGAAGTTAGCTAAAAGGACGTACATGGTATATAATTGGAAACCTTAGGCCTTAAATCGTTAAGAAAAGAATAGGTTTGATACTCAAGTAGTTGAACTGGTTAACACTCATGGACAAAAACCGAAATTAATTATTCTATGATATAACCATGTATATTTTTGTTTTTTTAGAAAAAAACATGTAATCATTGTGATAGGTTTTAAATTTAATTTGTTGAAATTCAAGTTATATATATATATATAGGGAATGGATCTTGCGAGAAGTGATATTACAGCGAGAAGTGCGAGAAGTGAATGTGTAACTTCATTAATCCCTAATTTTTCACTCCGTTGCTTATGATGTTACCTACTTGTTTTAAAAAACTTCTGAAATGATCCAATACCTGAAATCATACATGTAGGTAACATCATAAGCAACAGAGTGAAAAATTAGGGATTAATGGAGTTACACATTCACTTCTCGCACTTCTCGCTGTAATATCACTTCTCGCAAGATCCATCCCATATATATATATATATATATATATATATATATAAAACATAAATTCATGAGTCAAAAGTTCACTAAACTTTGTTTTGAATGAATAATGTAATGCTTGATTAAAAAAACTGAATCTTATATTTGATTAAAAATACTTTTGAATGAAAACAAAACGAATTGCTCAATAGGATTGTGTATGAAGTATCTTTCGTCCGGTATTAGATAGAATATTAGTTAGAATTTCTATCATAACTAAGAGATATGATTTGATCTATTTCCTTTATAATTGTTCTCATTGTATTTTGAATAAGTTTTCTTTTAAACTATTCTCGTTATACCCTTATATGTAACTGATTAATAATAAGTAATACGCGGTTTTCATTATTCTATATACGATGTCCCATGTATTTTAATTTTTAACCATATTTTTAGTTAAAAATGCATCTTAATTTACCAAGAACATAGTAAAGTCAGATGAAACAGATCTCTCATAACCATAAATTATTAAATTTTGTTACAACATACAAACTTCAACTCACAAATAACAACACACATGTTAAATCAGTGTCCTGTTACACAACAGAACTAAACTAATGAAACTAACATCATATGACTTGATGAACCCAAAACCATTACACTCACCTCACCATCTTAACCATAAATCAATCGTCATTCGCTCCGGATCCTCAGTTTCCATACCACATTAGACGTAACAGAAACCAGCGTCACTTCAGCCTGACCCGACCACAAACTTTTCGAACCGAATAAAACCATATTCACAATGTTTTCGCCTTCTTTAACCCGTCCCACTTATTTATTTATATTTTAAACCGTTTATCTTTAAACTATTTCACTATCATCAGTTTCATCCATTTCTTCATTATTCTTCCCTTCGAGTTTAATACTTTTGTACCATTTCGCAAACACAATGTAGACCAATAAATCGACCGCCGTTAATCCAGCTAGCAGGAAGTAAAACCTGTCTAGATGTCCTCGGTTCAAATTCCCGGGAATCCACCCTGGCATATCGTCTTCGGTTGATATCTTCATAACTATTGTCACAATAAAACTACTAACATAATTCCCAAGTGAAATAGATGTCATGCAAAGTGCACTTCCAAAGCTCTTTAACGCATCAGGCGCTTGCGCATTAAAAAACTCGAGCTGGCCCACGTACATGAACACCTCGGACGCACCCACAAATGCATATTGTGGCACTTGCCAAAATATGCTCAACGAGCTCGAGTCTTGGTTTGCATACTTTAGTCTATAACATTCCACAATGCCAGCCGAAACCATTGCTAGTATTGCAATTATAAGCCCGATTCCCATTCGTTGAAGCTCGGTTAACCCTTTGGAATCTTTCTTTTTAAACATTAACACGAGTGGAGTGATGACTCTTCGGTTAAGGAATATGAAAAGTGCGACACTCAAAATGTCGAAGCTAGACATGCTAGAAGCTGGGATTTGGAAACCGGATATTGTACTTCTCATGGCTGCGCCTTGTTCGACGAATAAGGACGCCATTTGTGTAAACACAACCGAGTATATTATCGTGCATAGCCAAATGGGAAGTAATCTTAATATGCATTTCACCTCTTCAACTTGTGAAACCGGACATAAAGTCCACGGGTTGTGAGTGTTCTCCTTCGGGTCGTTGAAATCCCTTGAGGTAATGAATGCTGCTTTATCCAAAAACCTGCATTCGTTAAGCTAATATCAGCTATGGGTGTAAACGAGCCAACTCAACTACTCAAGATCGGCTCGCTAAAAGCTCGAATCAAGCTACTTAAAACAACTAGAGCCCGAGCTTGAGCCTATATATAATTTTATTTAATAAACTAGCCCGAGCTTCACTTATCGAGCTGGCTTGCGAGCCAAAATGAGCCTATTATCATTATAAATTTTATTTTATATTTTATATATCAAAAGCTCGAATCAAGTTGCTTAAACAACTAGGGCCCGAGCTTGTGCCTAAATATAATCTTGCTTAATAAACAAGCCCGAGTATCACTTATCGACCTGGCTTGTGAGCCAAAATGAGACAATTATCAATATAGATTTTATTTAATATTATATAAAAATAGTTGTCATATATAAACTCGTATTAGAATAAACCAAATAATGCATATTATATATATATATATAAATATAGGTTATTTAATAAATAATAAACGGGTCGATTTGGGTTATGTTTTATCTCAAACGGTCTAAATGGCAGGGGTGAAGCATAGTGAGGGCCCGGCCCCCCTGTTTTTTCACGCAGTAGTGTAAATTTAGCCGTTTTTCGTCCGAAAATTTTTATATGTAGTTTAGATTTGACCGTTTTTCGCTCGAATTTTTTTTAAGTTGTGTAGATTTACCCGTTTTCGAACAAAAAATTGCCCCCCCTCCCCTCTTGCGGCGCTAAATGGGTCATAACAATATTATTGACTTACTTGAATTCATGAGTATGAAGTATCTTTCGTCCGGTACTTAAAGAAGTATCTTGATCCTCTTCAAACAAACACTCTTTACCTTGTGGCAACTTAACCTTCCACTTCTTTGAAGCAGCCACAAACACTTGACAAAATCTGTTCAACGGGTTCCCACTCGGCTTAAAATGCCGGTACCTCACCGTGCAACCAAGAAACAACGCGAGTCCAGCAAACGCTGACCCGGTCGATACCCAAAACCCGAGTGTCCACATTCCTTCATCCTCAAAGTAACTCAAGAATGTGTTGGAAAAAAGTGAACCAAGGTTAAGTGCAAGGTAAAAGTAGCTAAAAAATGCTACTATTGAGTGTGCTTCATTAGTGTCCTCTTCATCAAATTGGTCAGCACCAAATGTTGCAATATTCGGTTGGTAGCCCCCGTATCCTAACGCGATCATGTATATCGAAATGTAGAATAGCCCGATTTCCCAACTCGAGTGGCTACCGCATATAGTTGTCCGGTCACCGCAACCTTTGGGAGTGATCAAGAACATGCTTGATGCAATAGATAGTCCTCCTAAGCCCTGTTAAGATTTGAAATATTAGTTAAATTTACGTTTTTACCCTTCAACGAGGATAATCACAGGACCGTCCCTGAAAATCTCTTAAATCTGTGGGCCCCTAGCTAGTTAAAAAAGTACGGCCCGGAAATATAGTTTTTTTGAGAAAAAAAAAAGAAAAGAAAAAAACTTATTATTTAAAATTTTCGGGCCCTAGGCAGCCCTATTTTCTGGGCCGGCCCTAGAATTCTGTGGGCCCAGAGCTAGTTAAAAAAAATTACGGTTCGGAAATATAGTTTTTTTAAGGAAAAAAAAGAAAGAAAATAACTTATTTATTTAAAATTTTCGGGCCTAGGCAGGCCCATCCTCTGGGACGGCCCTAGGTAATTAAATAAAGAACTTACCAACACAAAGATGGCTTGAAAGATGGCACAAGTTTTGTATCTACCCCAATACGAGTCGCTGAGAAATGCACCAACGAGCGAGAAAATGTAAACGGTTCCCGTCCATTTACTAACGCTATTTGCAGCCTCGGCATTGCCTTGTTGTAAAACCCGGGTTAGATACAGCACTAGGTTCACCCCAACTCCAAAAAAAGCTAGTGTCACTAGTCCTTGGTTCACTGTAAAATAACATAATTCTTGTTTAATAACAACCTTTTATGTAGCAAACAATTTTTATTTTATTTTTTTTTTGCACTAAAAAACATGAGTGAGTGTGACATATATGTTGGCCCAATTTCACTTGTTAATGTTTTAAATAAAAAATTATATATATGAAAAAAAAAAGAAATAATAATAATTTTATGTCATTATTGAAACCGTGTCCTAAACGTCTGCCGAGCCCAAGATGAGTTCTGGGCTGACCATGTGATGATCATACAAATTAGTGTTGGTATAATCTTGTCACGTTGTATAATCAGCTTGCGTGCAAAGGATTCACCCGTCACGTGTCGGACACGTCTAAATTTTTGCATGATTAAGCAAATACATATATACCCACTACATTAACCAATAATATTTGCATTAAGAACTACTTGATTTTATAAGTAAACAATAAATTTGCATTTAGAATTACTTGATTTATAAGTACTAATGATAAAAAGATGTTTCATTTCAAAGTTAATAATATGAATACGTACTCCCACCCACTAATTGTTATTATATTTATGTATTATGTATAAGTTTATATATTAGACCGTTTTTAATATATTATGACTGGTTCTGAAACATAAGTGGACAGACTCCTTTTTAGATACCGTTTTTATATATTTCTAAAGAAAAAGTATCAATTTTTTTATAAAACTATTAGTCATTTTCAAGATTCTTTGCTCCCAATTATTTAAAATTTATTGCGTAATTAATTATTAATTAAATACGGTTTTCTCATCAAATAACTGAATAAAACTATGCCCACACACAGAGCTATCAAATTGTGAGGATACAATAAGCATCCACCATTCTAAACTTTCAACAAAAAAAATCATCTTTAATTCATATTTTAATTTATAAATATATATATACACATATATATACATATATATATATATACATATATATATGCATGTATATATTTAAATTAAGTTAATATAGAGAAACATTTAAACATTATTATTCCGTAAATCTCATTATTTATGAGGGAATTTTAAAAGAAAAAAATGAATGGATTATATGTAGTTACGTGTGTGTAAACACACACACATGGTCACATGGATATATAAGTTGGCTTATCCGATGTAACAGTTAAGAAAAAATATATTCCAATGAAGATAACTAGATAAGTAAAGTATAATATCAAGTTTTATAACTTATAGTCTTATATTTATATTATTATTTTGAGGAAATAAATAAATAAAACTAGGTATGTTATAACTTATAATTATACATACCTAGGATAATAGTTCCAGCTGTCCATCGACCAGTTTTTGCTTTGATAGCTGGTTGTCCATGAAAATCTACTGTTCCATCCATGGTGTTTGTCTCTTTATTACCCTGCAATTTATTTATTTAGTAATTTATCATTAAAAATATTACATGTTTTTTTTTTTCTAAAAAAAAATATAAAACTAATATATGTGTTCATGTGTTGTGTTGTCCTATGTTGATATAGCCCACGTGTGGTGTGTTACATGAACATCTGACGCTTCTGAAACGAACACACAGTGTCATTTTCCAAATTTTACAAAATTTTCCAAAGACATAGATGATCATGCTATTGCTGGCTGGCTCTTGATCAACAAATGCGAATTAACTGATTTTTTTAATAAACTTTATCGAATTCAGAATTCAATAAGTTGTTTGTGACTGCAAATAGCGGGATCAAGGGGTCATTCGGGTTGCTAAAACGATGGGGTGTGTGTGTGTATATATATATATAGTTGGTACGTGATTAGAACATTCATAGCAGGTTCTTGGTAATTCTAAATTTCAAATAAATAATCTGAGAAATTAGTAAAATTCTACATCGGCATTTCTAAAATAGAGAACGATTTAAAGAAGTCGTAGTGTTTCTTTAAGTATAAAGATGTATTGTTCATACTCTATATATTTTTTTTGAGTTACTGTGAATAGAGCAGAAAGAAATAATAATAATAATAATAATAATAATAATAATAAGTTAAAAATTTGTTATTTAATTGAATATAGAAGAATATAGAGAATGAGATAGTAGATGTTTTTAAAAAAATAGTTAATTTTTTAAAATAAATATGTTTTTTAACCAGGTTATAGGTGTAGAAGCTGATGTAAATGCTCTTTCGTCCCAGGGATATTGCACAATGTGTTGCTACAGGTTTGGGATGGAGAATATCGTATTATCGTATATTAAAAATTAAAAATATATATCAAATCGAACTAATTGTAACTTGAAATGCATGCGAAAATCATACAGTTTGTATAAAACGATCATAATAATATCGAAATCATATTTCAACAACAATTGTAGAGAGTGAGAGATGAACCACCTTTGTAGATAGATTGAGAGACTCCATTTTGTTGATGAAGTTAGAGAGTGTGTGTGTGTTTTGAAGTGCGTATGAGACAAGACAAATTGCTGAAGAGGCTTCTGTGAGAGATGATGGGTTCATGGATAAAACACAAGTGCTCTTATAGACATTCTTTTAGTAAATCTAACGGTCCAGATCAATCCGATGAAAATGTTATCAACCACATGTATAGTTTTGTTTGTTTAAGAAATATATAACAATTTCTATGTTTAGTATTTGCATCCTCTTTAATCCAAAAACAAACTGTTTTTGTAAAGCTTTATTAAAACTCGACAATTAAACTAACTAGGTGATTTAGATACAAATCATACAACTACAAACTCTTGTTATATGTAGTTAATATTATATGTCACGTATATAACTATTGTAACACAATTCTAGTCGTAAAAAAGCTATTCAATATAAAAATTGTGCTTGCAAATATGTGTCGATATGCTTCATGACCACTTTGAAAAATATCTTGTGCACGCATTACTTTGTTGAATATCCTCAAGAACCCTTGTCTAACATATGTTGCCGAAAACATATATAATAAGGGAGATGTTCATTACAGAAGACTAAATTACACTGCGAGAAGAAAATACTGAAACCTAAATGTTTATTTTTTCTATCAGTGGTTAAAAAATTTGAGAAATTTTACTTCTAATATACAAAAGTTATGGTATATATTATATATATATATATATGTATATAAAACCCCCATTAATCTACTTTTTTTTGTACGTGTTTCTCTCACTTTAAAACGTTTACCTACACATGATGCGCATAACCTGTGCATGTGTAGGTTCTATAACTAAATGAGTTTTGATTATATTTACTTTTTAATGTTAAAGTAGATTTATAAACATTGCATTTTAACTAATTGAAAATTTCTCAAATAAAAAAAATGAATAGTTCTATTTCTTCATTCTTTTATCACATATTCTCATATGATCCATCCCCTGTCTAATAATCCACGTTAGGTATTGATGTTATAAAGTGAACATCACATGTGTCACTTTGTATACTAGCTAACACGCCCCTATAAAAATAGAAACGCCTTAGCGAATAAACCACGAACTACTAATTAATTTTTCGCATGTTTGACTATTTTATATAATCATGTTCCATGAGTTGTATTTGAGTTTCAAGAGTTTTGTGAATGTTTTATGTAAAAATGGGATATGATCTTCATGGAATTCAAAAAATTGTTAATTAAAATCATTTTGGTTTAGGTCTCAAGAAATATGTTTGTTAGTTGGTGATAAAATCTGAATTGGAATTTATTCCATCTATTTTCTTAATTTAGACAAGTTACAAATAGCTTTCAATAAGCACATATGTGAATAAATTCTAAACATTTCAATGAAAAGTTTTGAATATTACAAGAGACACCCTCACACATCCCACCAGCGACCGGTGGGATGAAGACCACACTAACTAGCTTGAACCTAATCAATGAATATGATGAAATGTGAAGATGAAAAACGATTCAGACTTGATGAAGACGTGGAAGTTTGGTTTGCCACGGCCAATTGAAGTCACTACCATAATTCACAATCGAAGAAAGCAAAGAACGGTTATTGATAAAGTCATAGTCCTATTGTGGTAGACCGAATCTGATTCAAATGATCTTTGATCACTTAGGTTGTCATGAAGACGACGATGATAAGAGTGGAGGGGATCAGTCACGTAAGGGTAATTTTGTCATTATATATTTACACAATAAATTTACAAACTAAACACCATACCAAATTTCATTATACTTAATTTCAATTCATTTCAAAACATTCTGCAAACCAAACGCCTTCTGAATTAGTTAAAACCAATAGACGGATCAAAAACATTTCATCACGTTTAGACGGATTTGAAAGAGAAGATGCAAGATTGAGACCATGCATGCTAACAAGTTGAGCCACTTGTCTAAGATGTTGGTGACTAATCATTTCAGTGTTGTAAATTGAAAGATCAAGATCAATAAAGGAAGGAGAATTTAATTGTGGCCAGGATTTGACTTGAGCATGAAATTTGATGGCCATTAGGTCTCATAATGATATAAAGACATGAATATCAAGTTTTTGGTCGGCCGCATATACATGACCTAAATAATACTTACATGTTCTAATTGCATCCAAATTAAGATTATCATGCAATTTTAATAAGCATGGTGCTCATGTCGATTTTCGTATACGAGTTATTTTAATCTACAATTTTAATAAGCATGGTGCTCATGTTTATTTTTCAGTTTTGTTCGGGTCATCATATGATCTAGGGTATGTGGTATATTTTATGTCGTATCTGCTAGTTCTTGTATATATTATATGGTCTATAAGTTAAATTTTACTAAAAGAGTTTTTTTAAGGCAGTCTATTTAATTCACACTCCTAAATTATATCATTATAAATTTTAATTTTAATAATTATTAATCATGTTTTAAATGTTGAAATACATTATTTTTTATATTCATTTAATGTGTTCAAGTGACATCAACTCACTTCACTCTTTTCCAATATACCTACTATTTTTATCTCATTATCACAATGTTACAAATGGCTATTTGGACACCAGATAAAGACTACTATTGTTTTGAAGTCAACATTTCCTCTATATCATGCAGTTTTTATAAATTGACAAAACAAAAGTAATTGACAATGGATTTAAATTACTAAACCACTGATTGGTTCTTGGTTTGTATAAAAATAATTTTAATTTTTTTTAAGCAGTGTGAGAAAAGAAATATAATTTATCTTTGTAAAACACACATAAACAATAAATTTAAATTCTTAACCAATAGTTTTAAACATTAGAACTGTAATTGGTAGGAGTCCTTTCAGAAAGAAAGAAGCTCTCTAAAAATAGGCGTATGCTATTTTAAAGCAACAAGCACACGGTATTCTTTAGTAAAAGGCGAAAGAATAGTTCGCTTTGTGCTTATTGCATAGCTGCGTGCTTTATTCATTTGCAGATGGTCTTCTTATATACATACATCTTTACTATGTAACTACTTTAAATGTGGGACAAACCTAGCCACCCTCTTCCTCGATTCTCGATCACTTGTATTTGGTTGTTCTTTTACTTCGATTTTAAGTTTTGAAGTTCAAGCTTATTAATTTTAAAATTTTGTTATTATTCCGTTTGAAACAAGTCTGGTCTTATACGGTTTTTGTTCATGTCTTTTGTTAATCATCTTGAACCATGGTTTAATAATGAAAATCGTGTTGGTGATCGTCAAGGCATATTTTGTTCGTGTTTAATTAAGTTACATGTTCTTAAACAAACATGTTCATACAATACTTCCTGTTTCTTTACTTTTAAGAATTAAAGTAATATATGTAGGGATGGTATATTTGATGTTTTTGTTATTAGTCTAGCTAGTGGTCACTTATCGAATCTAATCCGCTCGTTCTTCAAAAATTTGTATCGTATATAAACTGCTTTGATGGCCAACGCCTGTCTAGATAACTCGAAAATGATTTACATGATCAAAAATCTACTAAACTGAAATATTCCAAGAATTTAGAATAATATCATGGTTCAAATCATAGATATCGCAAATCGAAGCGACTACACTACACTCTTTTTCGCTTTCTATATTGCTAAACAGTTGACTGCTTCTTAGTTTGTATAATCATATTATTAGAGTAACTGTAGGCAGTGATAAAACTGGAATAGTATATTTTTATTTGAGGGTACATAAAAATTTACGACCAATTATGGTTGGAGTTCTTTCGTAAAGAAAGAAACTCCCCAAAAATAGGCATATGCTATTTTAAAGCAACAAGCACACGGTATTCTTTAGTAAAAGGCGAAAGAATAGTTCGCTTTGTGCTTATTGCATAGCTGCGTGCTTTATTCTTTCGCAGATTGTCTGCTTATATGCACACATCCTTACTCTCTAACTACTTTAACTAACCAATGTGGGATAAAAGGATTTGTTTTCGATAGTTTTGCTTAGGTTAATCGAACGACAAATAAAGAGTCCTCATTTGAGGTTTATATAACGTTTGTTAGAGCGTATCTAGTTTTATTTTCGTCCGTTAACTGCATCATATATCCAAGCAAACGTATGAACGAAAACGGATTCATAATTTATAGGTGAATCAACATCAAACCTTAATATCATTTATTTAAAACAACTGGTCACAATGCATAATAAGTATGTTAATAATAATGTCTAGTGAGCAGCATCTTCTTCTTCACAGAACTTTGTGTACTCTTTTGCACCCATTAAAGATTCCAACTCCGACGGGTTGCTCGGCTTCACCTTAATCATCCATCCATCTTCATACGGGCTCGAGTTAATCTTCAACATTTGTAAATCAAGTTCACTCGTTAGTCAATCACACCCGCGATCAAAACCTATTAATTTACATTATAAAAAAAAAGAACAAGAAGATTTATTTTATTTACCAAACCGGGAGTTTCACTGAGCTTCGTGTTAACCTCCACGACCTCTCCAGAGATCGGGGAGTTAATGTCACTGGTGGCTTTCACACTCTCCACCGCCCCAAACCCGGTGGCTTTGGTCACTGAGCCACCAGTGTCTGGTAAATCCACAAACACCACTTCTCCGAGATGGTCCTGCATTTATATTAAGCTACATTATAAATTTGTAACAACATATATGATATAAGTCTATAACCTTCAACAAGCTCATTAATATTATTCATATTTGAGCTACTTAAAGTATATTATATATAATGTATATATATATATATAAAGATCAATGGTTAGTGCCATAAGGCCCATAACAACCTCTTTGGTCCACGTTGGGCACTGCTTTCTGTCACGTCATCCAGTTGTTTTATTTTTGCTTTAAATATGTAAATTTTTATGTTTAGTTCCGGCACTGCGGCCAATGGAACCGAAACCGACCCAGTTTGCGTCAAGTCGTCGTCACAACGCCTGGATTTTACGATCGAATAAACATCATTTTAAATATGTTAATCTAGTTGTTTTTTTGCTTTAAATATGTAATGTTTTTAGTTCCGGCACTGTGGCCGGCGGAACCAAAACCGACCCAGTTTGCGTCAAGTCGCCGTCGCAACGCCTGGATTTTACGACCGAATAAACGTCATTTTAAATATGTTAATCATGTTAATCTAGTTGTTTATTTTTTGCTTTAAATATGTAATTTTTTATGTTTTAGTTCCGGCACAACGGAACCGAAACCAACCCAGTTTGCGCCAAGTCGCTGCCGCAACGCCCGGATTTTACAAACGAATAAACGTCATTTTAAATATGTTACATTTCTAGGCATTTAACTAATATAGTTTTTGGGTATAATGTTAATGAAGCTCACCGATACTAATCAAATTTGTTTTTCTTAACACGGTAACTTTTTTATTATAAGCTATACAAGTGTCGTTACTATTTTCTGCGTTGATGGTTTAGTTTTCTTTTATATTTGGTCCCTGTATCGTAACAAACTTAACCCATACTAACTGAATGCACGTTAATACGGGCACAAACCTAGTTAAATATTAAAAGGAAAGAAAAAGAACCTGAGCATGGTCAGTAATACCAATAGTGGCAACAGACCCTTCATGTTTCACCCATTCATGTGAACTTGCATACTTCAACCCATCCAATACTACAATATTCACAAATGCATGCATCAAATTACTATTTTGCCCTCTAAATTTTGCATATTTTCAAGAAAGGCGGTGGTGGATCCAGAATTTTTTTCCTATGGGTTCACATTTTTTCGGTGTTCAAATTTCGGACAATCAAACGTTAAATTTCTTGGGCCAGTCAGTCGAGTCAGAGAATATTATATAATAAAAATATCATAATAAAACAAGATGATAATTAAAAAAAACACATAATAAAACTACGAGGTCATTAAAAATGAAAAAAAAAGGTATTAAAATCAATTATGATTTTACAAGGGTTTCGAAGACAAGAAATTTACCGCTACACCATCTCAATTTTTTTTATATGAGTTAACTAGATGTTATGAGTTTACTGAAAGTTTTTATATATCGTTTTGACGTAAAAGTTTAAATCACTGGGTTCCCGTGAACCTGGTGATCCCACATTGGATCCGCCCTTAAAGGGGTATGGACAATGTCGTAAAAGACGGTCTAGGTGCCGAGTACTCAACGAATAATCCACGAGTACTCGCAACTCCCCAGTCGACAGCGTCTAGCGACTACTATAACACGAATAGGGATGCAAATAAATTACCTGAAGAGAAGCATCTTGCAAGAGGTGAGAAATGAGGTGTGGTGATAGTAGAGGATGATGATAGCCTTAGAGCATTGGCAGTGGAAGAAGCCCAGATTCTAAGAGCCATTTAGTAAGTATGTGTGTTTGTGTGTGTGTTTTTTGTGAATGTGGAGATAAGAGATGTGTTTTTTTACTTTTTAGAAGGTTTTTGTTATCTTCATATGAATGGTTGCCATTAAAGGCCTCATCCTATGAACTCTTTTCATGGGCTTTCAGGTCTTAGTGGTCTAGTGGACACCCCTATTTATAACACTATTATATATTATTTAATTATTAAAGATTTAAACTTTATATTGTAAACAATAAATGTACAAATGTTTTGTTTTATGAATCTAGAGCTTTAATGTTATTCCTTGCTAACCTCAATATTTAGGGTGAACTGAACTTGGCTAAGCTTAGCTCGGCTCATTCGTTCTTTATGTTTAAAACTCGAGCTTAAACTTGGTTCATTTGTTATTTATTAATTAATTTATTAATTATTTTATTTATATGAATGTTTCTATACATATCTAATTTATACATATTTTTATATACTAATATTTATTATGTAATTTCAAATAAGCTCGGGCGCCTAGAAGTGCTCAAGACCGGGTTTTTTCTTAAATTGGAACCAGTTCTGGGTTTGGTCAACAAAGTCAATAACCAGGTCAGGTAGGAACCGGTTCCAGGTATGGCAGAGTTTTGGCCGGTTTGGTTGAGTTTGTATCAAGTTTTGACGAGTAAAGGTGCAACAGTTCCAATGGCCTGGTTTAGTTCCGGGTCTGGGTACGGTTTCTCTAAGAAACCAGATGCTGATTTGTGCATGCGGGTCGGGTATATTGGGTCCCCATTTTGGGTCGGGCCCTGAACGGGTTTTATGCCCAAGTCTACAGGCGCCTAGTTAGGGCTGTTCACTAGCCGAACCGAGCGAAGGGTTGCTCGTTTCTTGGCTCGTTTACAACCGAACCGAACCGAGCGGCTGAAATTCGAACCGAGCGAAAACCGAAACGAGCCAAAATCGAATCGAGCATTTTTCGATCGAACATCGAGCGATTTCGAGCATTATTTATTATTTTTCACTTTAAAAAAAATCAATAAGAAACAAATTTAAATGTTGCAAATAATAAATTTTATAAATAAATTAGTAGTTTTTAGATAAACATGTAATATATTGTAATTTTTTATTATAAATAAGTTTAGAGTGAAATATAATGATCATGTAAACAAACTTTTAGTTTTCTAAAAACTTGAATTGAACAAATAAAACTATAAAATTAACTGAATATGAAAAATTTTAAGGGGTAAAAATAATTGTAAGCTTATATTTGTGTTTTGTCTATATATTTATATATTTGTTTGTATATAATTATATATAAAATAAATTAAAAATATTCGAGCCGAGTCGAACCGAGCATACCCTTGCTCGTTGCTTGGCTCGTTTACAAACCGAACCGAGCAGAGCGGCTCGTTTTCAATCGAGCGAAAAAACGAGCGAGCATTTTCCGAGCAATTTTCGAGCGAGCGGCGAGCGAGTTCGAGCGTCGAGCGGTTTTGACGGCCCTACGCCTAGTCAAGCTCATTATGAAGCTTGGGCGTAAGCTCGTTTGTTAAATGGGCCTCAAATTAAACTCAAGCTCATTTAAACTTGACGAGTAATTCACACGCGGCTTACAGCTCGTTTACATGATGATAATCAATATGATAAATTTATATGTTTTTCCACTCTATTATGTACATGCTGATTTAATATTATCATCCTCAATTTTGCAGTATTTACCTAGGAGAGAAGAATTCAAGTTGCGCACAAAATAGTAAAAACTTTATTTTTTGTAAGGTGAAAACTTGAAACTGTTAAAATAAAATGAAGCTCAAATTTAAACCACGTACGTCTTGATACATCTTTGATCAATATAAAACAAAACTCAATCTTCGCAAATCTACACAAATCTTTTTACAAGCGTGTGTTGACAACTCCGGAACAAGTAGAATGATTGAAAAGTCAAAAAAGAGAGAAATGGTTACATACATTTACGGTAAATGATGATACCAAGGCGATAAACATGCGGGCTGCGGGTGATCATTTCTGGTTCTAACCAAGCAGAAGTAACAAGATTAACTAGCAAGCACAACCACCAGATGCAGGCTGGGATGAACTCGCACTCGAAGACTTCAAATTCACATCAACCAGTTCTTCATGTTTTGTTGAGGATAGTGTTTCCATTCCTGGTAACGCTGCTGCTATTTTTCTAAATAAAGCCTGTAATAATAATAATAATAATAATAATAATAATAATAATACAATCCTAATAAAATATGATATAACAACTTTTTTATGTGTTAGATACCTTTATGTTGAACCCAGCCTTGGCACTTGTTTCTATAAACATGACATTTAGCTCAGTAGCTTTTGCTTCGCCTTCCTCCACCGAGACTTGTCTGGTGAATCATCGAAAAATGACAAAATGAGAAACTTCATAACAAGACAATTAATCAAGCAATAATCAAAAGCCATCAAAATAATAATTATGGTTTGTGACCGATGTTTA
This sequence comes from Bidens hawaiensis, assembly GCF_021521415.1. Classification (NCBI taxonomy): domain Eukaryota; kingdom Viridiplantae; phylum Streptophyta; class Magnoliopsida; order Asterales; family Asteraceae; genus Bidens; species Bidens hawaiensis. The sequence continues at coordinate 621,916 of NW_027491617.1, read as the reverse complement.
TAAAGAAGAGATGTAAATTGATGCACGATTTATATCATCATAATCAATCTTTGACTATATAAATCAACAAGCATGATTAATAACATCACCTTCTTTCCACAAGATCAGTCTTGTTCCCAACAAGAACGATGATAACATCACCACCTCTCTCTGCACGAACCTCCTCAATCCACTTTATAGTGTTTAGAAAAGTCTGCCGACCTAAACCACCAACACAGAAAAAAATTTGGAAGTTATAACTCAGGCCATTGTAATAGGAAAAAAAATAGCTAAGTAAGTAATTAAAATATATTTCAGAAATTATTATTTCATACTGGCAACATCATATATAATCACTGCAACTGAAGAGTCCCTTATGTAGCTTGGAATAAGACTCCTGAATCTCTCTTGTCCTGCCGTATCCCTGAAGATGATACGGTATAATTTGGTCAAAATATCATTCAAAAGAAAGATCACAGAGAGATTTGGCTTTATCTCGTATTTGTACTAAGCAAGCACATGGCAAATACATTATTTGTAATGTTAGAGAGTAAATTCCACCTACATCTCTGTTATTTGGCTCCTCGTGAATCATGATGAAACCAAAACAAAAGTTGAACTATTTTAACACATAAAAGTTACATGTGCCGGTAAAATGATTTCATATGTGGCTCCACATATTTTCAATCGAAATGAATTTTCTAATAGATTAAACTGATAACACTGTAATTTTTTAAAAGTTTGTGTAAAACAAACAGAATTGACTTAAACTGATGGCAGAACATCTTACCACAACTGCAGGCGAACTGTCCGATCTTCAAGATACATTGTCTTTGACAAGAAGTCAATTCCAATAGTTGCCTGGTCAAAATTAAACAGAATTTAGTCAAAGGCATATCGATTGAAGCTCAATTATAACAGATCAAGTCAACATTAACATTTAAATACAACAGAACATAAACATGTACCATAAAGAGTTTGCATCAAAAGCCAGTGTTGTAGAATTCGCTAGGCGCTAGTCGAGCAGCAGGATTAATCGGATTGGAATTTTATATGTAATTTTGCAAACTTATATATACATATATATACACACAAAAGTTTTCTAACTTATTAATCGGATTGGATTATAAGTAATATTTTTTTAAAAACTTAAAAGATTTTGAACAATGTTGACCAACTTTCACATATTTTGACTGGTTTTGAAAATTTTGAGCCAATTTGGACCAACTTTGACCGACTACCGATATGCTGGTCCTATTAGGTGAAATCGTATCGGTAGCATACTGATTAGCAATTAACCGGTGACTAACTGCGATTTTTACAACACTGTCAAAAGCATAATAAACAAAAAGTTTATCATATACTTGAAATATTCATTACTTAAGTCTTAAACCTAAAAAAACCATCACATGAGCAAACTTACGGATCATACTATTCCACCAATCAGTACAATTCACACTCATCTAAGTAACCTGAACACTAAACAAGCCCTAGCTTCTTGTAACAGAACTGAACAACTAAATTCCAAAATCATAAAACACTAACATAATGTATTAAACTTCAAATCAAAACTGCAAACTCACACTAACTAAAGCAATAAAAATTACAAAGCACAATTTAGTCAAGGCGTGCGTATTTGAGCTCAACTTTGAGAGATCAAGTCAACATAAACATGTAACACAAAGAGTTTGCATCAAAAGCATAATAAACAAGAAATCATTAACCAGTGATCAATGATCACATAGCTAAAATGTTCATTTCTTAAGCCTAAGCAATCAACTAGCTAGGTTAAGACAGTAAGACCTATGATGTCAAAGTTGTAAGGTAGTTTAACCGTTAACGAGACGGCATTCAGACTATACGTGCACGTAAACCAGATCTGTAATTTACACGCGTTGTGAGGAGCAACGGAGCTTGTATGTTCATTTGTAGGCATACATCAAAACCTTCGGGTGATCTGACAGGCTAATGTGTACCATAGTTGGTTAGGTTACACAGGTGAAATATTAATAATCCTGCTGAGTGTTTCGGCTACCGGATCACGATACTGCACCAATTTGTAGTATACATACAGACTCATCTAAGTAACCTGAACACTAAACAAGACCTAGCTAGCTTATTGTAACAGAACTGATCAACTAAATTCCAAATCTCTAAACCCTAGCACAACTAAACACGCTACAAATGCATACTAACAGAAACTAAATCAACAAAAACAACAGATCTGATACAACAGATAGCCAATTTGATCTAAAAACAAAGCAAAACTTAATGATTACCGGATTCAACGAGTGTAAGTATCGCATTATCGCACCTGATAAGAGGTATCGAGCTTGTCGTACATAAAGCAAGTGATGATGCTAGTTTCGCTAACGAATTGATATTTATATATGTCAAATATCATAAGCTTACTAATAATAATATTTATAACAAAATACGTGAATATATCAACATATATTAAACAGATACATGTTCAAATATTATAGACCTAGCATTCACTTAATTCTCGTCGAATACTCTGTGCGTAGACCGAGTTTAACAACACTAAACGAGCCCTAGCTAGCTTATTGTAACAGAATTGATGATCTAAATTAAATCTCTAAACCCTAGCACAAGTAAACACGCTACAAATGCATAGTAACAGAAAGTAAAGCAACATAAGCAACAGATCTGATGCAAACAGATGACGGATTTGATATAATAATATTCAGATTGAAGGATTAATGTACCTGATAAGATGTATCGAACTTGTCGTACATGAAGCGAGTGATGATGCTGGTTTTGCCGACGGATTGATCGCCTAAGAAGACTAGTTTGTACTTGGCTAGTGCCGATACTGGTGCCATTTGATTTCGATTTGATCAGATCACAGTGATCAAGTAATAATAGTCGATTTTGAATTGATTTGAAATTGAAATTGAATATTGATACCGTTGTCTATTGATCCAGTCAGTCTTTGCTGCTCCAAATCTTGCTATTATTTTTTGTAAGTTTAAATAGCCTGGTAAAATAAAATATTTAGTAAAATAAATAGGAATTAAGAAAACATAGTCCGGTAGAGTGTGAAAAATGGGTGAGCAACTTAACCGTCATAACCGTTAATTGAACCATAATCGTCATAACTAGTGGGTCGGTTTTAATGAATTTTACCAACCCGTCATAACTGAACCGACCCATCTATTTAACCAACAATATAAAAAATATGTTTGGGATTTGCTTTCAGTAAACATATTGTCAGGTTATATAATTTTGATGTTTTTGTTCACTTGTTATCAAATTATCTTAAATTCCGTTAGATTACATATTTGGTATTAATATTATGAATTAAATATTTTGTTGAATTATATCATGTCAGATTTTTTTAATATTTGGTGCCAAACTTTTGAGCCTAATACATTGTTTTGATTATGGTTAATTGATTCATTATAACCGACCCAATACATTGTTTTGGTTATGTTTTTTAGATTATATGCTTCTACACGTATGATAAATACAAAAAAATCTAAACGAAGTGGTATTCAGATTCAAATGAGCAGATTAATAATTATCAAAATCGTGAAGCATTTTGATTCACTATTTGTTGTAGTTACACTAATTGTCAAATAAATCAACATGTTATCATTATTTTTAACAAATACATAAGTAACGTATTTCCTCATGTCTTCCTAAACTTAATTAGTTTAAAGTTACCGCTCAAATCGCATACATTAACACATTAATCCAAATCTCAAATTAAAAATGTACAAATATTAGTTTTGCTTTGGAAATTGGTGACCATAGGAGGTGGGGGCGTTTAAGGGATGGTACTGAAAACCCCGATCCTGAAAATCCCAAGTTCTTGGTACATGTGCGGTACGGGTATTAAGGTAAAATTCGGGAAATATCGGTACTGAAACTCAAAACTTTGGTACCGATTCGATACCTGTACCAACGGTACCGGCGTCGGTACTGATCGGTACCAATATCGAATTTGCTCATCCATAGGGCTTAAAGTCCTAACTTCGTTTCGTTGTCCCTAGGGACAACACTTGTTACACTCGATGGTTACACCTTACTTCCCTAGTTGCTAAAACTCTGAAAACGAGTATTTTTAGGAACCGGTTCTGGATATGGTTAACAAAAGTCAAAACCGGGTTGGATAGGAATCATTTTCCAGGTATAGCGGGTTTATCGGTGTTTACGGATTTCGGGTCGGGTCGGCTTTGACCAGGTATTTCCGGTTCCGGTTACAGCTCTGGAGAGAAATCCAATATCAAGTCGTACCTGTGTAGGAATCGCTTCCGGGTCAGGTCCAGAACCAAGTATTTTGTGCACTTTATTTGAAAGTACAGGGCCCAAAATAACTGTTGGGCTTGGGCCTATATCTTAAAAACTGTTTTTAACACATCTACAGCAATCGAGTTCTTTCTTCACAGTCGATAACGTAAATGCTATAGCCTCTCTTTGAAACAGGTTTATCCCTTATACATTTTTTAAAGATACACATTTTCTTTATTAAATATATTATCAATATCTGAAACTTTAGTATATGCTATCGCATCATTGTTTAATATTTTACGTTATTTGTAACATTTGGATCAATCTTGATCTGTTTCATATGATTTTTTCAGCCTACGAAAGTCATTTGATCCGCTGCTAGTTGGAATAGACACGACACGAAACGACACGACACGTTAGTTGGTTTGGAGATGAACGACTTGAAACGTGAGTGTTCAACAGCTTATTCTCGTCTTTGTAAATACGTGTTCGGTCAACCCGGAAATCAACGGGTTAGTTTCGTGGGTTTGGGTTTGGCATAAACGGGTCCGGGTTAGTTTTGGGTCGATCCCATGAACCCATTTGTCTGATGGGGTCGTGTTTGGGTCAACTTGGAAATAAGTGTCGAGGGGTGCAAACGAGCCGAGCTGCTCGTGAGCTACTCGAGATTGGCTCGTTAAAAAGCTCGGCTCAAGCTCGAGCCTAAAAGTAAGCTCGTTTAATAAACGAGTTCGAGCGGGCTCGCGAGCCTAAACGAGCCTGTCATTTATATAATTTTTTAAACTATATATTTAAGAATTATTAATTAATATATATAATGTTATCAAAAAATAAATAAAAGTAACTAAATAATATATGTTATTTTATACATAAAGTATTATAATAGAAAAAATATATAAAAATAATCATAAGTATATAAAAAATAATTGATAAATAGTAAACGAGCCTAGCCCGAGCCGAGCCTGAGCTTGAAAATCTATTCACGAGCCGAGGTTGAGCTTTGAAAGTAGAGCTCGAAACAAGCTCGGCTCGTTTGCACCTCTAAGTGTGTCATGTGTTTGGGTTTGAACCCGCCAACCTTTCAAACACGATCCATTAATTAAGACCGTCTAGCAGCATAATATATAATTGAATAATGAAGTTAGTACATTAGACTCCCTTTCATGGGGCGAATCTAATATCATATCGACTAGCTAATCACGATATTGGCTTCGTAAATGAACGAGAAAACTGTTAAAATCAAAGATTCGTGTGTTTTTAACTTTTTACATACAAACGGGAACAAATAAATATTTGGTAAAATAGAGGAAAATCTTTGGACTCTGAAATTGGGGATCTAATTATCTAAATGATAAAATTCGGGTCCCACCGTTAGGTATGCCACATGATCCAACTTGTCAAGACCTTTCTGTCCATTACTTATGGGTCCCGTAACTACAAACGTATCATAAGATAAGTCCTTTTCTAACTGGTCCAAATATGAGTGTGTTTACTTTTGTGTATTTTCCATACATTGGAGCGCACGTCTTTGTTTTTTACTTCGTGGCAAAGATTTTTAAAAAGTCATCCTTGGAACTGGAACTGCTTCCATCTGGCATCTCTCATGTACACAGTCGATGTGGGATTTGCCTAGGCATTACAAATACTATAATGCATATCAGTTATATAATAATTTCACTAAGATGTATTAGTGACATGAACCCGTGTTTATTTTAATATAAGTTCACTAGCCGATTTTTTCTTTGATTAAACAGAGATCGGATTAGGATTATCCGGATTTGGCGTCTTTTTCTGGTTTCTTGGAATCATTTTGTTCTTTGACAAGGGACTACTTGCCATTGGAAATGTTGGTTTCTTTGAATGCTTATTCAATATCTTATTACCGATATACTTAATTGGCAAATATACTAACAAATGGTCACTTTTACTCGTTACCGAATCAGATCCTATTCATCTCAGGAGTTATAACAACAATTGGACTCAAATCGTCTTTACAGTTCTTCACGAAACGAAGTAACTTTAAGGGCACGGTTTCTTTTAGTACCGGCTTCTTCTTTGTTATCGTCGGGTGGCCTATTATAGGAATGGCTGCAGAGGCTTATGGGGTCATTATTCTCTTTAGGTTTGCTTCATTTCATTTTTTAAATGAGATTATTACTTCAACTTTGCTATTAGTTAGTTAGTTAGTTATGAAATTATGATCACTCTATGCAGCGGCTTCTGGCCCACGGTATCAGTTATTTTGCAGAAGATACCCGTTATCGGTTGGTGTTTTCAACGGTCGTGGTTCAGTTAACAGTACGATGGAGCGGTATCGATCCATGTGTGTTTTAACCTATTTTTGCTTGTTAAATTGAAATATCATTTAATCAGTTTTGTCAATTTGGTTATGTATGTTTTTTTTCTTTCTTTTTTTTTGAATGACCAACAATGCCATGTCACCCGAGTACATCCATGCCCATGATCTCAAACAACGTTGTTGACTTGGCCCGCCACCAATTCTAAGGGTGTCTACGGTTTCGTAGCTTTGTTTAGGGTTGTTCACCAGCCGAGTCGAACCGAGCAAAGGCTTGCTCGTTGCTTGGCTCGTTTACAACCGAATGGCTGAAATTCGAAACGAGCCAAAATCGAATCGAGCATTTTTCAGTCGAACATCGGGCGATTTTCGAGCATTGTTTATTTCTTTTTCACTAAAAATTTTCAATAAAAAACAAGTTTGAAGATTGTAAATAATATATTTTGTGAATAAAATAGTAGTTTTTAAATAAATGTGTAATAGGTTGTAAATTTTAAGGAGAAATAAGCTTGAAGTGAGATATAATGACCATGTAAACAAATTATTCTGAAAACTTGAATCGAACTAATAAAACTATAAACAATTTAAAAGGGTTTAAAAAATTGTATGCTTATATTTTAAATCCGTTGTTTATATTTTTATATATTTGTTCATATATAATTATATATAAAATAAATTAAAATTATGCGAGCCGAACCAAACCAAGCTGACATTTGCTCGTTTACAAACCGAACCGAGCAGAGCGGCTCGTTTACAATAGAGCGAAAAAACGAGCGAGCATTTTCCGAGCAATTTTCGAGCAAGCGACGAGCGGTTTGGACGGCCCTAATTTTGTTCATGATTTGTTTTACTTGGGCCATGAATTTTGGGCTAAAGTTCGAGTAGCCCATAAGATAAATTAACTATTAAGATTTGGACTAAATGGGTTGGTTCAGCAACAAAGGTGACCAACTTACTAAAGGTGTACAAATCGGGTTATAGGTCTAAACCGCTTCGAATCTTATAAACCAAATCGGTTTGGTCAATTATTAGTACTCAAAACTGGTTTGTGCCAAAATCGGTTCGGGTCATAAACAAGCTATAGAGAAAACATTCAAACCCTATACAAATGAGTTTGGGCCAGGTTGAAACCGTTTTGGCCTTTCGGATCCAAACCGGTTTTCTTTACTAAAAATCTAATTTCAATACTTATTATAAAAAAAATATACAAACTAAACAAAAATAACTGAAAATCACTTTTTATTTAATATTTTAAAAAACTCAGAAAGCCATAAATTGTAATACATTGAAAAAAATATGCAAGTCATAATATATTTTTTTATGTTTTTAATTCGTCGCTTTCGTGATGTGTTTAATCTTCATCCACCGAACCCGAGCTATTGCGTAGGTACTCATCAAGTGCGACTTCATCCTCCGTCATTGTGGTCATCAATCCGCCTTCTACCTAGGGTATATCTCCCCTTCTACAACTGTATTTATCTGTGACAAATTGAAATACTCTTTTTTTAGTCATAGGTTATTCTCACATCATATGTGCCTATACAGCTCGTATAGTGGCTATGCAAGCCGTATATGTGCAAACTTTTGTCCTTTTGTGATGGAGGGTGAGCTATACGACCCATATAGACTGGAAAAGTTGTCATCCGTACATTAGTTAGTCATGTAAGGGTTATACGATTCGTATAGCCCCTATATGAACCGTATATTAAAACAACATGGGGGCGGTGTTTGAATATAACGACCTTTTTTAACATAGTAAGCTTAGTTAAAGCTTCTACTAAAATGTATCCCACTTGTTACATAAAGTTGTTAAATGTAAGAACATACATACACTAGGCCACTTTTACACTTTCATTACATTAAAAGCTTCATTTCACCTTCATTATATAATTTCAATTTGATATGTTAACTCAAATTATAAAATATAGGTGTATTGGTTTTTATTAATCTAAGTTGTCATCTTTTGGCCGACGTCGGTCCCAACTGAAAATTAGCTGATAACGATAACTCATTTTATCATATTTGTTCCCAATGGTCGGCAACTAGCTGAATTGTAACAATGTTAGTTGCAGGTCCCCAAAAAACGTTTTGGCTGGAAAACTCACATTTTTTTTCAGACACCTCAACATTTTCGTCCCAAACATCTTTGTGCCCTTAGATTGAACCTTTAAGAACATTTTCAAGTAAAAGCCTCCGGTTATTGAGGTCACCGGAACCCTAGAACCATCGTCAGAATTGGTTAGTGATGCTCAAGTGGTAGTGGTTGGTTGGTAGTGAGTCAGTTGGTGGTGGTCAGGTTGAGTTTTCCGACAAAAAAAATTGATTTTTACGGTCAAAAGCGTTTTTTCAGCGACCTATAAGTAACGACGTTATAATGCATTAAGCAGCCAACTCGTTAGTTTGGACCGCTAGCGACCTAAAGATGATAGTTATGATTAATAAAAACTAATAGACCTAAATATAAAAATAATACAAAAAATAGCATATACTTTTTACACTAATTAATATTATACAAGTTCTCACACACACAAGTTAATCCAAATGCTTGCTATGATAACTAGACAACTCTTACAATGAACCAAAACATGAGCAAAAGGACCCCATGCACCACCATGCCCTGCCTTTGCTTTATCCCATAACATAAATGGCTCACTGACCTGACTTGATGAGTGTGATGCATGTCCTTAGATGGTTCCTCATCCCAAGTCCCTTGTGACCACCATTATTGTTATTATATGTATTCACTCATGTCATGCCAAACCACTTTATTAAATTTGTTATAGTCCTTTTTCAATATTATTCACTCTCCCTCTTTTTCTTTATTCTACTCTCAATTCCATAAATAATGCTCTCTTTTTTAGTGGTACTAGAATATAGATGCACAAAATAACATGTTAGACAATTACATTAAAATAGTTATTATGCACATCAACTATTGTCTGTCTAGACTATAGGTACCTAGTACTCATTTGATCTCCATCATATAGAATGATAATGTATAATAATATACTTAGCCTTTGATTACTCTATAATCTATTACATAATTAAGCTTAATGGGGTGACTCCGCGATTGCGAAACTTCAAGGGAAACCACTTTTACCGTTGCGATCACATTTCGTTGGATTGTCAAGATCTCCTTCTCTGACGTCTCTTACACTTCATAGACTGCAAACGTCCTCTCTTTTATTTCATGATCAAGGCTTAAAAGTGTGTCATTTAGTTCTTATAACTATATAATGGTTTTTATTTTAACTCGTCTAAAATATATGTTAAAAGTTGCCGTAAAATGGTATGGAATTAGAATTATGAAACAAACACTATAAGGCTATGTGTAGTGGAGGGGCTACAAAATGAGCGTTTTGCGCCATGTGGCGCCCAGTTAGCAACGGGTGAGTTTTTGTTTTGGGGTTTAGTGGTGTTGTAGCCCAGAATATATATATATATATATACACACCACACACAAGAATATAATAATAATAAAACGTAAAGGGAAGAACGGCGATGATAAGTTGCCCCCCCCCCCCTCCAGTCGCCCCTAAAATCTCGGGGGAGGGGGGGGGGTTGTTGCCCAATCTCGCCGAAATGCGCCCAAAGATGGCGCCCACTATGGGTGGCCTAATAAGTAGGGGTTTACATTGTTGTTAGAAAAAACAAATATTAATAGTGTGATTGCATAGTATGTATGTGTTGTAAATAACATGTCATATTACGCCGGGTAATAAATCTATAAAATAACCTAAACCGAAAAAACTTGTTTGATTCCTTCTTGTTGAATTCAACTAATATAAAAGGTACAACAAAGAGCCGTTGTTTACCAAGAAACCAAGTTTTTCTATAATCTATTTATTTGTAACACGTCGAATACAACATTACTACATTTTAATACCGGACATATTTTAAATATCCTTTTTTTTTGTTTTAACAACGTTTTTTCCGAGTCTACATGTCACATGATTTAACATAAATAACTCCATTAGGTGATATTAGAGTCTAACTCGTGAAAATAAGAAAATCATCTCAAAGATAGAACGCTGAGGAGTATGAGACGTGTCATCCTCGCCTATTTTGCTACAAACATACACATAATATATGTATATATATGTGTGTATATGTATCATAGGTTTCTTTTGATTTGTATATAATGCCTTTCCAATGTGTCATGCACGATCAAGGGTACTATAATGGCGGTGGAAAAATGTTTGGTGTGTTTTCATGATTTCGTGTTTAAGATTCAACCAAATCCCACCTATAATAATATCATGAATTATTTGACTAAACCTAATAATATTATTTATAATAAATTTCCCATCACTAGTAAATAAATATAATTAACCTACAAAAAGCTAGCATCATGCATACGGCTAACAAGTAGGCTTTTTTTTCTTCATTTTATACATGTACCAAAAAGATAAAAATTGTCTAAACAAATAGGTTTAGGTTGGGTAAGTAGTTTGGTTTAAAAAGTATATAGATAAAGAGATATCATCAATGACAAAGCATATGTCGGTAAACACAATCGTGCATGATTTTCCATGACATAATCGTCAGTGTACATTTCACTAGTGATATGTCGATGAGCTTTCAATCAGTGAAACTGTGAAAGCAACCATCGGTGAAGTGTCAAGTGTTTTACCCATGATTGGATTATCACGGAATTTCACACACACAAAATCATAAGCATTCGATAATTCCTAGAACATTATAAGATCCAAACACTATCGTTATGATATCTATGAGTTATAAGATCTAAACATTTTGTCGTCTGTAAAAATCCTCTGACTTATAATGTTTGTGCAATCATTATAAGATTTAACATATAGTAACAAAATATGATGATTGTGGCATGTAGAAGGTAGATGTTGAAATTAAAGACCGGCCCAGCCTGCCCAACATCTCACGTCTCTATGTGTACTATACGAAACTTACGTTATAAATAAAACACTCGAATCTAGTTTTGTATGTTACTTTAGCATCTAGAGAGCCCCCCTAGGAAAGGAACAAACAATGTGCCATTCTGTAATTTGTAAGTTTCTATGCATCTCACCAATTTCAAAGTCACAATTTATACTCTATAATAAAAGCCTACAAGTTTTGTCACTTATCACTTTTACATTAAACCTCACATTTTTTTAATAAATTTACAATAGTTACCATTCTTAAAATTTATGTTTCAAAATTTATTAATTTAATATCTACTTCCTATTATTTTTTCAAATATTTGATATTTATAACTATCTTTTACTTTAAAACTGTTTAAAAACTATTGTACAACGACTGTATTAATAGTGTTTAACGGGTTTATTATTTCTTATATACTGATAATTTATTAAATATTGTATTTTTAATAACTACTCGTGTAATACACGAGCCTCAAACTAGTAAGTTATAAAAGAGCCAAAGGGGATTCTCTTAAGGAGCATCAAAGGATCTTAACCTTCAAGAGGGATGAGAAAACAACAATTGTTTTCATGAGTTGTGTTTTGTGTGCATGTGAGAGAGAAAATAAGAAAATAAGAAAATAAGTTTTTTATATTATAAAATTTTGTTGATTATATTTTTAAATGATTAAGATAATATTTTAATAATTAGAAGACATTGGAAGATGTTGTCATATGTCCTTGTGTATCAAAGAAATGAGACCCACCACCACCATGGGACCAAAGCAAAGAAAAATTGCATGATACCACTCTCTTTCACATTCTTGTGTGTTTTTTCTTTTTTTTTTAATCTTTAAGCCTCTCACTTTTTGTTTGGTGGTTTCTTTTAATTCTTACCACCCTCATTGATTAAAGCAAATAATATCCTTTCACTCTTTGGTTGTGATTTAATTACCACCAACCCTTTAACTTTCTTGGCACATATTCCACCTTTATGTGCATAAACAGTTGACAAATTAGGTAATAGTAGACATGGATTTTTCTTCTTTATACTCATTATTCAAGATCTTAATACTCATAGTGGTGAAAATTGTTCACATGTTTGAAACAATGACATAAATAGAACACATATTCAACAAAAAAAAATAATAAATCATGAGTGGGATCATTGTATGGTTTGGAAATCAAATATGACTTGTAAAATATATTGAATGGTTGTTATTGAAAATCAATATGTGATTCACATTAAAGTTAAGCGAGTTCCGTCCATAAAGTCGTCCATTTAGCAGCACATAAGGTTTCATGTGTAGGTAAACAGTAGACACTATGATTTAAGAAAAATGTCGATGAACTAAAATGAATAAAATCGTGTGGTTCCATTATTAAATTTTAACAAAAATGTGTATGGCAGTAGTGATTTTCTAAGATAAAATTCTTATATCCATACAACACATTCGTACATAAAAACACATACAACGCACGTGTGTTCTACGTCTAGACTATACGTATGCATGTGAGTACACACATATAGGGAAGTTAGATTAAAATAATCAAAACTATGATCTATTGGCCGATAACTTTCTATACTTACACTTTGATTTGGTAATAACCCTAAATTTAATTTTGTTGTCAACTATAATCCCAATAGCATAATGATATTAAATCATAGATTTTACATTCGATATATACTCGATTTCGCTTATATGTTTCTTCATTTCGTTCATAAGCATCATTGTGAGAGAAATCGAGTGATAATCAAGTATAAATATATGATTATTATAATATTGGGATTGATGTTGACAACAAAAGTGAAAGTTATGATTATTAAAAGTTGGTTCAATTTTCTTAATATACAAGAAAGTTGATATAATGATCAATTAAACCTTTGCCTTAAGCATTGAGTCTAGGGTTGGTTTGTGTTTGGTATTGTGAAATGGTCATAATCCACAAGGAAACTAATGCTCAAACATGGGAGTTGCTTTCTCTATTCCTTTGGAATCACTTATGACCACCCAACCAAATGATGGTCCATATGGGTTGTCATGGCCATTTCTTAATTTCATTCCAATAATTAGATACCAAAACAAGTTATCTAAAATCTACATAATTTTGACATCTTGGTGTGTATGGTGTCACATAAATGTAAGGATATACCTCAATGTTTGTATTCGATTTCGCGGTCCTTGAAGATTGCCACTTGCTAAGGGCATTTGGCCTAATTTTCGTTACATCTTTTCTCATAATTAGGAATGCCTTTGAGATTTTGACGTATAAGAGAGATTCTTGATGCTCCTTACTAGGGGCTTGAATTTTAATCATCAAATTTTTATCGTTTTGTTTTTTTTCCTACAAAATTTGTGTAATTATAAGAAAAAAAAAGTTGGACCATCTAACTCTAGTCCTAAATAATATCATTTTATAACATTTCATCATAATGTTCTTGGGCATGTAACTTTTATCCGCAACACGAAACTTGTCCTGAGAAACTTTTAACCATAATCCAAAAGTACTCGTATCCGTGGTACCCGAATTTATGCTACCAGCACTCGAACCATATTAATTTGGAATTCAGTTAGTGGTTACTCGCTTCTGGGTTTCGGGTCAACCCAAAAAACCAATATGCATTTTATACTCTAATAGTGCATGCTCATTCATTTAGTACTATTCCATCATGTATTCCTTCAAGTTTTCGGTTGATATTCCGTCTATTTCAATAAATATGGTTATTCTAATTCTAAGTTGTAATTTATTCTACTAATTCTACGAATTTTACACTTTTCAATTTCTATACAACAACGATTCTACATATATTTTTTTCTTCATTTGTACAAATTTTTATTTGGTCGCATCCATCTTTGTTCTCAATACTCAAAACAAATAATTAGATTTTCATATTTTTAGTTGTCTACGTCAAACAAGCGAAACCCGATAAAACCCAAGTCCGAACAACCCATGAGAGATTAGGGTCGGGTTACTTTCTAAATTTAAAATTCCCATACCTGAAAAACCCGAAATCCGAAAATACAAACAATAAGCACACCCATATTTCATCTTTAATAATAGCAGTAGTAAACGTAAGTTATTCAATAGAGAGTTAGAGACCAATACCCACATATAACACTTCAGGAAGAGCATAAGTGACTCAATGAAAGAAGACCGGAATTTATATGATTTCCGATCCAATTATGAGAGTGTCCGGGTTTTGTCACTGGTGTGTGTTTGGACGGGCTGGGTTGGACCAGCTGACGTGGCTTTTTGCCTATACAAAGTTTAAACACATTGATTACCGAACAAAGTGCATTGAAGACTCCGCCCAATATGTTTTGAATAAGGCATCCGAATCGTCCTCACTATCATGCATCTTCTCTATTAGCATTTATTATTAACACCTCACCACCCATATCTCTCTATATTTCTGTTTCACCTTCTTTCCATTATTATTATTATTATTATTATTATTATTCTCAACACACACACTTAATTACTATTCAACTCCAACAATGGCTGTTCAAGCTCAATGCTCATCAAATATCCTCCTTCAACCCATTGATCATCAATCTCTTAACCACACCTTCTTCAACAACTGTAAATCTTCTCTTTAACATCTTTTGTTTTTCTCTTATAAATGTTTCAAGACACAATGTTTTATAACGTTCTGAATATATCGTTACGACGCACTTATTTTTATATGCAAGTGATTGGAGCACAAACTGCACAAACATATTTTGTTTTTTTTTTTGCTTATAATTGTTTAAGAGACGATGTTTTATAAAGTTTCGAATATGTCTGTTTTTATCTACGTCTCGATATAAATGTTATGCAAGCGTATACTTCATTACGAAGAACAATTTGTTAACTACCACAACCTGTTTTTATCTACGTCTCGATATAAATTTTGTTACAGAATTGTGAAATACTCCCTATATTTTTATCTGCGTCTCGATATAAATTTTGTTTCAGTGTTGTGAATAATAATATACAAGTCATCAAAGCACAAACGCATATACAATGTAATAACGATGAAACTCGTGTTGTGTTGCAGACGAGAACTGCGAAATGAATCAAGGAAAACGAAGACGAGACGATAATATGAACCGATTTATGCCTAATGTCGACGTTTCGACAGGTCTTCGATTAGCTTTCAATGATCAACCACAACACGCATTCGATCCACAATCTTCCGGTTTTGTACCGTTGCATTTGGAAGATGTATCTAATCTAATCAACCAACAAGGAGTTGAAATCCAGCATTATATTCAAGCTCAGGTTAGCATATATATTAACACATTCATATATTCGTTGATTTTTAAAGTTAGGCGTAAGTTAGCTGAGAATAGGCTAAATAAATTTATAGGGAGAGGAGTTTAGGCGTACGTTAGCGGAGAAGCGGCAACGGCACTATCATGCGCTGATCGGGGCGGCAAAGGAGTCGGCGTCGAGAATTATAAGAGAAAGGGAAGCCGTGGCGGAGAAGGCGGCTCGGCGCAATGCGGAGCTGGAGGCACGGGCTTTGCAACTAAATGCGGAAGCGCAGGTAGGGCCTAGGGATGTGTATGGGTTAGTTCAGTCTGGTTTCGGGATAAACTGAACCTAAAACCAAAATGTCGGTTTTTGAATTTTTGAAAACAGTTTGGTTTCGGTAATTGGTTTGGCTTTGGGCTAGAATCCGAATGAAAAATCGAAATGTCGTTTTTTAATTTTTGAAAACCGTTTGGTTTCGGTTATTGATTAAGGTTTGGTTTGGTTTTGGGCTAAAATCCTAACCAAAAGCCGAAATGTCGGTATTGGTTTCGTTTATTGGTTTAGGTTTGGTTTAGTTTTGGGCTAAGTCCAAACCAAAAATCAGTTTTCGAATATTTGAAAATCGTTTGGTTTGGTTTTGGGCTAGAATCCGAACCAAAAATCGAAATATCATTTTTTTGAATTTTTGAAAACCGTTTGGTTTCGGTTATTGATCTAGGTTTGGTTTGGTTTTGGGCTAAAATCCGAACCAAAAGCCGAAATGCCGGTATTGGTTTCGGTCATTGGTTTAGGTTTGGTTTTGGGCTAAATCCGAACCAAAAACCGAATAGTCCTTTTTTTGAATTCTTCAAAACTGTTCGGTTTTGTTTTTTAGTTTGGGTTAGGTTCAGTTTTCGAATTTTTGAAAGCCGTTTGGTTTCAGTTATTGGTATGGGTTTGGTCCAGTTTTAGTTACCAAAACTTCAGTTTTCACAAAACCATAAAACTAAAACGTCACTTTTTTCCAACTCAGTTATTTAAATTTTTTTCTGTTTCATGCACACCCCTGGGCACAGGTCTGGCAAGCAAAGGCGAGGGCACAAGAAGCAATCGCGGCATCACTACACGCACAACTACAACAAGCAATGGTTACAGAAGTTGGCGCGTGTGAGTCACGAGGAGAGGAGGATGCGGAGTCATCATTCATCGACCCGGAACGAGTTGTGGTAGTGAGTGGACCCGGTTGTAAGGTGTGCGGAAAACGAGTCGCCTCAGTTGTGTTGTTACCGTGTCGACATTTATGTGTTTGTAGTGAGTGTGACGACGTCGTTCAAGCGTGCCCGTTATGTCTTTCGTTGAGGAGTTCAAGTATTGAGGTTTATATGTCATGAAGGGTAAAATTGGAATTTAGTAAAAGTGAAAAGGAGTATATTTACCAATAATTAAGTTTCCCATTTTACCTTTTTTTTTAAAAAAATTATTACTTTTTTTTTTGTTATTTTGTGGTTTAGTTTTCAACCCACCCAACCAACACAATATTACTTTTGTTATTGTACATGGCAATAGTAATTAGTAAATGTGGAATTTTTATTACTTTGTTTACATTTTTTACTTAATTTAATAGTTAGGTTTTTATTCTAAAAATGCATTATGGGTGTAATTATGATAAGTCAATATTTGTGATTACTAAGGTACCCTTTGTTATGCAAATATAAAATGAAAACTTGTGAACACTAAAATTCTTGTCTACGAGCTTGTGTCCGGTGCACCTTGGGATGAAAAGATTCGGTGCCGATCTTATGAGTTTTCGTTACTGGCACGGTATCAGTATTTCCCAAATTTTGCATAAAATATTGTTAGCGAATCGAACATTTGGGTTACGGTATCAGTACCAAATACTTTCAATTTTCGGGATCGATACTGGTACCGTCCTGAGCTCATCTCTAGGTGCACCTATATTTAATGAGACCAGGCCGAACCTCGAATCTAGAACACTAGAAGTGTATAAAACCGGGTTATTTGCAAATTTGGTTCGGGTTATTAAACTGTTTAGAAGGAAAAATGTTCAATCCTATCAAATCGATTTGGATCGGGTTATAAACTGGTTTGAGGCAAAAAAAACGGTTTTTGACATGTATTTCATAACGGGTTAGGTCGAAAACCGAATAGAAGAACGAGACTACGAACTGGTATACAAACTGACGGGTTAGGTCGGGTTCAGACTGGTTTAGCCCAAACCGGTTTTTGGGTGAATTAGGCACTTTATAAACCAGGTAAGCGGCCCAGACTGGCTTACTTGTACAACTCAAATTAAGCCCAAAATCCATGTTTGTCTGTCTCAAGTTCATAGCCATGTCATCCTTGTTTGACAGACTTTGATTATGTATCGGATCTTAAGTTTCATAATTCTCATTTGCTAAAAAGAACATAACTGAAAGTCTGAAACCAACTATAAACTCATTGTCCTTGATTTAGTTTATGATTATCTTTCTTTAATATGATTAATTTTTAATAAGCGAAAATTATTTAAAAAAAAACGTTAAAGTTATTTCTTTCTCCCATCTTCTCGTAACAACTTCTAACAACAAACGTTATAGATACTTGTGAATAAAGATTCTTGTGCCTGAAACTTGTGATTGGTTGTAAAACACCGACCATGTATGGGGGCTGGTACTTGCCCAACCGTCTTTTCTAAGTATTTGTATATTTTCACCTATTTTGGTTTTGAAAATATGATTCAATCTACTTCTACCCACAATAAACGTAATAAACTTTTATTAACTTCTGCTCATCACTAACAATTCCGTCGAGTTCATAGTTCTTTTACGGGAGAATAGTAGTTAACTCATGTAGATCGATAATATAAAGAGTAAAGTTGTCCGTATCAAAAGAAAAAAATAATAATAACATAAACTTTTCTAATAATTCAGTTTTATATTTTAAAAAACCAAATTAGATTGTAATACAAAACCTATCATATTGTAATTAGTAAAAACAAGTCTAAATAATTAATTAATAAAACAAATTCCTAACTATCCAAGTCATATGTTCGAATTATTCACCAAGTAATTTATTCTTAACCATTTGCTAAAACATATCCAACTTTCTCGTTTTCGCTTTGCATTAGTTTCTAATCGTATTGTTTTTCACCTAACATAGTTATGGGGTTTTAGTAATCGTTTATCCTTCTCATTCATAAGGTTTATAAATATCATATTATAAATAGGAGAAAAGATGGAATACAATAATACCTTAACGTACAATAGGTACACGAATACCCTTATTCACGAAATCGATTCATGAAATCACATTCCAACATCTCGGAATCGTCAATACATATCTAATTAATCATTAGTTCACCGAAAAATACAGTTTTGGATCGTTAATCGGTCATTTTTTAACCGTTTTAGCGTTTTAGGTTTTTGGCTGAGCGTTTCAAAATTTTTGCCTTTGAGCGTTTTTATTTTTTGTCTTTGAGCGTATCGTGTACCTATCATACGTTAAAAAATTATTATAAGAGTAACCGCACCCAAATAAATAGAGGTTTATTATTCTTGAAATATTTTATATTTTGTTGTTGATCTCATAGAATCTTGTTCTAAGTTATTTTAATATGGAGTGTACATGAGCACGTCATAATATTGAGTGGCACAATATATTATAACATTTTAAGCATCAAACAACAAGTGGGTCTTTGAAAACGTATTCTCACACTTCCAACTTATTTTACGTATACGGCACTTGATTCTACAGATCTCATTACATCATCAAATCATACAAGTACAATTACCCTTAAATATTTGGTATATTCGTTTTTATTACTCCCAACTATCGTTTTTTGGTCATTGTCAGTCCTAACTAACGAATTGGCTGCTGACAGTCCCAACTTTTGACGTATTTGTTCTCAACGGTCCGCAACTAACAGAATCCTAACGTCGTTAGTTGCAGATCACCGAAATAACATTTTTAGCCGGAAAACTCACATTCTTTTATCAGATAACTCAATATTTTTGCACATACATCTTTGTAACTTTGTATCGGACATTTATGAACCTTTTTCTAGTAAAATCCCCAGTTATTGAGGTCGTCGGAACCTTAGAACCATCGTTGGAAACGGTTGGTGGTGCTCAAGTGATGGTGGTTGGTTGGCGGTGAGTCAATTGGTGGTGGTGGCGGTGTTCATGTGGTGTTTTCTAGCAAAAAAAATGACTTTTTAGACCAAAAACGTTTTTAGCGACCTGAAACTAACAGCGTTAGGATTCTGTTAATCGCGGACCATTATGAGCAAATACGTTAAAAGTTGAGACCGCTGATAATAATTCGTTAGTTGGGACTGACAGTGACCAAAATACAATAGTTGTAATCAATAAAAACCAGTATACCTAATATCATACTGGTTAAAACTCAATAAGTGATCTCTCATAGACCCAATTCATTATATGTATATGCCACAATGATCTTTCATATAGATTATTTTCTACCATATAAAGATGAAAAGATAAATATGGAATAGATAATTTACAAACAAAATCATAAATTCACACTATAATTCAATCATAATATAATCATATAAGATCTTTAATGGAATTATAATAAAGTTTAATAAGGTACATTGCATTTCCAATTTTATAAATATCACAATACTAAAAAAGAAAAAGTAGTATTATAAAATTTAAAAACGTTAATAACTTTTTGACCAATTTTAAAGCTACCCAAATTGCACCCTTTCTAGAGAGACGATAGCGACACTTTGAAAAATAAAAGGTGCTAAAATCATTAACCTATTTAAAAACATTTAATTTAATGGTTATGATTACGGTTAATGTGTTTTTGTTGGTTGACTTTTATCGAAATTAAATTTATAATTCGGTTATGGTATATCTTTGTTAACCAACTCTAACCGAAACCAAACTTCGTATGTTTATGTTTTTTCAAATTTTATATCTATGTTTTCATCTTGTATACCTTCATTTCTAACATAAAATATTCCAACTTATGCTCCAATTATTTATACATATCTTGGAATATCATAACCAAGCTTGGAATTGACATATATCAACTTCGACGTTCATAATTAAGAGACATTATATATTTTTTATTTTGCATTAAAATTTCATTTAAACTGGAATAAATTAAAGTTCAATAAGGTTTCTATTAACAACGTTTCGAACTACACTCAATACCCAAGCTATCATTTATGAGACAGAATGTCATCCAAGATTTTGACGTTGTAGGCATTACTAATCCAAGAACACAATCAAGAAAGATCCCACAACTATGAAAAATGGGGTTGTACTCGAGCAGAGTCAGGGCGAGCTGTCTCAAGCACGACTAGATTACTTCATCGAGCTGAAAAGCCGAGCTCGAGTTCAGCTTGTTTAAATCTCAAGCCTAGATCGTTAATTAAAAAAACATTATTTAGAGAATTTATAAGTTAGAGAATTTATAACATTATATGCTTTGTTTTTTGTTCTTGTTTTAGACCGGGCATAATGGGAGCATGGTAGTGGCGTTTTGGCCAGATTCGTCAGGGAACACCGCCACCCTTGTCGTTTCAAGCACAAAAATGTCACCAAAGTTGTTAATAAAACGCTAAATGTGCAAGATGGTGGGGCCATCATATTTTTCCAACCAATGAGAAAGAAGGCACTAGGCGTTTACCCCATCACCATTAAGGATGAGATCGGTACCGTACTTGTAAGATACTGAAAAGCGCAAATTTCGGTACCGATTTCGATACCGACGGTATTGAAGGTAAAAAATTCGAGAAATATCGGTATTGGTACCGATACTGAAACTCAAAACTTTGGTATCGATTTCGATACCGACCGTACCAAATCGATACCAATACCGAATTTAATCATTTATACCACTACAGCTGCTGATTTTCTTATAATGTCTAAAAGAATTTTTATTTTTTCTTATATACATATTATATTTCTAATTTTATGAAAGATTCTAAGAATAATAATAATATATTGATAAATTGGTATGGCTCAATGGTAGAGCATTCACTTTACCAGTGAGAGGTAGGGGGTTCAAACTTCACTATCACCAATTTATATGGGAGATATGAGGGATGACCCTGGTTTGCCAGGGTTCGAGACATGATCTCACCCGGTTTTACCGACTCCTCGCTGTCGTGCCATTTGGCGGGCGTGGGGTCGGGTTTTATCCGGTGAATCCCTCAATAGGTGGATCGCTAGGGGCTCCGTCCGTCCAGACTAGTGGCCGGCTCGGGCTACCTTTAACCAATAGGGGTCACGTACAGAGCACCCGACGTTAC